>NW_022900940.1:5106245-5175416 GCF_012274545.1 Fukomys damarensis | reverse complement strand
TTTTTTTTAACTTATTGCAGAGGCAGTTTTTCCACCGTTAATGAGGGTAATTTGACTTGGTTGAAGGATTGCAGTTCTTAAGAATTAATGCAGTAATCCAATTCAGAGATTTAAAGATTCTCGGATTTTTCACAGGTCGCATGCTAGTGAATGTGCTCCTATCACATAGCAGCTAATGGACTTGAACGCCAGTCTGTCATTTACTGTTCCCTTACTGTGCAGCGGCTTTGCCCTTGGTCGCGAGTATACTTTCCAAGCCTCACAAGTTATTTAGAAGTGTGGTATATTGGTAACACTTTGGAGAGATAGTATCCCATTTCCCATAGCCCCTAATTACTATAAAAACTGGGGTTATCTTTCTTAATTACAGGTTTGAATCCTAATCTGTGAAGGTCTGAAGAATATCAGGCTCAGAGGAGCTGCCTTCCTGCCTTGCATTTTCAGATGATGTCCTTTTATTTTTTTAAATGTATTTTAAGAAACTAATTCGTGTATCATTGTGTTCATACATATAGGTTAATTCGTGTGAATACAAAGGTTACGTGTGTCATATTCGTAATTTTCCATTTTTGATAATGATGTGTTATTAACAGCTAACAATATTTTGTAAAGGCTTATTTGTAAAAGAGGCTGGAAATGCTCTTATTTCTCAACCCCATTATGTTCACAAATATTAAAAATCCCATTTTAAGGCAGTTGGAGGCACGCACATCTCTCCACATGTGTCCTTCAGACAGCATCACAATGCTGTGCTCACAGAAACCTTTGTTCCTTAATTAGAAAAAGGACTATGCTCATTAATTGTGGTTCCAAATGGTGTCTGCTGGAACGTTGAGGCAACAATACATGACAAGGTGAGATCAGCCTAAATCTAGGCAGCTATGTGTGGCGGTTTGGAGGATGTGAAAAGGCAGATAAATCACAGAGGGTCATTGTAGGGCCATCTTGGTGTCCTAAACTGTCCTTGAGGACCTGGCTGGCTGCTCATCAATGTTGAAACCAGAGGACTTTCTATACTTCTAGGAGGAGGGTCAGATGAAGGGACAACTTGTAGAGAAATCTAGAACATCACCTCTGTTGAAAGTTCATGATCTTTCAGGAAAAAAACGTTGCAAATCTCCTTTGGATTTTTTTAATGGTAGTAGACACCATCTAGAAGCATGTAGAGGTCATTGAGTGGGTGAATTGTTGGCAGACCTGAAGACTGATATCCCAATGTTTTATAGGCCGTTTTACTGTTAGCATTGGGTAGGGGAGGAACTGTAGCAGTTTTGAAAGCTAAAACTCCCGAACTGGATTGGCAAAGGCTTCGACAGCATTAGTTACCAACAGACAACCCCAGTTTCCACAACAGGAACAGGCATTTTCTTCAGCCTCCAGGAAACTTCATGCTTCTAGTATTTCTAGACATCCAGTGTGCCTGGTAAGCCCGTCTCAGTGTTTAAGATCAAGGTTCCACAAGCAACGCTGTGAGCAACTTGAGTGAAAAAAATCTCTTAAGACTGTCTTGTGTGGATAATATTTTCCTGTGACTTGGCTGGGCTGGCAAGGGAGCGTGGAAATAAAGGGATATGAAGAATAGAACAAAACGTCAGTGTGAAGGCCAGGGACTGGGACGTAGATAGTTAATTTGAGCATCAATTTGCCTCTCTCTGAGCAGGGTTTATCCCTCAGGTAGCTAAAGACACAGGGCCACGAGGCCAGTCTGAGATCCTCTCCTGTGGCCATACTCACCACCTCCCTCCTTTCTGGCCTTCTCATTCCATCCCTGCCAAAGGATAAATTGCCCTCATCCTGCTAATGCTAATGGAAGACATTATTAACAAAAGGGAGTGTTTCATAAAGGAAGCCGAGATCTGGCAAGTGGAGGCATGACACCCTCACGCTGATAGTGGTGTACAGGTCAGACACGGCGAATATGGAAACAGATAGTACTTCCCGGAGATGTCCTGCCTTATTAAAGAAGACATGTCGAGCTAGCTATGTATATTTTTTCTAACAGTCATCTTTTTTTAAAAAAATGTTGTATTTCTCAGAGGAAGAAAAATGGATTTTAAAATGTAAAAACCTGTTCGTCGATTGAGTATGCAAAAATCTCACTGCAGTATTTATTCCAGACCTGCTCTCATAATGTTCAGTCAAGGAGAAAACAGCAAAAAACAGTTGTTGATGGACTTAGCAGAGAGCTGGATTAAATAAGCATTAGTCTACTGAAGCTGATTACAGGAATATGAAAATGCAGTATCTTAATGGTACATATTTTTATGTGGCAGCTCAGTTGCCTTTCATTTTGCAGCTAATATGTCTATTCTTATGAGTCATTTACTTCTTTAATTACCTTTTGCAGGCAAGGCACCATGGTATATTAATGTGAATGATTTTTACTGCCAGTTTATCATACAATGCCCCAGAAGTTGAAAGGCGTAATTGACTTGGAAGAACAGCTCATGAAGGAAACAATATTTAGTTGACAGTTTTCCTTGTACTCTCTGTTGACGTTTATGAGTTTACACTATGCTAAAGGAGTAATAAACACAATTTTCTTTCAATAACAGGAAAGGGTAGTTTCTAAAATACATTTGTGGAAAACACATTTGTTCCTTTCTTGAATAATATGAAAATAACACATTTCCAGTGATAAGACCTCTCAGATTGCCAATTGAATTAAACCTTTGAAGGTGCATTTATAACCTGTCTCGGAGCATTAGGAGATATTAGGATTCATGGGATTGAATCAGTTTAATGAATATTTAAATTATATACAGATTTGAGTAAGTCATATTTAAAGCTAGGCGCTAGGGTGAGACTATTTGGTGGAATCCTCTCAACTTCCTGGCAGAGGAGCAGCAGAGAGGAAGCTTGGGAATTGGGAATTGTCTGGAGGAAGATTTTCTTGTACAAAGGGAGGGAAAATCTGTCAGTACATTTTGGGAAAGTAAAGAAGGCACAGTCCATACAACTCCTTATAAGGGCTGGCCTCTGAACAGTTAAAATAAAGCCCTGGGCGGGCCGCTGCTGCTTTGGAATCTGGAATGGTGCCTTGACTTGAATTTGACAAGGGCAGTTCTGCTTTAACCATCACTGCTGCAGGTCCTCTTCTCCCACAGCTGGTCCCCTCCCTGGCTTTGGGTTGGCCCGGGTTTGGCATATTGGTTGAGAGGGAGTTAAACTTTTCACAGTTTTCTGGATTGTTTGCAGTTCAGTCCTGTGCAACATAATGAAAGTTTTCTAGCCATCTGTTGTTAAGCTAGTGGTGAGCAAGGCCAGTATATCCAAACAAAGTTCTGGCCTGCTGTAAACTGAACCTGTCAGCTTAGCATAGCTCTGCTGACCCCTCCAGCAAGCAGGGCAGCCCTTGGTACCAGGCACTCGCTGCTGAGAGCTTTCAAAGGGAAACTATTTTAGGGGTAGGGGGTGGGGGCCTGTTTACTTTTTCCCTCTGTGTTCCTCTTACTGGCTTGGACTAGTTTATACTTAATCTTTAAATGGAGACTTGTCCCCCTCCTTTTTCAGAGGAAGGGAATTACTTCTTAATCGGAGATCGTAGCCTTTAAGAAAAGGAACAAAGGTCTGTGAATGGGTAAGAGGGGGCTGTGATTTGAGAGTATATACTGTGCAGGTATTTTTTTGTTTGATTATTTTGTTCCTCAGTGTTTTGGGACAAATAGTTCAGGCAAAGAAGCTCCTCCATTTATTACTTAGGTTTATATACTTAAAACTTTTATAGCTTTAAAAGGACTTTTTCTCACTTCCTTCCTGCAATTTGTATTATGTTATCTCCAGAAGTTAATATTCAACCTAACTCAGGAGAGCAGCAGCTAAGAGAATGCTCCCTGCTGTGTGGAGTAGTACCTCATCTTCTGGTCTCAATTCCAAGGTGTATCTGCTGCCTTAATTTGCTCAGTTTAACTTTAAAGTCATTTCATTGTTTCAGGGGTAGTTTTCTCTTCTGTAGTAGTATTTCCTTGGCTATACATATTTAAAATATTCATACATATACAGCCCACATAAATACATATATGACAACATAAATGAGTATATTTTAACTGCATGTGTCAATGTGCATATATAAATAAGATATAATGTATGTGTTTATTTTAAATGCATCTGTCAACATCTTTCTACACCTTCCCTCACCTAACCGTTGTGGGCTTTCTTTTGTAGATCAGGCCTTGTAAGTTTTTAAATTGACCTCACTGTCTTCTGTTTCCTGTCCAGAACTGGCCACATTAAAGGGAGTCATAGAGATCTACCATCAGACTTCTGTGTGTCCTTACTCATTAAAATATCCAGGGCCAGCGGCCACTGTCCTTGAATAACTGTTTCAGCCCCTCTCAAGGACACTGTAGCCCCACCAAGTGAGAAACAGATAACAGTCCCACAGGACAGCAAAGGATAAAAACAGAGAAAGGATACGTATTTGTTTAAACTCCCAACACTGGAGGATCTGGATTCCTCTTTGATTGTCATCAAGGACTGTACAAGAGTCAGGAATTCTGAAACTCAGGGTGAGGACCACACCAGCCTGTCCCTTTAAAGGAACAAGGAGTATCACACTTGTGAAAAACGTTCAATTTAAAATTTAAATGAATGCACTTACTTAGAAATACCATGGAGTCATAATCTGTTTTTAAGGTGACTGACATATAAAGTGCTTTTTTTGTTTTAAAGTCGGAAAAAAAAAAAAACATATTGGAGCGGAGTTTTGGGTGTAAATGTCAGGTGCAGTATAATGTGTACTCAATCCAAGAGTCAAACAAATAACCTTGGTATTTAGGACACTGCCTTTTAGAACATGAAATTGTTTTTGTTGTGTCCTTTTTTTTTTAAGGAGGACTACATTAAGAGGTCACCTATTAGCTATGTTTTTGCTGTCTTAAACTCAGCCCTTCTGTCTATTAAAATCAAACCACTGTGTAAACATTCCACTGTTGTTCTTGGTCTCTACAATGGCCACAGGGATCAGGTTTCACCTGCCTGCACATCTTCAAGCAATTAGAGCAATTAGCGTGAAGCCATTTCACATTCAAGGACTTAAGGTCTATGGTGACAATTCAAGTCCAACAGAAGTCTGCAAGGGAGAGAGAGGAAGGGGCCCAGAGCATGGCTACTATTCTGAGCAGACATTTTTCTCCTTTAAAAATGGAGGCTCTTTCATGATGTTATTATGAGATTTTTAAAATGACATATCAAAAGTTGTTTGTATCAGAAAAACTCAACAGTCCTTTAATTACACTAATGAGGGCCTTTATATGTGGCAGGTTTTTTTAAAAAGGATTTTTAGTGCCTTGAGAAATGGAGTGTTGCTGCTCCTTGCATCATGGTGGTGGTGGCAGCATTCTCTGTAGAGGAAGAATATGTTTTAAAATATACAAGAGAATTTGCATTTTGCTTTTACGGTAAACCTCCCTGTTTGGGGTAAATGTAACAATTACAGTAATGGGATATGGAATATTGAAGTTGGGAGATTTGGGGAGTAAGTGTTGAAAGCAACTATAGCTTTTTTTAGAGAATTGTGGTGATTTAACAGATTGAACTAGTACAGTTTAAGCGGAATCATCAACTGTAGCACATCACATTGCTGTATAGGCGGGACAGAAGGTGACTTTTAAAAAACATGGCCCAGAATCTAGTACGGTGTTTGTTTTTTTGTTTGTTTGGTATTTTTTTAACATTGTAACTTAGTTACTTAGGAATTTTGTTTGCACAAGGCAAACCCTAAACTGATTACAGCTTTTAAAATTGAGATGCACATTTTAAATCCATATTTTACTGTTGTTTTAGCATGCAAAAAAGGGGGAAAGGGGAAGCGCTAATTTTAAAAATCTCTGTACACTGCAAAAAAGATCTCACTTTGCAGTCCCAGAGGGTGTTCACAATCAGGAATGACCGCAGGCTAAATTGTAATGTGGAATTCTCGAGCTCTTTAACCTGATGCTGCCTGTTCACATTCTGTGTTTGTTAACAAACAGCTCTAAGTGCAAAATTGTCCCGAGAATTACTTTTTCATTATATGCATTGACTTGACTTAAAATAAGAGGCTCTATTTAAGACAAAATTGCATGCTTCTCAGAAAGTTCTTGCCACGGTTTCTTTAGGGAGCTGCCCTCGTTGGCTTCAGAGCAGCTTAGGTGTACAGCCATGACATATATCTGTGGCAGTCAACAAATCTAAATCTGTCTGTCCGTTGGCGACCAGAGCATTTGTGTTCAGTCTCTCGCCCTTTCTGGGGAGCTGGGCTGTTTAGTGCTCTCCAGCCCTGTCTGGAAATACTCTGAGCTCTGCTGCCGAGAGGCGCTCCTCCTGGCTTCCCCCTTTCCTGCCCGTGTGCCCAGACCGTGTGCCTTCTGATGCTGTCTTACAGAGCAGAGCAGGGCATGCCAGTAAAAGGCAGCATGTGGCACATGGAGCCGGTATCCACTACCTTTCCCCCCCTGCCCCTTGAAAGGGATTATAGGAAATCATTTGCTCATCCCTAACTGGATCAGCTGAGTTAGAGAGGAACATTTGCATTGGATACTCCACCCCTGCCGGAAGTGGAGTGGCAGGCATAGAGGCTCAGTGAGGCTCCGAAGGGAGGTGAGGCGGTAAAACAGATCCTTCCCATTTTTTTTTCCCTCAGCCTCGTCCTCTGTGTCTATGATCTGCCTTTTGAACTGTTTTTGTGGCTGATCAGTTCCACCTAATATGTCTCTTGATTTCTGCTATTGTAATACTCAGGCGACATGCTGTTCTCTTCATTTTTATAAGCTTTAGATGCTTCTGCCTGTCATATTCTGGCGGTTTATCTTCAGCGTCTGGATTTGCTTTCAGACTTGAATGTCTATCATGCTGCCATTGCTTTGAATGTGAGATCAAAAGAAGATGAATTCCAGTAAAAAATTTCCTTCTATGAAGAAAAGATTGGGGCCTATGTAAACATCCCACTGACAGCTCCCAATGACTTATTTTAGCCGAGTATTAGCACCTGCGTGACAGACGGTCCAGCATTCCATGCTCAATAACAAGTCAGTCGCTTCCTTGGCAGAACACTGCCACAACAGCAATACGTTTTCAGGGGGGATACTTTTCTTCCTCTTTTTTTAAAATAGAATATGGCTGTTCAACTCTTCATCGTGCTTTGCAAGCCGGCTTGCTGTGCGTTCAGTTTACTCTTCTTTTACTGTACCTGTCAAGTTACTTGGATGACAGAAGACAGGACTTTGATAATTAGTTGGGGATGGGTTAAGAAGTGTTCAAGTAGACAAGCTAGGCGTCTTGAGATAAACAGGTAGTTTGGCTGATTGCTGGGAAGGAAAAATGTAAGGGAAAAGCAACAAAAGCAAGATCGAGGGCACATCCCTGGAATGCGGATGATGTGTTCTTCAAAAATACATGTGACAAAATCCTCGCAAATCTGCAAAATCTGAGTTTTCTCTCTTTCTTTCTTTTTTTAAAAAAAGCATCCTGCCTATGTAAATGTCACCACAAAAATATCTCAAGAGCAGGTTTCCCGAAACCGTGCTGGTGTGTGTGTGCCTGCGAGCATGGGCTCTTTGGCGAGGGCTTGGTCTAGCCCGGGCACACTTTGCTGTGATGCTGCTTGCAGACCTGTGGTGATTTAGATACGTGTCGCATTAACAGATTTCTTTTAAGTGCTAAATGCAACTTTGAAAATTACCTGCAAGCTCCAACTGATCTTTCAACTTTGAAAGTGAAGAATTACTTGAGGAATTCTTGTGGTTTCTTTGTCATTTAGTGAGAGCCCAGCCAGCTACTGTGGAGGCAAACCTCTGTGAGCTTGTCGAAAAGGGCAATGTTCCAGTGTGTTTTCTCCTCGAGTGTGCTTCAGCCGCTCAGCACTTCCTGTTTATTCAAACATCTTTTTTACCACTCGGCAACCCCCGCTTCACAGAAACAGCCAGAACCCATCTACAGCAAGAAGACGGAAACCCAAAGGCAGACAGTACAACAAGCTCACTCCATCAAACTCTTCATTTTCTCTGTAAGTGTCCAGAGAAAAAGGAACATTTTCATGGGGTTAAACTTTTAAACTCGGGGTTGGTGCTTGAGCAGACATTCTGTGAAGGGCAAAATAAGATGCTCTAACTTGTTTACTGCTTATCCGCTTCCTCTCCCTCCTCTCTCCATCAGAGCTTTTGTTGTTTTAGAGATCTGAGAGGAGAGGACTGGCTCCTACTAACTCCTTGTTAATTCGCTCTTGCTTTCCAGTGTGCCTTTGGATATAATCAGCTAAGTAGCAGCCTTGTGTTGTCAGGAGAGTTTTATAGGCAGAACACAGATGAGAACCTTCCCTCTGCGTATCGTGACATTGTTTTGTGTTGCCTTCTTTCTCTTCCTGTTATCACGGGTAGTCAGAGAACCCGAGGATGGTGCCTGTATAATTCTGCCTCGACAGAATCGTCCTCTGATACTGCACGGTGACACTGTCACCGTTTGTGAATCGGTCTTGATAATATTTGTACCAATTTCATGCCAATAAAAGTCAGACTGCTGAAACACGCACGGTCATTATCTTAGTCATATTACTATTGTTTAAACAGAGTGCCCTGCTGTAAAAGGGAACAGAAAAGCCTGCCTCACTTTGCCAAGATGGCTTTAACTTTGATGTTGCAAAGCTCTTTTTACAATTTTCATCGTGCGTAATTAGTATGGCTGGGAAAGCCCTGGGTCTTGGGCTGCAAGAGAACTGCCCTCTTAGTCGTCCTGTTGAAATGACTTTTAAACACATGCTGTGGCACTTTTTTAAAAGGTTCTATCTTTTTACTGCCTGTAGTCATCCCTCTGGCCTCTCTTTTCCTCCCTCTGTACCCCTCTCCACGCTGACCTCCAGCTTGAGGGTAACTGGTAAGCCAGGTGCTAATTTTTTTTTTAACTAGTCAAGGAATGGACAGGAAATGGAAAATTGGCTCTTTTGATCTCAGGAAAATTGTTAGTAGTCTGAGCCTTGTTTGTCAGTCCTCAGCCTAAATATCCTTAAATTTGAGTGTATAAAATACATATATTAGAACAGAGGAAGAAATATGCCCTGTAGATGCCCAGTTCTATAATGGAAGACATTAACAAAAAGAAAATAAATAAGTTTATGTGTGTCTGTATTGCTATGGCTATGATGGTTTTTTAATGTTCCAAAGTTGTTCTGCTTTGCAAGAAAAAAAAAATGATGTTTGTGACTGCCTTAAGGACAATTTGTTTAACAGTAGGAGTAATTGCAGGGAAAATGGAAAGAGTGACTGGGGGTATTTACTCAGATGTTAGTGTAGGTGTGGGGGCCGAAAGCTCAGTGTGGGAACAGTGGGCTGCTTTTCTTGGTATCTCAGTCTATTTCATGACCATCAAATTTCCCAGCTCGCTGGTTTTGTTTTTTCTGGATGGCATGTTTGATTATTTATCAGAAGGGGAAGGGAGTAGCTGAAGCAAATAAACATGTGACCAAGGTCTGTTTTGTTTTCCACTCAGAAAGCCATGCCCTTTAACAGATATATAGAAAATAATAAATGTATTGTTGTATGATAAGAGGAAATTATAAAAGTCTTTCTTCTTTTTTTAGGCAAGTATGTTAACCCTTAGCGCTCAGGAGCTTTTTCCTTCTGAGAATTTGCCAAGGTTTTTTTGTTTGTTTGTTTTTGTTTTTCCCTGAGAATTAATCTATCCCAGTGTATGGTGTTATGGAACAGGATTTCCCAGGATTAGTAGTAGTAGTTCAGTAGTTTGGCATTTCTAAACAATTCGCTTAGCTGTGTCTGCCTCCGAAGTGCAACTTTATTTTGGTGTATGTGAGCAGGCTTTCATAGTGACAGTGTTGGACAATCAGTAGCGCTTTAATTTTGTTAAAGGCTATCTTTTGTTTTCAGATCTAACAATGATCAGCTCAGCTACAGGAAAATACACCAGAGCCTGCATGCAGTGCACAACATAATTTAACACAGGCCGATGTTTTGCTCCTGTCCAAAGGTGTCAGGCAGTGGTTATAAATCAGAGTCTGCTTATATTTCTGTGTCCCTCAAAAACACCTTTTAGTCTTTATTAATATGTAATTATTTCATGATCTTCAGGTTGTCCTTATCTCAACACAAGTCTTTCTGAAGCTGAATCTATTTTCAGTGTAAGGTTTACAATTACCAAACTGAAGTTTATCTTTTGTACTGTATTTTTGTTAATTCTTAGGTGGGCTTTGCATGACTCCATGGGGTATGTTTTGTTTTTGTTTTGTTTTGTTTTTTCTGGGCATTCACTGACGTAAATGTTCTCATTTTAAAATCTGGGGCATGATCTTCTGTAGTGCTTCCTTTCTCGTCCGTCTGCATCCTGATCCTAGCACAGTGCCTGGACCAGGCGTACTGAGGCCTGTAAATCACCGCTGAAAATCTATTTTGCTGCCTATACTGTTTTGGAATGTGAATTGGAAATATGCACACAGAGGGATTCCCTCTTCATTGACTATATAAGGGAACAGTGAGCGGGGCTGATATCACATGGGTCCTACGAGGCTTGTCCTGCAGTCTCATGGGGGTGGCTTTGCTGGTGAGAGGACTGTGGTGGAAGGAGTCCCCCTGCGCCCCGCATTCTGTCTTGTCATTGCGGGTGACTCCAGAAAGGCACTTGTGTTAGAACATCATACTTTGTACTTATACAGAGCCCTTTGTCTGTAGAAATCAAAGTACCTGACTAATGTTCAATCTTTAGTGCTCAGAACGCCCTTGGGACATAGGTAGGCTGTGAAGATTATCCCACTTTTGAGGTGGGAAAGCGCTCCGCTGTTAAAACAGTTTACAGTTTCGGAGTGTGTCTACATTTAATGCTCCAGCCAGACCTGGAGGAAGGGTGATCTAGTTGCCATGGGAAGTGTTTTTCCTGTGACACCATCAGCCCTGACTGCCTAAAGTCTCATGAGAAAGTGCCCTACCATAAAGACACTGGACTAGAAATACAGCTGGTGGGTGGTGTTGACGCTGGTGGCAGGGAGAGAGTGGTGAAAACTATGCTTAGTTTTAATTGATTTAAGGGTCAGAGTTAGAGTATTTTTTTTTAAGTACATCCTGGGCTGAAAATTTTAATTTTTGTTTTGTTTCACTTTAACTCGATATGATATTAGCGATTTAACTTCCACAAAAATCGAGTTGGTGTGTTCTTTGCAAAAGAAATAGATACTGCTTGCTGGCTATGCGAGTTGATCAGAAGTTGTTGTCTGGTTGCAAGCTCTGAGGGGGAGAGAACTGAGTCGTGTCCAAACTTGGGTGTTACTGTGTGCCTCTGCAGACCCTGTGAGCCTCAGGCTCCTTTCCCATGTACCCTAAACTGGGTGTCAAGCTCCCCACTTGCTATTGTGAGGCGTCTGTTGAAAACTTTCCCAGACCGTCCTAGTGCAGGGCTGTGGTGTTCGGTTCTTAATGCTGTTTCTTTTTTGCAACCTGAATGTACAAATTAGATTTGAAAAAAATCTCTAGTCGAAATGTGTTTTTAATTTTAAAAAGTAATTTTCAGAAGACCACAAATGATAATTCTAGTTTAACTTGAGAAAAAAATAGTCTGAAGCAAGCCATCATATGGAGTTGATGGAATTATTTTACATTTTTTTTTTTTTTTATTTTCCTATCTTTCCCATGTACCCTAAACTGGGTGTCAAGCTCCCCACTTGCTATTGTGAGGCGTCTGTTGAAAACTTTCCCAGACCGTCCTAGTGCAGGGCTGTGGTGTTCGGTTCTTAATGCTGTTTCTTTTTTGCAACCTGAATGTACAAATTAGATTTGAAAAAAATCTCTAGTCGAAATGTGTTTTTAATTTTAAAAAGTAATTTTCAGAAGACCACAAATGATAATTCTAGTTTAACTTGAGAAAAAAATAGTCTGAAGCAAGCCATCATATGGAGTTGATGGAATTATTTTACATTTTTTTTTTTTTTACTATTTTCCTAGTTTATGTATGCATATTTTCTGTGCCATCAACTTACTGCTTTCCTGATCAATAATTGTTTAAAAAGCACTATTTAAAATGACTTAAGAAATACATTACTGAGTGTCAAGCCCTACCTTACATACTTTTCCTGTATCAGTTATGGCGTAGGTGCTGTTACTTCTTTCCATTCTTATTAATGAAGAAACAGAGGCATAGGGAGGTTAAGTTCGGTCATACAGCCAGCAGGTGGTAAAGGTGGGCCTCAAATCTAGGCACAGTGATTGGTGGGCACTTTAACCATCATATGTGCTACTTCTGTAGAAATATGTTTGTGTTTTTTAAAGCAGACTGTCTTTTAGGGCTGCTGTGATTCTGTCAGGGTCAGTAATTCCCCCAAATTCCCAAGGAATCATTATTTCTTCATGCTTGGAAACTCAGGTTCTACCTTATGCTAAACTGTGGTCACTGGAAGTTCCAAAGGTCACTGTCACTCTCTGAGTCCAACTCTGTGAGTGCAACTGTGCAATGGTAAGCACAGTTTTAGTTTTAATCCCCGTTAAGAAAGTCTCTTCAATTCCTTGACCAAATGCAAATCTGTCTCTTATGCTGTTTTCTGTAGTCCCCATAAGGGAAAAAAATCTTTCTGAAAGTTCACTGCAAAGTTACCTTGGAGTGTGGCTATAATTAAGTTGAATATATTCTAAAGTTGTCTCATGTTTTTCTTTAAGCATCTGTAAGGACCAACAAGTAGTTCTTGCTCTGTATGAGGGGAAGAATTCCAACTCCATGTATACATGGGGTTGGAACAGATTCTTACTAGTGTCAGTCTTATAGTTCCAGGCTGGTGACCTTCGGTGTGTCCTACAAAGGTTCTGTTCACATAAAGCCGATTAGAGCCGATCCAGACGGAGAGCTGGCCTTCAGTGAGCACTTCTCTCTTCTTCTGGGTCAGTGGCACTGCCATGAGAATCATCATCACCCCCTGCCTTTCTCTTTGCAGTCTTGGGCAGCCGTTCCTGCTGTATTCTAAGATCCCTGGGAGAAAGAAAGTATGTGCTTTCCACTAACAAAACATATTCTCTTCTGTAAGGGCCAATTCATTGTGCATTATAGTAATAGTTGTATTCATTCTCTACTTGTCTTAGACAAGGTACTGACCTAGGACTTTGCATGTATATATCAAATAATCTTTACAGTTTAAACTCTCTGGCTGTGTTTCTTTAGATGTTATCTGGGTATAATAAGTACCTTGGAGAATGGTAAAAATTAATGATACAATAGGTCTGCACTGCTTAGTACCTGTCTGGCAATAAACATTCAAATAATGCAACTTTTAAAAATCATATTTAAAAATCATGTTCCTTTTCTTCAGTGATTAGGGGCCAGAGCAGTTATAAAAATACTATTAACTACCCCTCCCATTATCACCAACATATGTGTGTATACATTTATGTAATCATCACAGAGTGTAAGACTGTACAGTGGATTTAAAGCAGGGACTAGAAATCCTACTGGAGCTGAAGGCCAGGCCAGGTAGGTTCAGAGAGACAGACTGAACTTGGATGAAAGTAGAACATGAGTCATAGGGGCCCAAACGCGTGAGCTTCCACTGGCCTTCACTGAATTTTTGTGGTGTGCATGAGGGGATGATCCTGAACTTCTTTGACTCTGCCTTTCCATTTTTTGCTTAATGAATGATTCTTTTGGGGGAAAAAAAAATCCCTCTGGCTCAGCTGAACCTAGGAGTAGTAAACTTTGCCAGGGTGGAGCCTGAGGGAGGCATGAGAATCTAGGGGTGTGGTGACAGCATCCGTATCCCTGGAGCAGGGGGAAGAGGTGGCCCTAGTACAGGAGAGCGAAGCAGAGGTCGCAGGGCTGGTGTGTTCCTTCCTGTCCACCTGCTGGACACTCACCATCACATAGTGTGTGCCCAGGGTGCTGCAGGGTTCTAAAAAGGTATAGTCCCCTGGGTCTGGGATGTTAAGGATTCCTTCCTGCGGGGACAAGACTGTGAGTGGAATTTTCAGGGACAGGTAGACTGTAGGCGGGCAGGGTGCCTTGTAACTGTGGGCAGAGAATAGGAGCACAGAAGTGGCCGTAGCTTTAAGCGCCGTGGGAGTGGGGACAGCTGCTTGGAACAAGCAAGTCCTTTCAGAGGAGTAAAGAAGGTGTGCAGGGCCTAACCCTTATCCCAGAGGCAGAGGGACCCACTATCATTCTGGCGTTGTTGGCTCCATGGGACTGCGAGTCTTTTTGCCAAGATTGCCCATGGCCATCTTTGTGCTAATCAGTGACCTTGGTCCGATTGGAGTATCAAGTTCTCAGAGACAGAGGTTTGTTTGTTTGTTGTTGTTGTTCTGGACACTTAGCAGACCCGTGACCTTGAAGATGTCACTGAACCTCATAGTCTCTGGGTTTCCACTTTAAATCAGGAATTATAAAACTTTCCCTCCCTCCCTTAGAAATGCTGGCAGCGTGCGATAAAATAGTGTGTGGAAAGTAACTAGTGCAGTGCCTGGCACATAGTAAACAATTCAGTGCATTGTTTTTATTTTAGTCTCTTAGATGCAGGAAAGCTGTTAGGCTGTGCTTGCCCAATGTTCCCAGATGCTTTCTGTTTCTTAAATTCTGGAGATTTTTGGTTTTTATTTCCTCAGTGCTGGAGATTGAACCCAGAGCCTTGTACATGGCAGGCAAGTACTCCAACCCTGAGCTGTACCCGAGGCCCTTAAATGTTCAGTTGTAATCTTTGCTGTCCT
Organism: Fukomys damarensis; assembly: GCF_012274545.1. NCBI lineage: Eukaryota > Metazoa > Chordata > Mammalia > Rodentia > Bathyergidae > Fukomys > Fukomys damarensis. The sequence goes on along the minus strand of NW_022900940.1, from coordinate 5,160,762 downwards.
CCATAACTGCTTTAAAAACTATAAATTATTGGAGATTAGGATTTGTTTCCCCTTTTCTGAAAAACTATGGCAAAATGTGAATAATTCCACTTAATTGATTGTTACTCTCCTTTGGGCTGTTGTTTTTTATCTTCTTTAAATTGTGCTGTTGTTCTTGTTGTGGTTGTTGTTTTGCCTTTTGTCTTCTCTCTCTGCTGGAATGTTGCCTCCTCATCCTCTTCATTCTTTGATGTTTTGCTCAGAATTTCGGCAAGGGAAGGGAGCTATTTTGTGAAGCAAAGTATTTGTAGGTGTTAATTACCACTTAGGGCATGCTGAGTATGTGTGACTTACATGGCAAGAAGAAAAGGAATGCAGCACCATATTTATTTGAGCAGGAACTAGATTCTGTGTTTCTAGTAAATTCATGGAAAACCTTCCATTATTTTGAGCATAATTCTAGCCAGATCCTTCGACAACCTTCGAAGCCAGCAAGTTGTCTTCTAAGGTACAAAAAGGTGTGAATCTACATTCTTCATCCTGAGAGTGGCTGGGCTGCAACCTCACGAAAAGCAATTGAAAAAAAAAAAGCAATTGCAGAAAACGGGGTTAACATAGTGAGTTAAAAGATACTTTTGATTGATTTATCCTTACATTTGACCCCTTTATTTTCTGCCTTGGGAACCTAGAGAAGGACAGGGCCAATCTGTTCCTGTATTTATTTGTCAACAAAATCTATTCTTAAACAAGAGGAAACAAGAGCTTTATGTAGCACCCAACTTAGCATTTTAGACATTTTGTAATAAACTTTTATCCTGCTTCCCTTCCCTGCAGCTTTTGTACTGCCCATGGTAGTAGCCCACAGGGTGTAATCTTGTCAATTCCCAGGAGCTCCACAGGCTCGGGTTCGGGCTTGGGCAGTGCTTGGATGGAATCTCTCCAAAGACAACTCAGGTGCCTGAGCCTGGGCTGGTGATTCAGCGTCTGGCACTGGCTGGCATAGGAGCAGCTGGCCAGTGCCTCAGAGAGGTGGTTACAGGGCCTGGTGGTGCTCATGGGAGTAGGAGGATATAGCATGCTTGCACCTCCTTCTCAGAAGGGACATCAAACAGACTTCCTGACTTTTGGTAGCCATTAAACTTATTTCACCTGATTTTGCAAGAAGATCATAGATCCCCCTCCCTTTTTTTGGTCTCATGAAAGTTCTTATTCTTCGGCAGAGTGTATCCTTTGTGTATCTTCCAAATAAAAATGGTTAGTTATAACTGCAAACGAATATAGGGTTTTCTGACCCCTCTACTCCTGAGGCTTCCTTTGGGGGGTGGCTTGTAGCAGAATGCCTACTCCTGTCCAGAGCTTTCTGCTCTCCGTGTCTACTTCCCTGTGGTTGGATCACCAGCGGTTATTTGCACTCAAAAGTGCCAACACTGGCAGATCATGGCACAGCACAAGAACATGGTTCAAGAATTCTGTTCTCCCTCACACCGTTTCTCCTAAAGAAAAAAGGGGAAAACATACATCCTGTGCTTTCTTCCTACGAAAATATATTCTAATAATTTTCCGATATTTAAAAACTCATACCTACCCATGCTGATGTCTTAGTGATATTTGTAAAATGTCAAAGTGAAAGACATAAGGGCCCTAACAGTGCCAACCACCCTACATGTAGCTTAATATAAAGTTATAAGAAATAAAACAAAAATATAGAATTGTGTCAGTAGAAACATTGAAAGAAGATCCAGAGAAGAGGTACAGGTTGGTGTGAGACGGTACGGTGTTGCAGGCCCTGGGGGACGCACTAGCAGGGCCTCGCCTCTCCCCGCGTGCACGTGGGTGCGACACTTCCGTGACCCGTGGCCGTATCTTCTTCTGCAGGTGGAATAATGATGGTGGTAGGGCACCTGGTTTTTCAGTTTCCTGTCCCTTTTGATTTAAACTCCAACACGTAATATTGGAATGCTGTAGGGATAGAGTTATATGGCTCCAATTTTTCATCGTATCTGCCTTGATGCTGTCTTGCAGACTTACTTACAAACCCTAGTGGATGTTTCAGGGAATTCATGTAAATGCCCTGTCTAAAGATCAGCTGCTAAGCCTGCCTTGAAATCATAGGATACTTGCTGCAGCTGTCAGAATTCGGAGACGTCTGCAGTAGAACCTTTCTCTTCTAGATCCCTTCAAACCCAGTGTCCCAGGTGAACCAAGTTGGCTCCATGCCCACTTCTGAGGGTTCTTAAGTGAATTAACTGTCACTCCGGTTCACAGCATCACAGAGTAGCTGAACAGTGACACTTTCAAGAGGATGGTTCACCCCCACACACTTTTTTTCTTTCTTTCTGGGGATTGAATTCAAGGCCTTCACACTGTGCTGTATCCCCAATCCCATTTCTCCTATTATTTACTTATTTAATTAGAGAGAGAGTCCCACTAAGTTGGTAGGGCTGGGCTCCAACTTGGGATCCTTCTGTCTCAGCCTCCCTGAATGCTGAGACTACAGTGTACACAACGTCACTGGATTTTAAAGGCCCTCACTCCTGTAAGATTTTTGGAGAGCGTGTTTAGTTTTTTATGTAGGACACCAATAACATGCCTCATGATTTGTTGTATTGCTTTCTTTAACCTGTTCATCTAATATTTATACAGTCATTAACACTACTGTCTTTTCTTGCATATATAATATTTTCGTAATCACTAAAATCTCTCCATGTGATCCGCACACTTTTCCATTGTCCTGTGAAGAACCAAGGTCTCCTTTTATAAAATATCAGAATTTTTAAAAAAAACTCAATGTAGAGAACCGGCTGCTTTGGGAGGTTACTGATTTTGTGTGAACACATCCAGTCCTGTGAGTTACTAATATTTCTTTGCCTTCTTTCCATCCCTCACTGGTATGGTGACTGTGTCTAAACTAAGCAAATGATGAAGCTCCCCCTTCACCCTTCATACCAGGTCTTTTACTGAGTGCTTATCCAAACACAGTCATTGACGAGTGCTTTTGGTAAGATGGTATTAGTAGCCAGGCGTGGTGGCGCATGCCTATAATGCCAGCACTCAAGAAAGAGGCTGAGGCAGGAGGATCTCTATGAGTTCAAGACCAGCTTGGGCTACACAGTGAGTTCCAGGTCAGTCTTAACTACATAGTGAGAACATGTTTTTTTAAAAAAAAAAAAAAAAAAAAAAAAAGATGGTATTGGTTGGTGGGGTTGTATCAAGGTGTAATGGGTTTGTTAGGGTATAAAAGTTCTCTGGGAAGACTCAGACTATATGAAAAGGATGAAAAGTGAAGGTAAGAATGTGACTTGTTCCCTGTTAAGTTTCCCATGCTGCTCTATTTTAGTTTTTACTAGCTTTTCCTTCCACCCCCATATGCACAGTGACTGCTGATTAGCCCATGAAATTATCTGAAAAACAGGTTTGATCTTGAGGGTTGAGGAGAGACCAGAAGAGAAATTAGAAGGGTGGCTGACTCAGACCAGCCTTTAAAGCTGGAAAAGGACAGTTTCCCAGGACAGACAGGAAATAACCAACTGCTAACTGGCCGGAAAGGTGCATACCACCTTTTTTCTGAGGGTGCCCAGGGGCTCACACAGAGGTGCACTGCTGTAAATTACTGGTGGGGAAACACATATAAGCAGAGTGGGCAACAAGTTTTCGATGGTTTCAGATAAAAGAATTCATGGATGTATTTTGTTTTCATGTCCTAGTTCCTTTTCAGAAACATAAAATTGAATTTGAGCTTTAAGAACAGCTAATTCATAACTCTCTTGCTTCTTACTGAAACTCTAAAGTTATTTTAGGGAACTGATTGAGGGATAGATAAGTTTATGTACAATTTTGCCCAGAGCTGAGTGTACCTCAGTGCTACAGCTCATGGAACCTTGGGTTCAATCCCTAGCCTGTGTTAGCGCGTGCACACACACACACACAAACACACACACGTAAAAAATGCCCAGTGGATTTTTTTTAAGATCTCCGAATATAAGAAAATTTTCAAGCTTTGAGAAACATATAGTCTCTGTTGGAAATACTGGTTTGTGGCACAAAAGCAGTCATAGACAATGTGTAAATGAATGAGTGTGATGGTATTCTATTAAAACCCTGTACGTGGGTGCTGAAATTTCATGTAATTTTTACATGTCATGAAGTATTTTCATGAATTTCATATAATTTTTACATGTCATGAAATATTCTTCTTTTTACTTTTTCCAACCATTTAAATAGTAAAAACCAGGGTCTGAACAAAACAGATGAGCGACCAAATTTGGTTTATGAACCCGTGACAAAAACTTTCCAGTTGTTGTATTTTGTGTTCGTGCTTATTTAAACCTGTCACCAAGTGTGTTATGCAAAATATTTTATAAATTTTTTCCCTTTTCTAATTTGTTGGATATGTATATATGTATATGCTTGTTGGAACCATATTTTATGTAAATTTGATAGTGCTTCTTAAAATATAGTAAACATGTTTTTGAGTACAGGCTACCTTGATAAACATGCAAAACATGGGATTACCTAGCTTCTAAAATACAAGCACCTGTTATGAACTTGAGATGTAAATAGCTCAAAAGGTGTAAACATGCTTATGTAAAACATAATTTGTAAAAAACAGATGGTACTTATTTACTTAGAATGTGAGGGCATTGATGAGAATTAAGTTATCTTGAACCAACAGAATGGAAGGTGTGTTAAAAAAAAAAAAGTCCTGGTTCCCAGTAAGCCTGGAAACATTGCCCTCCAAGGCAGCAGCCAGTCAGCAACTTGCAGGTTCACCCTGAACACTTAGAGCTGGCTGAGGACCACATACCTCCCTCCCACCTGTTGTGCAGATTGGTGTATAGATGGCAGCTAAAGAAGAGAAGGGAACTGGGCAGTCCAGAGATGAGGTGTCACATGCCTGCCACTCCTGTCCCCTGCTAACTTTCACAGCCATTTATTTTAGCTTGTTGAGTGTATGCCGCTGGGCTCTAAGTGCTGCTTTTATCAGTGTAGACCTCTGCTCTATGACATCCTTGAACTCTACGTTTAACCCAAGGCCAGCACTCAAACTCAGCACCACATTATCCAGTGCTCAGCAATTGTCATGTCTGTTATAAAGGAAGTGTTGATCCAACCCAACCCAGGAAGTGCCACCAAGAATAAAAGGTCTCCAGAGATGGGAACAGACCTCTTTTAAGTTATGTATATTAGCAGTTGCTTTGGAACTTTTAAATCAGAGGTGATTTTTTTTTCTCTGCTTAAAAGAGAACTTCTTTCATTTCTGAATATCCTTGGGCGCACACAAATACTCTCCCTTTTTCTCCCTTCTTTCTTCTCTTCTTCCTCTTCTTCTTCTCCCTGCCCCATCTACATGAAAACACATACACACGCAGTTATTACTCTGCACCCCGTTTATCTGATTTTACCTTCAAATAGTGTATGTAAGACACTGTCCTCCAGTTGTGATTAAGACACTGTTAGGAAAATAAGGACAGTCCATTCTCACTGCGTGGTTGTACTGGAAGACAGATTGTCCCTGAGGTCTCAGCAGTGGAGTCTGAGATGAGGGACGTTAATCTGCTGTGATACACATAATGGGTGAAAGTGGCCGTCACATGATCATATTTGGAGAACACACTGAACCTTGTTTCCTGGAGCAATGTCCAGAGGGGGTCCCACTAGCCACTCCATGTTTCTCAGTGATCAAAAACAAGCAAGATGATACAACACACGTTTTTTTTACTTACTTTGTACAAACGGTAAATACCAGAGATTTGTATATAATACCTGAGTCCTTAACTTTAAACAGTAGAGATTTGGTGTCATTTCTCATGTGTGACAACTTAAAATCTAGATTACACCAATGCAACTTATTACAGAAAGTGAAAAATTATCTTCATGTTATAACTTCTAATTAATTAGGTTTGAAAATTTGTTGAGACCTAAGGTGGTTTTTAAAGTTTGTTTTTCTTTATTTGGAGGGGGGGTCCTACTTTGCTCTAACTCTGTTGATATGTATTACCATGGGACGGCCCAGAACAATTTCAGACCCAAATGATTTGTGCCTTACATTAGTGTAGTCTCTCCTCTCTTGACTGTTTATACACACGTTGGGGCTAAGCCTTGGAAACCAGTTTGCCCACCTTTGTCTTTGTCCTCCTCTCCTAAGGAGGCTGACTGAAATTTCTGTGTTCCTGTGCGTTCCTAAACCCTTTCTTCTCTTCTCTTGCTTCTGCCTTTGATTCTCCTCCCTTGCAGGCTCTGTGTGAAATGACGCTAAGAGGCTGGAGTTCACTGTGTCAGTATGTAAATTCTACGCCCCATGTCGGGTCTGAAAAGACATCCTACGCATAAATCACTTTCCCCCCCCTTCAAACCAGCAAACTGAGTCTGGATTCCAGCTGCTAACTTTGAAGTGTGTAATCATTGTATAGAGCCAGCTCAGTAAACATTGGTTGAGAAGAAAACTTAGGTCTGCGTTCTCTCCAGTCTGTTGCAGACTACAGTCCTTTGAACGTGCTCCTGTGAGAGATGTGTGAGGGTTTTTCTTCAAGACGCTTAACATCTTCCCTTGTGTTGCAGTGAATTGACTATAGCTTCTCTGAGACTCAATCATTTGAAAACTATCTTCTCCCAGTTTTTTGGAGAAACAGGGTAAATTGTGTAGCATTTCTCATTGTTTGGTTTGCCTTTGCTGCTACTTCAGGATTAAACGTAGGTAACTTTCCTGGTCTCCCATCATAACTGTCCCTGTGTTGGCCTTCCCGTCAGCCCTGGGCTCTCTGTCAGCCTCTGTGCCTCACAGCAGAGCCTCTTTTCTCATCAGTCTCTTGCTCCGGAACACCTGACTGTAGCACTTAAAATACATACTGGTTCCCTTTGCTGTATGAAAGAGCCGTAAAGCTCCGTGTGAAATAGCAGTGGGAGCACACATAGTAGCAGAGGCTCCTGCTCCTGCAGGCACCTTGCACAGGGGACTATTTTTCTTATATGATATAAATGAAATCTTCACTCTGCCCACTTTTACACCTACGCATGTACTGAGCGTCTCCAAGGCGACGAGGAAGCCCAGAGTCCAGCAGTGCTGGTGAATCCTGCTCTGAGACAGCAGGCTGGAGCCTTAGGCGGCTCCTCCAGGCGCCTTGTGTCCCAGATGCCGCTCTGAGCCGACCCCTCCCCCGGCAGGCGTCCTGTGCTGTCTCTCCCTTCCTGGACTTCTAGTCTTGCCTTACATCTGACCCAGGGCTACTCGCTCGGAGTCCTGTAGGCAGGAGGCCTCCCTGGAACATGAGGGCTGTAAGGTGGTAGGGAGGTGAGACAAGCAGACTTTCTGTAGTGCTGTCCATGTCCCTTCTCTGCTTCCGTTCCTCTGCCTTCCTTTGTACCTCACGGTCGTGGAGGCACCACTAGCTTTACAAAGTGTAGTCAAAATACCCTTCACAGTAATGGTGCAAGAGCCTCAACTGAGTGAGCTGCTACTCTTGCCTATCCGATATATCTGGTTCCGGAGCTCGATCCCCCTCCGGTGCCCGGTGATGAGTGCACAGCCCCACCCTCCATCTGACCCATCACTGGCTCTGCTGTTGTCACTGTAACTTCGGCTGAGTGGACACATCATTTTGTTTAAATGCATCAAGTGCCAATTCTTTTTTGGAGCGACCACTGACCACCCTTAGACCTTGTGCCTGATTTGGAAGCCTGTATTATCAAACTCTTTGAGGCATTGACCATATTGGTGTGTGCCTTTTCTTTGAGGCACAAATAATTCCTTGCCATATAGAAATTATTATTCATGTGACCGCCAAGAAATCTCATTTTGTCCTCTGTACTGTTAAGTACATCATTCAGTGAGCATATTCTCAATCTCTTACCCTACTCCTTGTTTTTCTGAGGCAGGGTCTCATGATTCCAGCCCAGACTGGATTTTCATTCATGTGTAGCCCAGTTGGGCTTCAAACTCGAGATCCTCCTGACTTAGTCTCCAAGGTACCATGGTTGTGGTCATGTGTCACCGTACCTGGCTCAGCATCTCTTCCCTTGGGTGCTCTGCCACTGAGCTACGTCCTAGCCCTTTTATTGATTTTTGAGATCGAGTATTACTCAGTTACCTAGGCTGGCCTTGAACTTGAGATCCTTCTGTTTCATTCTCCCCAGTAGTTGGGATTACAGTCAGCATCTTTTTGGTTCTCAGCTGAATTGGCCTGGAAATGTTAACTTTTCATGTGATTTTATGACACGGGGCCTGCATGTCTCAGTTTTCTAGTGTTCTGGTTATAGCTACACTATGCTGCTGGCTTTAGGAAAAATGTGACCTGCCATTATTCCGTAATTCTCTGCCATGGATATCTTCATGAGTATTTATTGATAGCAGCGTTTGTTTGCGGGTCCAAAATGAAGCTTTTAAGAAGACTAGAGTCAGATTTGCTAACTTTCCGTCTTCTGTCTTCCAGTGGGATCATTCTAGTTATGCTCATCTGTTCTGTTCTTCTTTCCCAAGCATCTGTATCCATGGTGGCACGTTTTTCCTGTGGTTCACCACTTGGCTCTTTGGCTTGCCCTTTCTTTTGTAGTCTCAGGTATTGAACTCAGGACCAGGGCCTCCTATGTGCTAGGCAAGGGCTGTACCCCTGAGCTACATCCTGGCCCTTTCTTTGTCCTCGTTTAGACTCGGATGAGGTGAAAATGTTGCTTTGAACTTAAGTTCCCAAGTTCTGCTAAAAAGAATCTGAGGGAGGACCAAGGTGCCTGGGTTGCATGAGAGTCCTTACTATCTCCTAAGTTTCTTCCACAGCCCAGGTCTCTACTGCTGTGTGCTGTCCCTCATCAGCGTGTCTGAAATTCACACTTAGGGTTTTATGCCAGATTTTTGGTAGGAATGAAGTGTCTGGTTACATGGGTCACTGCCTGAGAAACTGTGGATGAAATAGGCCAAATCAATGGAAATGTAAATAAATTCTGGAAAGTTTTCCAGTGTAGACTGGTGGGAAGTTTTTGTTGCCTGTTTCCTTTGCCTGGAAGTGGGCAGGTTGGAGCCAGGGCTGAAGGACACCTCCTGTAAGCCTCTCTCTGAGGGAGTCCCCGCAACCCTGTGTTGTAACGCAGTTGTTCCCTTCCATTTTACCTCCCCAGGCGCTGCAAGTGGCAAGGCAGCTCCTCCTTCAACAGCAACAGCAGCAACAGCAACAGCAACAGCAGCAACAGCAGCAGCAGCAAGTTAGTGGATTAAAATCCCCTAAGAGGAATGACAAGCAGCCAACTCTTCAGGTAACAACACCCCTACCCCTCCAAAAAAACCACATAATTCCCTTTGGGAACGTTGATAAGTAGTAGTTCAGAAGTGCATTGCCGATCATGGAAGAATAATCTTGTGAAATGTACATTTTTAGATTACCAACAAACCGTGACATTTTTGAGAAGCTGCCTGGTTTGACCAAAACTTTTGTGTCAGGAGGAAGAAGGTCTGCTAATTACGTGACGTGACGTGAGAGGAGAATGAATAGTTGGCATTGTGAGGTTGCTTAACGTGAAGTGTAGGTTACCAGTAGGGAAAACGTCCGTGAGCTCAGATGTGTCGTGGCCTTCTCTCATGATGGGACTGAGGAGGGGGTGCACACACCTCACTTTAGGGTAGTCGTGCTCAGTGGATAACTTGGATCCCGTGGGCCAAGTGAGCAATTTTTGGAGAGATGTTTTCGTATTAACACTTACTAATTGTACGAATTAATGGGCTGTTACCTGTCCTGCTCTTTTACCTGTATGTAGTGTGCATTTATCACATCCCCAAACCCTTCTACCATAGCCCATCCTTCCCAGTCCCAGGTCATCACTGTCCTACTTTCAGGTTAACTGTGTTTTAGTTTACACAAATGAGAAGGAATATATGATACTTGTCTTTCTGTGTCTGACTTATTTCTCTTAACATAATGTCCTCCATTTCCACTGATTTTGCTCAGAATGATAGGATTTCATTCTTCCTTTTGGCTGAATCGTATTCCATTGTGTGTATACACCACATTTACTTATCCATTCCTCTGTTGATGGGCACCTAGGCTGCTTTCATATTCTACCTATTATGAATAGTGACACAGTAAATACAGATGTACAGGTGTCTCTGGTTTGCTGATTTGATTTCCTTTGGAAATATACCCAGGAGTGTATAGCTGGATCTGTTTTTAGTGTCTTGAGGAACCTCCTTAGTGGACTCCATAGTGGCTGAACTGGTTTAAATTTCCACCCACAGTGTATAGGAGTCTCTTTTCTGGACATGCTTTTAGCAGTTATATCTTGAGAAGCGGGGCAGGACAGAGGTACTGCTGATATCTTGCAGGTATAGGCCAGAGATGCTGCTGTTAACCCTACAATGTACAGGGCATTCCCAAAGAACACAGCTTCATTTAGTAACCTAAAATGTTAATAGTGTCAAGAACTCTTTAATGGGCACTTCTTGTTTCAGGCACATTGAGGCAAAGGTGTTAATGGAGTAGAGGAAGGAGTGATTTCATAAAAATCTAATTTGGAGTTTTGATTGGAGTAGAAAATTGCAATGAAAATTTCAAAGAAACTTGACTGAAGGTGTTTATACTCACATTCAAGATGGAGCACTTCGAACCGGGGATTTATTTAGCTTAGCGGTTCGGTGGCCTGCCTTGCAAGCACAAGGACCCGAGTTCAATCCCCGGTACAAAAAAAATTTTAAAAAAGGTGGAGCACCTATAGGGACTGGGTGGGTCAAAATCTCTTCACAGAGGGTGGAGAAGGGAGGGCAGGAACAAGGGGAAAAAAATGAGAACCAAGACGTGTCATGTAAAGGTACAAGATCCCAATAATGTATGTAACTGTACTGTATACCTAAAATGTACCAATAAACTCAATTTTTTTAAAAAAAATCTCTTCATAGCTGAAGGTAGCATCCCCCAAAGACCAGACTAGGGATGGGTTTCTCACACTGAATATTTTGGAACAGAATTTGTTCATGGTAATAAATGGGTAAAAGTTGGTGGCGATACATTTGACCAGAAAGCTAACCTAAATTCTAGCTGCATTGATCTTTCATAAGTCAGGATGATCTAATAGTAATTTCCAGATTATTCTGCAAGGATCAAACTGACCTTGGGCAACAAGTTGTACTTCTACATCTGCTTGGGAAAGCTATCTCACTCTAAGGAAAGTTCAGCACTGCAGTGACCCTTGATTGGAAAAGTTGGATGATGGGGGCATTGTTTATGGACAATTCCAAAACAAGTTGTTTGGTAAACCAGGGGCAGTGTGCATGCCTTCGAATGTGTGTGAGTGCAGGGGACATTTTTAATGGGGTACAGTGCCATGGAGGGCCCATGTCAGGTGCTGTAAGAAGTACTTTGTTGTGCAGATGTCTTAAGAACAGCTCTGGAGGATGAAATATGACTGTGTTGACCTTTCAGCTGTGAGCTTATTTGTCAGGATTCAAATAAGTTGAAAGGATCAAACTGAACAGTTTCCGTAGTCAGGCTGGGAATTGTGTTTCAGAGGTCAGCAGCGGAGGCCACATTGCAGATTCCATAACATAGCCAATTGTTGGTACATATTAAAGTGCTGGGGCATCTCCTGCAGACAGAGACGCAATTAAAATTCTAATTTATTAATGTATACAGGGAGTCAGCCCAGCCTGTCACTCAGTGATTCAAATGACTATCCATTCTTTTTGCCTCCCTCTTGAAGCTCTCACAGGCTAAAAAATACTATGAATTCTGTTGAATTGAACAGACCTCAAGTACATTGGAAAAATGACAATATATTATTGGGGGAAAATGTGACACATAGTAGAGCTTTGGTTAGAGATGAAAAAAAATACACACATACACAATCTGTCCGATCATACTGCTCTTCACTGTTGAATATCATTTGTGATTTTTTTATACTGGACTTATTTTTCCCCATACTTGCTTTTTTAAAAACATATGGCATTTCTAGGTAACTTCTTCTCCAAGATGAACGAAGTTCCTTTAGGGCTAAATATATGAAGTCAAGTTTCAGGGGATTTCCTTTTGAGGGCTCAGTTTTCCTTGCCTGTTATGGGATTTTAGCCACCAAGCAGAGGAACATATATATATGATACAGAGAGCGTCGCATTTCTTGGCAAGGACAATACTGAAGCCAGCCTAACACATTCTGCTGAGTGCTTCAGTCTGTAAAGAGTGGAGGAAGGAGGAGCAATCCTGAACCCCGATTTCATTAAGGAAAATGTCTTTAGTCCCTTCTTATCCCCTAGGTGGTGGAGTGGACAAGCAGAGAATTTAGACTTGCCTTAGAGTTTTTTTTTGTCGGGTGGGTGGGAGGGAAAAGGTTGGTTGCTGTGCATGTTTGTGTGCCTGTGTGAGTCTGGCGATTGCAGAATTTCTCCTTAGCTGCCTGGTAGGGTCATGCAAATTCAGTAAGCTTTATTAATTTGGCTGGCCTTTCACAAACAGAAAGGAGAAATTACTAACCTAGGCCGCATGGCATATTACCTCGTTATAAAAAAAGAGTGTATAACCCTGGTGATTCACAGAAGGAATAACCTTCACATTGAAATCTGTCTTCCATGCCTTGTACCTCACTGGGGCATCTCAGTTGGAGTGGCTCTAAAATGAAAGGGAGATCCTACAGCAATTCTGAACAGTGTTCATCTCTGATCTTCTTACCCTTTATAACTACACTGAGAAACCTATTTTAGTAAATTTCAGATCTTCTGCATAGAGGCAGGCTTGACAGGGAAGAAGGATTTGATCTGCTGATAGCTTGAGGAAAAAAAAAAAAGAAACCTAAATCCCCAAATATACTGTGCCTCATATTTTAAGCATATCTCACACTTCCCTGCTTTATGTTTGGCAGTGCTTTCCAGTTTCACAGGCTGATGATACAAACAAAAGAAAATGGAAAGTTAGAGGAGGCTCTAAGTGGTTACTCGATAGAGATCATGAACTGCACCAATTTTGACTAATTTCAGAGAGACGAGAGTAAATAGGAGAGGAATAATGCTATTTGCAGATACACGTACCAAACCAAATCTGAGCTGGGTGCATTCTTGGTGACATGGTAGCTCATTCATGAAGAAGGCACAAATCAGCTATAGATAGTGGTTTCTGAAGTTCTCGAAAAATATTCTACTGAGTAACTTAAGTTGCCTTCTTACTTAATCTATTAATTTGCTTTGCAGATTTTTTATAAATGATATTTTCAGAAATGGAAAAGATTTAATTAAAAGTAATTTGGTGAACATTTCAGAACGAATCCAGCATGCTGGGCATTTGTGCTGGTGGTGATAAATCCAAAATCATGTAGGATATAGACCTTGCCTTCAGGATGCTTATGAGTTGTAAAAGAATTAACAGGGTTTTGCCGGGGTAAAAAAATTACAGGTGGGTAAAAATAGTAGGCTCTTTTTTATAAATATTTATATACTTCTGAAGATTGCTTAAACAAGTGAAATAAATGCTTAATGGTGCAGGTGTGCTTATAAAGCCGAAAATGTGTAACTTTACTGGCTGAAGATTAATTTGTGAGTAGATGAGCAATTTTATTGATCAAACTTTGGAACTTTGACCACCGTTTCTGGGTAGTAATTCATTTTGGTTCTCTAAGCATTTTAGTTGTTGGCACAAGTATATAAACTGGAAGGAAATCAAATGACACATTTTCTCCTAAGAAAGTAAAAGTACATGTGTATTCTGGCAGCCTGAACATTAGGAAAGAAAGTGAACCTTGTGTGTTGCTTACAGTGGAAAGCTGACCACAGTTTCAGGCTGCCGTCTATAAAGAATTTGAATTTGAAGCCAGTCATCTGATCATTTTTCCTCCTGCCTGTCCCCTTCCTTCCAAGGTTAGGCCATGTGCAAGCGCCTGGTTCAGGAGGCCATTTCACTGGGAGGACCTGTGGTGAAACCCACGGGAAGATCAACCTTATAGTCTATTTGGAAGCTAGGATTATAATGATGACTCCTGCTTTAAGTGGAGGAGGTTAAAATACAAAATTCAGCAGGTGTTTTTTAGAGTTTTTATTTGCAGTTATATAAAACGTGCTTTAGGCAGCATTTTTTTGCATTGCATTAATGCCACATATAATCTTAGTATCCCATATCATTTCCACATTATTCACTAAGAAATAAATTGCTAAGAGGAAACCTTTAAAAGAAACTACAATTTTATATTACAGATAGTGAAATTGAATGGTTTCGAAATACTGACCCTTCCCAGAAAAAAACAGGGGTAGCAATCTTATTTGCAGACAAAGTAAATTTCAAACCAAAACTGAATCTAGTACTATTGATGTAGGACAGTACTGTATCATACCTCAATGAATGTAAAATATGTAGTACCTGCTTTATGATACATAGTGGGGACCATGCTGTATCAGAGCTACATTTAATGATATTACTCTAGAATGTTCTCTTTCCAGATGATGATTACGAGGCTAATAGAAAAAATGGTGCCAGGTACCACAACAGCAACAGAACTTTGCTGTTGTCTGGATATTATTCTTTTCTTTGTTTTTTTTTTTAATGGAATGTGCTGAATGTCTATAATTTTGTTTAGATGACTGCAGAGCCTGGAAAAGCTGTTGCTGCTATTGATGCATAACATACTATTATTAGTCTATAGATATATATATACACACACACACACATATTATATAAATTGAATTTTGGGAAACTTTAACGATGCTGCCAACTTTGGAAAAAGTTATCCCAATTTACTGTGTTGACTTGGCATTGTACAGAAATGGACAACCATATTGGTCTAGAAATGTTAATTTATTTTTATTTTTTTTCCATGTGTACAGGGGTAACACATCGTACTAAATATGTAAGGTCATATCTACGTGGGTTTGATTACAGAAACTAATAAAGTATTCTCTAAATAATGAAAAAAAGAATAAGATAAGACTATAAGAGCGAGAAGCAATTTAAATATGTTCAGGGACCATTTTCATCTCCAGAATTAAGGATTATTTTAATGTTACATCATTGCCTTTTCTCTTTTACTTTCCTTTTTAGTTTTATTTTAGGATTCCCTATTTTTAATGTTCATACAGAGATTTCTTTAACTGAAATACCGAATAGTTTCTTTGGTGTGAAAAACTACAATAGTACACAGGATCCTAATGAGATAATTAATAATGTGAAATAGGAAGTAAAGGGCTAAAGGCGTAGGGAAAGCGGGAAGGGTCGGGGAAAGGTAATAAGGGAAAAGAAAAAAATATGAGAAACTGAAAAAATGGAAATAAAGTGTTTGTAAATGGGGAGGGGAGGAGGGGGTGAAGGGAGGGCAGGGACAAGGGGAAAAATGAGAATCAAGACCTATTATGTAAAGGTACAGAATCCCAATGATGAATGTAATTGTATTGTATACCTAGATTGTACCAATAACCTTAATAAAAAGAAAAAAAAAAAGAAATACTGACCCTTAAAAAATACCACTATGTATGGAATTAGTAAGGTAGGTAATTCGGGTAAGGGAGACAAAAATATTTTCTAAAAATATGTAGAGTTAACATTGTCTATAGTTGGCACCCCTGCCATTTAAAAATGGCTAAAGTTGAAATTTTTAATCCTATTTAAGATGTAGTTATCATATGACTTTAGAGAATCCTCAAACCCTAAAAATAAAAAACAGTTGATAAGGAGCAATAAGACAGAAATGATGCTTTAAAAATGGTTATTAGGTATTTCAGATCACATACACCATTAAAAATTAGAAAAACAGTGACCTCTCTTCCCAGAAAATTGCTCATCTCTGCAGAATTTCATACCCATTTTTAAGCATTTCGGGAACCTCGTGAAGTCCATTGTAGAGACGAGATTCATACTACTGGTTTAAGGCGTTCCCCCCGCAATCTAATAATATACTTTGTTCTTGCCTCCAAAATGCTGCAGTGAATTGTGATATATTAGCCTTTTTTTTTCTTTTTTGGCGGTATTGGGGATTGAACCCCAGGCCTTTGCACTGAGCTACTTCCCTAGTTCTCTTGAGTGTATGTATGTATGTATGTATGTATGTATGTATGTATATATATATATATATATATATATATTTCTTTAAATTTTGAGACAGTGTCTCACTGAGTTGCTCAAAGTGGGCTCAAACTTAGGATTTTCCTGACTCAGTCTGCCAGCATGCTGAGATTACAGGTGTGTGCACCACACTCAGCTGAGTTAGTGTGCTTTCGATATTTCAACTTCAAACATATATAGCCTGTATCTCAGTCAGGCCAGGATAACCTCAGTCCATGTCTGGGTGTGTTTACTAATAATTTCCACTTCCAGAAGTATCACAGTTTGGACATTTCATTAACAGTCACCTTACTTACCTATAACCAAGCATTAAAATGCAAATCTGGTGCTGATACTTTATACGTTATTATGTCTGTGTTACCACATGTGAAATATGGTAAACAGTGAATCCTGAGTTGTTACTTGACATGGACTAGCCCCATAAGTATTCTATGGAGCAAGCAGTATCCTTAAGCCATTTTATGGAAGAGGAAAATTTAGGTGAAGTGTCCTGCCGCAGAGCTTGCTGGCTGTGCCAGCACTGGGATGCGAAGCTGGCTTGTAGAACCACAGATCGCCTTTGTGCTACCGCGAAGTTAATTATTGCCTCGCCTCTGTGTGTATTTACTCAGCACCTACTGAGTGTCATAGTTTCCATAAATAAGCAAATTATGTTTTCCAAATTATAAACAAAAACAAAGCCAAACCAACAAAATCCAACTCCATTGTAAATATCTGGATTTCCATCAGGGAGATTCAGACCTGCATAATTATTTTAATTGTAGCCATGTGTGGGTGTCTTTTTGCTTGTAGATCCCTGTATATTGTGTGTGTGTGTGTGTGTGTGTGTGTGTGTGTGTGTGTGTGGTGTAGCAGTGAGTGAGCAACAGCAAAGTTATTTCTTATTCTCAAGACAGAAGCGCTCTTAGGAGTCCCCATGTGTCGAAACATGGAAGAGTATGTTATAATCATTGTTGGGGCTGGGAGGTGGAGAGGGACAAGGGGAGAAAACATACTTGACTGGTCAAAAATGTGTAAATTGCTGACAAAATGACACATGTAATTAAGAGTGCTCCTACCATTTTACCTTGTGGTTTACACCTCCAGTGTTGAAAAAGAGAGTGACTCCCACCTCGCTAATTACCATTATCACCGAAATGCTAGGGTTGCAGTCATTAGTTCCATGTGCATTTAATTAGAGGAAGGCTGAAATTGGATTTAACTTATTACTTTTTCATGGATCACTTTCTTGTCATCACTTCAAATTGGATTGCAGCCCCAGGTAACTAATTATGAGAGCCACAGGATCAAGAGTGAAAAAAAAGGTAATTAGGAATAACACTGTTGGACCCTCGCTGGTCGTCCACTTGTGCTTCAGGAAAGAAAAGAAAAAAAAAATAGAAAAGAAAAAACTGGAGCCACATTTGTGGTATTACAGATGAGAGAGTTGGAGCTACGTCAGGTTGCTAGGCATCATGGGAGTGTCACCACCCATCGTAGCTTCTGTAATACACAGCTGAGTTGAAGATGTCGCCTCACCGTGGTTCCACAATCAGCTGCTTAATACCTAGATTAAACTCGTAAAAGCAACAGATTGGTGGTAGGTATGTGGCATCTCAACAACTGTGTCGTCTGGGGGCCTCCCATATATGATTACAACAAAGCTGTCAAGATGCCTCCGTGCCAAAGTACAGAATATTTTAAGTACAGGGAGTTAGAATTTAATGAACGTATTAATGTTCCAGAAACATCATTCATATCTGACAGGAAGACATATCAGTCAGCACAACAGTAAGGTTTAGGGTTTATAAATCGAGAATCGCTGTCAAAGTTTCCAGTGTCCTGTGATACTCAGGCCATTTACTTTATTTTTGTTTGCCCCCCAACACACACACACACACACACACACACACACACACATCCACACACACACACACACACACACACACACACACACACACACACACACACACCCCAACTGTTATAGAGGCTTCCTGACGTTCTGTTTCTCCTTCCACCCTCATTGAAAATACTTTAAAATAAATGATATTGTTTCCATGTGTAGAGCAGAACTCAGAACTGCAAGCAGTCAATTTTATTGACATCGTCTGAAAAATGTTGATGACAGTTCGAGGATGTGAAAGGATTGGATTTTTAAAGTCCTCAGTGCAGTGTGGCAAAAAAAAGAGTAATATACTCTTATTACTCAAAGGTCTGAAATTTAGACTCTCCTAAGAATGGATTCTTCTTAAAGAAAGGTTGTGACATTATAGTGAGAAGACATCATCTCAAGCCTGTGGATTGCCTTCCAGAGAGAAAGGCTTTTTTCTTCTTTCTTCTAGAACTGAAGACTGAACCAGGACCTAAGCACTGAGGGTCCAGCCCTTTATAAAATTTTCATCTGAGACAGCCTATTGTTAAGTTTCTGTGGCCCAGGCTCAAGCCTGTGATTCTCCTGCCTCAGCCTCCCAGAGTTCTAGGATCACAGGCATGCACTACCACTCTCAGCTGAAAAAGGCTTATTGGTTTCCCAAAGAAATGAATCACCAAGCAAAGATGGCTAGAGTTTTATTAAGTTGTTTAAAATTGGTTTTAATGTTCTGTTAATGTAAGCAAATAATCCTGCCCCAGTGTTGGGAGACTTTCTGACCCGAGTGCCCACGGCCTTCTCGTTGTCCTACAGTGAGACGGGAGGGTATTCCAGGATGAGCCCACCCTGTATTCATACTCTCAAAGTGAGAAAATACCATTCCTGGAATTATGAGTCTTTCCTGTGTGAACTTTCTACACAAAATCTCAAGAACCAAAATAGTAATCATCAAGTCTAATGCAGAAAATTAAGGCCTTTTTTTTTCTTTCGGAACATCTTAAGTTGATTTAGGATTTTGTACACAATATTCGTCTGTGGTTGAAAGGGGGCACACGGAGGTCAAGTGATGTAGTGTTTTCCATTTTTCCATATGAGGCTCACAGTGTGCGATAAAAGCAAACTCCTCTATTTTCTAAGTCTGCAAGAATTTCTGATGAAGTGCAGGGGGCACTTTCCCTGTCAGTTTGAGTAGCCGGCATTTGTGAACTACTGTTTTTTCTCCCATCTTGTGTGTCTTTACTTCCCTGCCCTACCTCCCTGTAAACCATGGCACTTTTCTGACACATGCCCAGCGAAGTCCTCCAGTCTGACACTCATTAGCACACAGCATTGGACCCTTTCCAGTGCTTAGAAATTTTCCTCCAGCCTAGAGTAGCAGCATTTGGTGCATGGACCAGAAGTGGCAATGGGGAAGTTGAGTACCTCTGGCACCCTGCCTCGTCAGGAAAGCCAGCTCACCACTGGACACTGGGAGACCCAGTCTTGCACATGGGATGAGCTCAGAAAGTTGAGAGAAATACACTTCTGAAACTGCAAGGTGAATACCTTTTTCCCCGTCCCGAGTTTGGGGGTTGAGTTAGAGGTATTTGTCCACGTCAGCTGCCCAGCCATTAAAGCTAGCCGTTAGACAAATAGGCTGTCCCCCACTTTCTACAAGATTTTTCACTCTGGAGGCTATTGGGCTGTAATTCATTTACTCACACATAGGCACTTACTCATTCAAACTTGCTCCATAAAACTTTGCTGGATTGTGAGGATATGACCAAGAGTCAGCCCCTGCTCTCACTTTAGAAAAATTACCTTGTGGGTCAAGCTAGTGTAAGCCACATTTCGAACAGGTACCTGAGTCACAAAACGATAACAGTAATATGATGAAATGGTGAACGCATGTGTAGTGCCTTCCAGGAGCCAAATACTGTGTGATAGCCAGCTTGACCCACGAGGTTTTACTACGGTTCCATTTTATAGGTGAGCAAAGTGTAGCATAGAGAGGATAACTTGCTCAAGGCCACGCAGTGCTAAGTGACAGAGCTGGGTTCCAGCCCACTGCCTGGCTCAAGAATCTCTCTTCTTAATCCTTTGCCCTCTGCTCTTCTCACTGAGCTTTTGCCCAGCAGATAGACGATGAAAGGAACAAAATCAAAGTTGCTGATGCTGAATGCTTGTCACTACCCACCAGAGAACACTGTCTCCTAATTTAGACATATGTGTATGGGCATATATGAAAAATAGTGCTTATAATTGAAATATGCACTTTCTAAAGGGAAATGACGCTTGGGAAAGAGAAGAAAGACGGGTATTACTCAAAGCCAGCAGACAACTCTGCAAGTAATTGTCTAAAGGCAGCCGTTGAAATTGAGAAGCAGTTTGGAAAATGTACAGTTTGGGAAATTCATGTTTCGATGTAATTACGGTAGTTGTGAGCTGATGTCATGCCTAGTAACTGTTTTTGTATTGCTTGGGCCTTTGTTACTGAGCTGTGATATCATGAGCAAACTATTATAAACATAGCATGGATATAGCATGCTTGTGTAACAAAAGATCGGGAACTTTTATTAAGTTTGTTTTCCTTGTCATATTGTAAAAATTTATTATGTGTACTGTGTATATTAGAAACAGATTTGGGTAATTCTGTCTAAATGAAGTCATCCCGGCTATTTCCAGACTGTCTGTTTTTGGTTGTGAATAATTTTCATACATCAGATGGTTGTCATATTTAGTCGCTCTCAAAATTTTAAAGAGAACATATCCCATTTTGAACTTTTGGTGGACTTCAACCGCCTTGCTGTTGGGATTGTTTGAGTTTGAAATTATGGCCGTGTAAATTACGGAGACTGAATACTCATCATTTCTGAAGAGTCTAGGGTCGCTGCCTTCTAGTCATAACTTCTCCCTCCTTCATCCAAAGAACAGATTTTTAACTACTTAAGTAGGAGAACTTGAAGCTGCCAGTTCACAATTGGGCAGAGAGTGCCAGCCCTTGTCCATTTTTGTTACGTCCCAAGGAATTACTTTGGTAAACATTCAGGGAGACAGAGCTTAGCATTTATCAATGTTCATGGTAAATGTGGATTTCCAGTGGGGAGTTCAAAACTTCTGCATGACCCCTTCCTTCCCAGCTACTCCCCTCCTACTCCCCTCCTACTCCCCTCCTACTCCTTTGGCTGCCAGGCAATTAGAGCTGGAATATTCTACTGGCTGCTTCAACTTGTTTTGTTTTGTTGTTTTGTTTTGTTTGAAACCAGACACTTTCTCTGCTAACCTTCTCAGACTCTGGCTTTTGTCTTCATCTTTTTCCTGATTCTTTTTAAGGGATTCAGTTCAGAGCTTTGAGTCGGCTAGGCAGGCACTCTACCACTGAGCTACATTCTCTGTTCCAACTTTCCTGTGTTTTATTGTCAGATCACTTCTTGGCCTTTTGGTTAAGATCAAGTGCTGTATTTTATTGTTAGTAAATTCGGCGGCTATGTCTCCATCCTTACTTAACTTCAACCTTTCTGACCTCCCAGGACCATATATGTTGCTTTGGCTGTTTTCTTCGTGGGAATTGTTGTCTTTTAAACTTTAGATCAGTATTCCCTGGCCTCCAAGCCTTTCTCATCCTGATTCCCTGTTCTCTTATGGAGTTCAAGTTCATCCTTTTTCCTAAGTTCAGTTCCTTTGATCCCTCTAATAGTGGATTGTGCTCTTTGTCACTTGTGCACCATGACCCCAAGCCTGTTTGTAGTCCTCTTCGCTGCTCACCCGTGGCTCCCTCATATTAGCGCAGTTTTACTTTCATCACATCAAGTTCAGTGTCTCTTATCCAAGGGATCACTTTTATCCCCGGCCTTTGTTAGTAGTAGGGCATTGAAGTCATCACTGACGCATTGATTTCATTCATCGTCACTGTGTTCATCTGCCTTTTCTTCCCACTAGAATCCCCCATCTCTTCTTTTCTCTTTTTCCTGCTGCAGGTGTATGGTAGAGTTCGCATCTCAGGTACCACCACATGCCTGGGTCTTGGGGAAGACTTGCCATTCTCCAGCCCCTTCTTCACTCAGAACCTTTGTGTTTGTTTTGTTTGTTTGTTTGACAGGTTCTTACTGTGTCACTGAGTTGCCCAGTCTAGGCTGCAACTTGCAGTCCTCCTGCTTCAACCTCCCAGAGTACAGATATGCTCAGCGCGCACCACTCACCCAGCTCCCCTGTGTGATCTTTACATTTCTTAGTTTGTTTGTTTATTTGTTTGTTTGTTTGTTTGTTTGTTTGAGACAGGGTCTCACTATGTAGTTGAGACTGACCTAGGACTCACTATGTAGCCCAGGGTGGTCTCAAACTCACTCGAACACAGTGATCCTCCTGCCTCAGCCTCCCTAGTGCTGAGATTATAGGCATGCACCACCATTCCTGGCCCCCACTGTCTGATCTTTATGCTTTTCTTACATCTGATGTACTTACTGCTCTCAGCCTTTCCATAGTACATCAGTGATATGCTTTTCAGAGCATCCACGATCTGCTCTCACCTGCCCCATCAAGCACAAACTCTGCTCCCTTCGTCGGGTTTCTAGCTTTGTTTAAGTAGTGTCCCAAGGGGAAAGGTATAGACCTTTTACTGGAGAGTATAAGGGTGAGTCAGAAATTCTAAATCATCATGATTGACTTTCTTAAGGAGGTAGAATACACATAGTCCCTTTGAGAACACTTGAGGGTCCCAGAAATCCAGAACTGCTAACGTTGCCTGCTCTGTTAACTGCTGTTGAGAATGAAGACTCTTGAGGATTAAATTGTGTTTGAGTTTCATTCCAAAAGAGTATCTGTCAGCTTTCTTCAGAAAGAGTCAAAAAGCCACATGATGTGAAGTGTTTTCTGTTTCTCTTATCTGCTGTGTTATACTATACTTCTTTTGCATTGGTGTCTGTCTGTTCCTGCTGCCCGGTGGGTTCCTTCTGATTTCCCCAGCCTCCAGGACCCACAGGCTAGATCTAATGAAACTGCTTTTAATAAAATAGCAGTGAAATTATGTCTAGCATGTTCTGTATTTGATAGTGAAAAAAAGAATTGTTATTTTTTCTAGAAACAAAATTAGTAAAAGTCCAAAGCATGTAGAATCATCCAGAGCAGAGAGGTTGTGTTGTGCCTGCCAGCTTTGGCCTGGGTATGAAGGGGCTTTGCCTAGAGTAGCATTTAGATGATTGGGGATCTGGGCTCCAGGTGGACTCCCAGAAGTTCCAAGGTTGATGAGTCATACCTGTTGTGACCACCAGGGTTAGTAGGGGTGGTATAAGTACCTCCTATTTGCCAGGCTCAGCACAGACTTAATCTGACAATGAGCTATGCTGATCTTATATCAGAGTAGGAAGTACTTTTTTCTGGAAAGCCTGATAACTGTGATAACTATTGAAATACTGCCCAAAATTAAATGTGTTTTGTGTTTTCCCTGATAGACATCCTTATGGGAGACTGAGCAAATGGCATTCTTACCCTCGCACTGTATTTCTTCCTGATCAGATCTGAGGTGTTATTTGTCCTTTAAAGCCATAGGACTGTTTGAACTGGGCCACCGTAGAAGCTAAGCGGGATAGTTGGGGATGGGGTGGGGAATATTTTGGCAGAAGAGGCAGTGTCATGTTGGGTTAATTACACGGCCTGCATGGTCACACTCAGATTTATGTGCTAGTACTATGCTTACTCCTGTGTGACTTCAGAAAAGTAATTTAACGTCTCTGTACGCCCATTTTATTATTTGGTGCATCTAGCTAGGCGGCTGCCAAGCTTAAATGATGAAGGCCTGATACGTGTTTGCACAGTGCCTGAGACATAGTAAATTCTCAGTAAAGATAGCTCTTCTCATAATTGTGTAAGAAACAGTTTTAAAGGAAAAATGATTGCACATTAGAGTACAAATTCATTTGATACTAGTCACTATTCAGATGTATCTTTTAGCGGTGTCACGGGGACTGTTTTGCTTTGCAATCAGCAACTTGTGGGCAAGAAGATTTGTTGGAAGATACGTAGGCTGCTCATCTGTTAAATGGGGTGATTACAGTATCCCATCATAGTAGTGTTAAGGAGATTCTCTTAGTTAACGGAGACAAACAGCTTGGAAAAGCATGTCGCAGGCGCTCGATAATGGTTAGGTGTCATCCCTGCTTCAGCTGTTTCCAGTATTACAGTGATGGACGGTATCTTCCTCATTGTGCCGTTTTAGGAATGAATGAGGGTCATGCTATTCTGCAAAGTCTGTCTTGGCATCCCTTTTGTTTTTGTCTTCTCAGGGTTCCATATGAATTAGTGCTAGGCCCCCTTACCAGGCAAGGAACTAGACCCTAATTTGAAATCTGGAAGCCCCGGCATTTTGCATCATGTCTGTCACGAAGCAGGCAATCTGCAGATATTTCTTTCACAAATAAATTGCCAAGTGAGTGACAAATTAACGAGTGAATCTGTGTGAAATGAATTAATGAACGAGTGAGTTAAATATGTAAGCCTCAAAAAGAAGGCGACCTGAGATGGCTTTGGTTGAAGAGGCTGCAGACTGGTCTTAGGTTCATAAACTGGTGGGAACATTTTGGGACCATAAACACAGCATTAAAACTCTCTGATGTCAGGCCTGTCTAAATTTTTTATCGAGTGGATGAAATGAATATTGCCAGGTATGGAGCAGAAATCACCGAACCCCTGCAGTGTGATTAGACTGCCCTAATGCCCTCTGCTTGCCTCTGTACATCCACTGATCTGTTTAAGGTATAATATTAATGACATAGAACTTTAATTCATAAGTGTAGAAAATTAAAGGAGACTAAAGGCAAAATACAGTGTTGTATTTGGGGTCAAGATTTAGTTTAATGAAGCATAGCAAAGATGGAATAGATTATTACATATACTTGGAGGGAGGATGGGAAATACACTTCAACCTCTCATTTTGAAGGGAACTGGTTTACTTGATTATTTGCAACAGTATCACACTCAGGAAAATCTAAGGCAAATGAAAGCAAAACAGAATTTAATTGAGCTATTATTTTGCAGACTTTGGCTTGGTTTCAGGCAGTCTAATCAAATTGTGCTTTGCTCAAATAACTAATGTTAAATGCAGCCTACCAACAGATGTTTAAAGAGTCTAATTGGAAAATCTACATCCTGGATTTAGTCTGTCTCGCTAGAAAAAAATAGCTTCAAATTTATATTTTTGAAGAAGACACTCAGTGACAAGCATTTGTAGAAAATACTAAGTTTTCTTTAGGAATGCTCAGTGCTCAGGGGGAGTTGTCTTGAATAGTCAAAGGTGGCACTCTAGAAATTAGACTTCTTGGAACTTTTCCAGTGTGGTACCATGTAGAGCTCTATGGAGAAATCTCCTTTATCATGTTACGTCACCCGAGTCCTGTTGCAACCCCTGGATCATGTCAGGGCCCCATGTGCTGTGATTTATAATGAGCCCTTGCAAGTCATGCAAGGCACATGATGATTGATGACATTTAAAGGTGCTGTCAAGGTGGCTAGGTAATGGAGCTGACCTTGCTGCTGCGTCGTCTCAGTTTCAAGTTTGTACTTATCAACTGTTTCACCTGCCATATTTGCTTGGAATGTTTCATGATATCCATAAAAGCAGTTTGGTTTGAGAGTAACTTTTTTCTTCCTTTAGCCCAGGAGTCAGCAGACTTTCTCTGTAAAGGGCCAAATAGTGAATATTTTTGGCTGTATGGGCCACATCATCTCTATGGCAACTACTCACTCTGCTGTTGTCATGTAAAAGCAGACATAGACAATACATAAATGAGTGAGCATGGCTGTATTCCAATAAAGATTCATTTGTGGACCTGCAGTTAGAATTTCATGTCATTTTCACATGCCATGAAATAACCTTTTCTTTTTTTCAGCTATTTCAAACTACGAAAACAAGGACCAATACCAGCACAGGTGGCGGGCTAGATTTGGGCTATCATTTGCTGCCCTTTGCTTTAGATGACTGGATGTATTCAGGCAGTCTATTTATTAAAATAAGACGCTTGAGTGACAGGCTAGGAAGGATCAAAACAAAGTCCTTGTTCACCAAGTCATGGGCTTTGTCTCTTGGAGGGGAGAAGCATCTTGTCATCATTTCCACAGAGGCCAGCCAGCTCTCTCCTTTCAGTGCTCTCCATCTAAAATCTGTCTGCACCTGGAGGTAGGCACAGTGGTGGTTAGGGTTCACTCTTTGCATCTTTTGAGCATCTAGTAGCCCATACCATGTACTGTATGAATTTGAGGATGTCGTCATTTTATGACATCTTACTCCCATCTGTCAGCGTTATCTTCATACCTAATTTTACCACCTGAAAACCTTATGCCTGCTAGGAGAATATCTCACGAGTTACCCAAACCAACCATGTCTGAGATGTGCATGACTCTGCCCTGTGTCCATGATGTCATGATGCTGCTTCTGTCTGGAGTCTTCCTGCAGTCCCCACTCATGTGCTTCTGTGATTTCTCCCCATTGTTTGCATTTTGAACCCATGCATGTCTGATTTCGGCAAAATGATTTACCTCTGTAAGTCTCAGTTTCATATCTGCTAATGGATAGTCAGTGGTGCTAAGGCCTGTGAAGTACATCAGAATTAATATAATTATTATCATCATCAAGATCAGAGATCAGAGGTTTTCAAAATCACAGGCAGGTTCTCGAATTTGATCTACTGCATGAGATGAACCCCAGCACAGTTATGTTGAAAACCCTTCCTGAGTGCTTTTTATGCGCACCCATGGTTGAAGACCCTTATGGCCAGATTCCTTTCTGACTTCTAATCTCAATGTCTGCTTCATTCTATTTTCTCTGCATTTCTTCATTCTGGAGTCACCTTCTAGGGTAGTAGAAATGTGCTCGGTATCCTTATCTCACCAATGTGAACCATTTGTGGTTCTCAGAAGATACAGTTTTAGTGAATCCCAGGTCAGGAGTCTTGGTTTTTGCCCTTAGATGATTGTTATCTGGAATGTGCCCATGGACAGGAAGTTGTATGCACTGTCAGAGTGTCAGGGATCTGACCTGTTCATAAAATCTACCTGGGAAGACAAAAGAATAGTCTAATTGGTGTCAGGCTTTGAAATGTGCAGCTTGTTTCCTTCTCTCTGCTTTGGAATGGACCTTTAAACCGCATTTTTATGATATGTGACTATTTTTACATTATTTCTAGACCAGTCCCAAATACACACACTCTTAAGTCTTACAAGATTGTTAGCGTGATTTCCTACCTAAGTCCTTTGGATACCTTTCAGGTAAGTGTTGAAGTTGGCCCATGGTCAGTGTGTCACACCTGTTTGCTAGGAGTTGGGCCATACCTCTTTCAGGTACATGAGCATTATTTACAATATAGATTCTATGTTAATCTAGGATCTTTCTTCTGTCAATGTTTCATAAACAAATACCTGAAATAAATACCTGTTCTGCTTATTTTCCAAAATACAGAAATAAAAATACAAGTAGTGTAGAACCAGAAAACAGATTGGCCCTCTTACCTCTTTACTTGTCATTACTTACCATGTTAGCATATGGCAGACTGTTTTTCTTAACAGAAGCCTCTTCAATCCATAACTTTGGCATTTTTGACAATTAATTGATGAAGTCAAAACCACCCTACGGCATTGTGGTTGGTCCATGAGGTCCCTGTAGCATTCAGGGAGGCTCTTCTTTTAAGGAACATGAGCTATATGAGGTTGAATATTCACCCTCTATCAGCAAGTAGCCAATTTTTTTTATCACAATTTTGCAATTGGTGTTCTACAAGAGAGAGATTATATTTTTTGACTTATGAACAGCAGGTCAGACATTTCAAAGAAACTTTAGAGAACAGTAATTTTGAAAATATACACAGATGAATTTGAAAATAAATATTTCACTGCCTGCACAGCTCTATTTAGAATACTGGCTTTGGAAATATATCTTAGGAGCCTCACCATTTTGCACTACACAGCGTCATTTCATGCACAATATATTAATGCTTAATTGAAGATAATGTAACTACAGATCAAAGGCATAATTAACGGGGCTTGCAGAAACTCTTATGTAGATCAGGATTTTGACTAATAGAAGTCTGGACAAAACTAGTTTATAAAAGGATCTTGAGACCAGCTGAGACTTCCCGTCTGCTCAGCTGATGGTAGTAGCAGCCCGGAACCCCTACCAGGGTGGATAGATAAGGATCTCTGTCACCTCCATCCTCACCAACCCCTTTGAAACACCCCTTTTTGGTCGGCCCCTGGATCTGCTGCACTATAGAGAATTGATAGACTATTCTGTAGTACACAGTGACTAGCCAGTTTCCGTTAGTGTCAGGGGTCTCTCATTGTATGACCTGAAACTTTAGGAGGAGACTCATGAAAAGGTCTTAAAACAGATCATGAGCCAAATCCCGGAACTTGTTTTAATGGGACTGATAAACCAAGAAAATCCTTAGTTTTTTTTTTTTTTTTTTTAATGGCTGAGGGAAAATCAAAATAACAACATCTTGCGAAACCTGAAAATGATACGAAATTCAGATTTCTGTATCCACCAGTCAAGTTTTATTGGAATAAGGTCACACTCATCTGCTTCCTTGTTTACAGCTACTTTCAGCACAGTCAAGTTGGTTGCAACAGAGTGCACATGTATGTCCTGCAAAGCCTAAAGAACTTGCCCTCTGGCCCTTTATAGAGCTTAGAAGTTATATATTGACTCCAGAATATCTTTAGGAACAGAAGTTTGAATGAGCTAGAAACTTACTGGATTTCTGTATAAATGAAAAAAAAAACCAAAACAAAACTGGAATTTTTTTACCCAGCCTTTAGAAAAGGCAAGACTGAACCTAGAGGGAACTGATAGAGAACAATGTTATGGTGGCCAAGAACATAGCATTCTCATAAGAAGACTAATAATCTTTCTTATTATCACCATCATCATCATCAACAAGATCTAAGTCTCATTTTGATCCTTAGTAATACAGTCATTATTACCAAGATCTTGGCATCAGTTGGCACTGAGGTCTGCTGTAAGGGCTGGGCATAGCTCAGTGGTACAGCGCCTGCTCAGTGTGCTTAAGGACTGGGGTTTGATCCCTAAGCATCACCAGAAAAAAAGAAAAACATTGTTTTAAATGACAGGATCTGAATGCAAGGCCCCTAGAAGTAAATGTGAAAATAGACCAGGACATTGGTGACTCATTCATCCTTCCATGTTTTCCTTTGCCTATCCAAACAAACATTTATTTTATTAATATATGTTTGTACCATATACTAACACATATCACATCTTCATTCTTCTCCCTCCCCCTTCTCCTCTTGCTCCTTTCCCTTAGATACCCTTTCCATCTGCAAAAGGTCATTCTAACATTAATTACGTGCCTGTGGTGTCCTGGGCATTACTTACTTCTGCAATACAGAATTGAGCATTTCTTACTCATTTTGTTATACTTGAAACTGTACAGAGGCAATTAGAATATAATATAATAAATGCCCTAATAGATGGGACAGGATCTGATAAAATGTGGATCTGTTTGAAATAAGGCTAGTATCATTTGGAATGTGACTAATACAACTGAGCTGAAATTCAAATTTTTGTATATTTAAAGAGGAAGTACCTCAGTGGCTACCATTTTGGTTCACTCAGATGTAGAACGTTTCTGTCATCATAGAAGCCTCCGTTAGACACTGCAATTTTTAAATGTTCTTTTGCCTTTTATTTTGTCCTGCTGATAAAAGATTGAAAAGTAGTCTATCTTCTTTGTTGTTGTTGCTGTTTGGTTTTGTGGCCCTAGAATTAGACCTGGGGATGCTTTCATGCTGGGTTATACCACTGAGCCATGCCCAGGCCAAAGTTTCTTTCAACGTGACTTTTTTTTTTTTTCAGCTTTAATTGAGTTTATTGGTACATTTTAGGGATACAGTACAGATACATTCATTGTTGGGATCTTGTACCTCTACATGACAAGTCTTGGTAACATGACTTCTTCATACACCTTCAAAATGGGTCTCTCTAACCCCTTCCCACATATATTTTCCTATATTCTCTTTTTACTGTATTGCTATCAGCAGAGGACAGTACTTTGTAAAACTCTGGAAACATATACTGCCTCCATTTTCTCCCTGGAGGCTTAAGTATTTACTCTAAATATGAAAAACTTCAAAGACTTGAACCTCTGAAAGAAAATAAGCCAACTCCCTCTCCCTCACCGTGAACCACAAGCCCCTTTGAAAACTGACAATTATTTTTATTTGTGCAGACTTAAGATGGAAAGAAGAACTTCAAAGAAGAATTTGAAAAATACCTTTCTCACCAAAAAAGCTGAAATCATTTCCTCTGAAAATTTCCCTCCATCTAAGGTTTACTTAGGTCCTAAAGACCAGCTGCCTCCACCCGCCCTCTGACAGAACCATGACCTTCACTTTCTACTCGCTCTGCCCTGAGGGTCCCCAGACATCCTGGTACTGACCTCCTCTCTTGGGCAGAGCCTGGCCCTCCTGGCTTCCTGTTGGCATTGTATAAGCCAATTTCTTGAACTTTGTTTCTTCTATCCAAAGGTCATTCATAATTGTGCTTTTCACACCTGCCCCCCCCATAGTGGGGTTTATTGGTCTTTTATTAATAGTGTTATAATTGATAGTTATGTTTCCATTTAGATTTACACTTGATGTTTCCATTAAGACTAATAACAGCAACCATTGCAATCACAGAACTAAGTCCGTTGGTTAAATGATTATTGGTGAGGGAAAAAAAGCTTGAAATTTGCCTTAATCTTTAGCTTGAGTTGTTGTTGATGTAGTAAAGTTTAGTTATGTCCCTGGAATTAGAGCTGGCCAATTCAAAAGCCACTTACCAGGCCAGATGTGATGTCACACGCCTGTAAGCCCAGCTGCTCATGAGGCTAAAACAGGAAGATTGCAAGTTTGAAGCCAGTCTGGACAACTTTATGAGACCTGTCTTAAAAACAGGGTTGAGGGAGGTAGCTCATTGTCCCCAGGGTTCAGTGCCCAGTACCATAAGGATTTAAAAAGGGGCCAGGTACCACATAGGTGGCCTGGTGTGAGTTAGCTCACTTTTGAGTTTCTATGATATAGAAATGCCTATACAGCAGATTAAGTTGCAGGATTCACATTACAGTGCACACAAGCACAGAATCTGGCACTTGTGGTACCTTCTTTGGCAGTTGCTATGAGCATTGTGTTATTAAGATATTAGTTATGGAAGAAGTGAAATTTTTGTAATACTGGGGCTTTTTAATGGCGGGAGATGGACAGAGAGTGACAATTGTCGGCTATCACATGCATTTCAGAGCATATTGCTTTGAAGATGGCCAGAGCTGTGTTCTTGTCTAAAGATCATTCATATATAGCAGACAAATTGAAGATACAACAACCAAAGAAAAATATTGCCACCTGGATTGCTCCTGTCCATTGTCCTCTGTCCAGAGTATCTCTCTCTCTGCAAGTCTGTAGTCAGCTGAGAAGAAAGGATAGGTTTTCTCTTCCATTCTGACCCCTCTTGAGTCCCACCTCTAAAGAAGAAGTTGTGCTTTTTTCCCCCTCTTTGCACACATGTAACTATCAAGAGGATCAGAGAATGTTAGCATTTTTCTTACAAGTTCCACTTTTCTTGGGTCTTGCTGTTCTGATAAAGAAAGCATGGATCATAAAATTGTCTTTTCACAGGCCTTCTAGTCAGAGTTGGCTGGCTTTTCTGGGGGACCAAGTAGACCAAGTTGTTTGTCACTCTTCATTGACCCTCCCCTTCTCTTCACACCTGCAGGCTGGTTCTTTCACTTCTGTATTATCACATTATTTACTGCATTTATGGAAAAATGGGGGGAACAAATATTTTCCAACAGCCATTGTGACAACTTTGATACGAAAAGGACAATACTGTTGTGTAAAAAAACAAGACCAGTGTGGTGGTGTACACCTGTAATCCCTGCACTCTAGACAGCCGAGGCAGGAGGATCGTAAAATTGAACCCAGCTGAGCAACTCTGCCCTAGCCAGACCCTGTCTTAGAATAAAAGATTAAAAGGGCTGAGGATGTAGCTCAGTACGAAGGCCCGAAGTTCCATCCTCAGTACTAGAAAAAAGGCAGGGGGAGAGGAATGTCTAAGAAAAGATAAAGAAATTAGGATAAGATATTTCTTGAAAATAGGAATTTTGAATGTATTTTATAAAAGGTATAAGACTGCAGAAAGAGTCAAGTCTGAAAAATTGATTCTCCATTAAAGATACAAAAGAATAGCCCATGGACTAGATGCAGTTTTTCTTGTACCCACAGTGTTTAACATTTCTGAGAGTTAGTTACAAAAGTTTAAAAAAACCTGAAGATTTCCAACTAAAAACTCAGCTTCTAGCTTCTCCTAGAAAAAAGTCAGATGCACAAACATATCTCTGGTTATCTGGAGCTGAGAAATATTGTCCCTTCCTCCCTGCCATAGATTTAAGGCAGCCTGCTCAGTCAACCACCTGTCTGCTCCAGGTACCTTCTGTGTGGCCAGGAGTTTCTTTAATATATCCACCTAAGACTCTCAAGGTTTCAATATGCTATAACAGACCAGCCAGAAGTCTCTGTAACTTTGCACCCTGACTGTAGATGTAATTTCTTTTGCTGGATGCCCCTGTGAAAATTCAAACTCAAGCTCTGATTGTGTGATTGTGTGCAGTGACAGGCCCTTTACAGCCAGGATAGAGCAGGGGCTTGTGTGTTCCTGCAGGAGGTACATGTGTACCAAACCAGAACAAACATTTTGCTCTCGTTGTGAGGTTTTGGTGCTCTGTTAGTTATGCTGAAATTTAGTGTCTTAAAATGATTATTTCAACATGTTTTCTTTCACACAATTTCCATGGGACTGCAATTGGGATTATTAACTGGGTTGTTCTGACTCCCACTCCCAAGTGAGATTTCAGTCCAGTGCAGTATGAGGCTGGGGTGTGGCTGGGGCTGGAACCAAGGATGATACTCACTGAGTATCATCGTGGCCCAGTAGCTGGCTTCTCCCAGAGTGATCCGTTTTGTGACTGTTAGCTCTCCATTAGTGTAACAAATACCTGAGATAATCAAGTTACAAGGAGAGAAGCTTTGTTACAGCACCTAGTTTTGCAGATTATGTATCATGATCAGGTAGACCCAGTGCTTTTGGACCTGCAGCGTGGGAACAAATCATGGTTCAGAATGCATGGCAGAACAATTTGGTCCCCTCATTCATACCTTGGATGTAAAAAGAGAGACAGGTATCCCACAGTCTTCTCCCAGCGCATGCCCCAAGAGCATCCCTAACAACTGGACCCTTATGGATCATTTATCAAAATATCCCAGTGACCTAGGTAGAAATTACATACTATTGCTTCTGCCATATTTATTGGTCATATAGACCAGATATAACACAGTATTGGAGGGAACTCTTCAAGCCATGAATACCAGATGATGGGAATCTTTGGTGATGTCTTCGAGTCTGGTACCTTTGATGCCAGCCTCTGTGTTAGCCCTGTTTAGAATCGCTGCGTGAGTGGGCCTGTGTAGTAGCTTGTAATGTGTCACTTCTTTTGGCTATGTCGAGCACAGAAAAGGTTAAAAGCAAACATGTGGCCTGAGCCCTGAGCATTGGTACATTGGTACGTTTTTGGTTCAAGGCCATTGGCAGATGTATTGTGTCTCACCAAAAGACTTGTTACTAACAAGGAGAGACTGACCCCCCAAAAAATCAGGTGTATCATGCCAGTATCCTCCAGTGTCATTCTTTCTCTTTCCACAAAGGGAATGTTCTCAGATCTGCAAAACCATAGAAGATCATCTCAAAGTGATTTTAATGCAAACAAGTAGTTGAATATTTATACCTAACTGCCTCACTGTTGTCTCAGAAGACTTTAACATATTGGTATTGTCTTGCCATTTGTAGTTAGATTACTAACAAGGAGAGACTGACCCCCCAAAAAATCAGGTGTATCATGCCAGTATCCTCCAGTGTCATTCTTTCTCTTTCCACAAAGGGAATGTTCTCAGATCTGCAAAACCATAGAAGATCATCTCAAAGTGATTTTAATGCAAACAAGTAGTTGAATATTTATACCTAACTGCCTCACTGTTGTCTCAGAAGACTTTAACATATTGGTATTGTCTTGCCATTTAAGTAGTTAGATGCAGACAGAAGTTCAATAACAGTTAGGTCCCTTCAGCTCCTTCAGCAGAGTGGTAATGAGATTCGCCATCCACCATCTCAGAAATCACTTGGTGGCTAGACTGGTCTTGACATTCTATCAGGCACCTAGGGTAAGTAGCAGACAGAACCTACAGGGTCCCTGACCTCATGGAGAGGACATTCTCATGGAGCGTTAACCGCTAAGCAGAAAACCGAGTCACCACATGCTATGTGATGATGGAAATTGTAAGAAAAACCAAGCTAGTGAGTGGAGATGGTGGTGATGACTGCCCGTGTGAAATGACCTTTGGTCAGAGACCTTGATCAAGGGAGAGATTCATACAGGTACCGGGTTCTATTCCAAGGCAAAACTGAACTTGCTCTGCTTTTCCAGGCCTTAAGGCTCCCTCTGCTCCCAGGCTGCTCATGCTCACCTGTTTGCCCTGCTTTCTTGACGATAGTCTCACGGTTATTCTTAGGACTTGGCCTTCTCTACAACAATATTTTCTTATCCTAAACCAGATTCACGTGGCAGACACATTATGCTGTGACTGGTCTGGTGTGTATTTCCCCTTTTTTTCCCCACAAAAGATTTTATCAAACTTATTCATGCAAACAGGTATTTTTGTTTGTTTCACATGAGTCTCTTTTGCATAATATAACAAGCTCATGATTTCACATGTACAGTAATTCATAGAAAGTGATAGTCATCTTGCTTAGATACCTTCCTTCTCAAAACTAACCTGCTAAATATAGTATCTTCTCAGGCCCATATAAGGTGCCATTAAAAAAGAAAAAAGAAAGGCCAGAGTTTCCCCACCCACGAATTTGGTTATAAAAACAGCAGGGCAGGGTTTTTTTGAACTTGCATCAGTAAATTTTTAATTTAAATAGTATCCTGTTTTGACAAAGTGCTAAACCACAAAAGTCTCAGAAAGGTGCTGTGAAGCTTGTGTCAATACCTGCTGGCATCTCTCAACAGGAAACTTTGGATGGCTCCTGTTGTCACTCTGTGATACACTGGCAGGGAATGCATGCCCTTATTTGTTACATCCGGGAAATGGTCAGAATAGCTCTGGCGCAGCTTTGATCCTGTTTACATTAACTTGAATATGTTGCATAACCGCTGGCCAGACAGAGCCTGTATTGTTTCTTTTGTTGGATTAATTAACACTGGATTTCTGACTTTGCTAAGCCTGAGAATAGAGAAAGATACAGTACATTGTCACACAGGCTCCATTGTACCCAGGAAAGAACGGGGCTACCTGCAAGCCTTTCCTTGCCTCAGTGTTAGGATCTCAATGGTTCTCCAGTTCAACTTTGTTCTCCAGTTCAACAGAGTTCTTGCATGGACTGGACTCTCCAGAGGAAATCCAAGTCACTGTAACAGCTGTTTGTTGGAATTCCATCTTGGCTTTCTTTCAGCTCACATTTTTGCATGTGTAGTAACTTGCATTTTACTGTAAAGGTGACTGCCTTTTTCTTATGGGGCCTTCAGGGTAAACAGCCGTTCGTTTCCATCTATGAACACACATGTAGCTTATGTTTGGGTAGGCTGCCCGGTGCTTCCAAAGTCATTTTTCTGTAATGTTTATTCTCCATGGTTGTGCCTAGATAGATTCTATGCCCCAGTGCCAGACAAAGAAGTAGCCTGTAATTCTAGCTGAATGTGTTACAGTTGAAAGTTGAAAGCAAGCGATGGATCAAGCAAATCGTTTTTAATTTTACGTAAATTGGTTTTCTACTTTGCTCTGGGGCAGAAGTTTGCAGCCCAGGGTTACATTAGATGTCTCTCACGATTTAGAAGAGAGACATTCCTGGAAAGTAAGTGGAAAAGCACAACTCAGGGTTCTAGTGGCTGCCTCTCGTTGATGGACCTGGGGAAATTGGAGATGGTGCCTGATCCCTGAGATGGCAACCCCTGTCTTCTTACCAGCTAGAGATCCCTGGAGGTTAGAGAAGGCAGAACGAATTCCAGATTCTCTAAAAGTACAAGTAGCGTGGCTTTTATCAGTATAACCTGCCTCCCTCCTTTCAACTCATTGCATAGTAATGACATTGGTATATTGTATTGTCACACACCGCAGAAGAGAAGATGCACTTTTGGGAGGCTCACACATCTGTTTGATATGGAATTCACTAATAGTCTGAGCTGGGTAAACTCGACAGCCGTGGGTACCATTTAAGGGAGTACAAAGCTTCCTTTTGCCCTAACCCAGGGACAGGTGAATGGGGCCCATTATCAGTGTGAAACACCAGTTTCAGGTTTGGGGCTACAAAAAAGCTATAACTGGGAAGGATTTTGATCTGAAATATGTAGGTCCAGTTTTAGAGTTGTCGGCCATATCATCAAAACACTTAGCCCAGACTTTAGAAACAAAGGATATAGGTGTACATCCTGTTATGCCACGATAACCTTGACCAAGTATTTAAATTCTTTCCTTTTGTTTTAGTATTTACAACATGGTCATGAGTGGAATCCACTCTACCAAAGATCAAAAGAAAAGTGGAGCATAAAGCACCTAGCCAGAGATACCCAGCGTGTGACGAGAAAGTGCTAATAATGTTATCAGAACTTGATTGGGTTGTTATTAATGATTCTAAAGCACTAGGTCAACATTAATATGCATTAACAGTAGAGATCTGAAGAACCCCACTAATCAAAACCTAGAATTTTCATAGTAATGGAAACAAAAAAAAATGAAATTTTAGAATGCTAAATAATTAATGGAGTGAAGTGAAAAAGGTAAATGGAAGAGAGAAAATAGTTCTAAGGTGTTGGTGAGCTGGACAGAAAGCATAAAAGCATAGAAATCTGTGTACACTGACAAGATCATCAAGTGAAAGAAATAAATACACCACTAATGGGAAATGACTAATGCCTAAATTCATATATTTAAGCAACGATTAATTTCTAAAAATCATTTTCTACGGGAAAATCAAAGCTTTTAGAAAGTATAATTAGCATTGTTTAAGACAAGGGTAATCCATTAATAACCTATCCTATATTTTAAAACCTGGTTTCAATAAGAGATTTTGATGACTTTTCTTATACAGTGGACATTTTGGAATAGACCACCATGAAGAAAAACTGCATTTCCCTAGAATGTATAGATTACAATGAAATAGTTGCTAACAGATTGTTAAATCATTTATTGCCAGACTCTATGAAAGTATAATTGTCATAATTTGGCAAAGACCATCTAGAACAAAAAAGAAACTAAAATGTCAGATTCTAGAAAAGGAAGAAGCAAACTAAAGAGTGAGAAATCAGTGTAGAGTTTATGAAAAAGACCAATAAACGAGGAATTTTGAGTGAAAACTCATTGGATTAAAATGTCTTAACTGTACTTTCATAAGTGTCCTTAGGAAAGTTTTGAGGGAATAAATATATAGGAATATATGTGTGTGTGTATGTAATATATATATGAATATATATTACACATATTTATCTTAAAAGATATCACATTTATGTTTCAGAGCTTTTATTTGTTTGTGTTTATTTTAGAGGTGAAAATATGTTGGAAATATCCCAGTCTTTGGTAAATGGAACATATTTTGTAGAACTTCAAAATGATGTTACAGGCATACCTTGATAAGGACTTGGTAAATTTGAGTGATCAAAAGAAAATTGCACATGTGGTAAATTGGAACCTAGTGACTGATGCCTGTCGGGGACAGGCTGGGTGTAAGTGGGGTTGACATGGGGAATCCCTCCCAGAATGCCATCATATGGACAGAGACTTGAAACTGCCATCATGTACTTTGTTATTTGGTGTTTCCCCCTTGCTGTGCTTTGCAGGGTTGATTGGAAGTGTTAGTAAAACAACTTCCTAATCTCCCTGTGGAAAGAGGTATCTGTATTAGTCAGGACCTTTCCCACGCAAATAAGAGAACCCAGTGCAGACTGCCAAGTGATGGGGTATGTGGGAAGGGACAGATGGAAGGGGGTCTGTAACTATCAACACTTAAAAGCTCAAGGGTTCATCTCGAAGCTACCCCAGACCTTGGTAAATCGAACATACTTTATTGAACTTCAACATGATGTTGCAGGCATACCTGGAAAAAGATTTTGTAAATTTGGGTGATCAAAAGAAAAATACACGTGTGGCAAATTGAGACCTAGTGATTGATGTGTTTACTTGCCTGTGGACATAGTTGGAAACAGGCACTCACATAATGTCATCAGGACTTGGTCCTTATTCCCTTGTTCCATTCTGCTTTCTCTTTGTGTCAGCTCTGTTCTATGTCATGTTTTTCTCTTGTGGAGGCAGTCACTTCTGAGAGTTCAGAATCACATATTATAGTTTAACAATCCTTTAAGAAGAAATGGCATCTCTTGCCCAGAAATTCTACTCAAACCCTGTGCATTTCTTGAATGACTTGGGTCTACTCTGTATGTGCACTTGACTAAGAAGAGGGGACTATAATGATTGGTGGGCCTGAGCTATATGCTCAGCCTTTCTGAATACCCCACAGTCTTTCCAAATCTGGTGGCTCTCTTGAAATTGTGTAAACCAGAAATAGACAAGGAATATATTGTTGTATTTCTGTTTTCCTTTTAGAAAATAGAGAAGGGGGTGCTCTGTAGGGTTTTTTAATCCCTTTATATCCTATCATATTAATTCATTAGTCAACAGGTTTAATAGAAGATTCACTTCCTTTGGAGTTGGGCAACTCCTGCATTTATCCCACCCCTGAGACTGATCGCCTCTAGTGCTTGGGAGAGCAGTTGAGGTAAATTTCTTAGAATTGTCTCCTCATCAGAAACCAGAGAACACTGGCCCTAGAATATTTTTAGTCCTTCTTTACTCAAAAAAGTTGACATTTCAGCCATACCATTCCCCTTTGTAGTGGTTTTTCTAGTATACCGGTTTCACAGACGGATGTGTTCTAGACTCTGGGCACAGTCTGGTGGAATTTTCTACAGAGGCAGATATAGTCTATGTCTGCACTGTCCCGTATGATAGTTACAAGCTACTTTAGCTCTTGAGCACTTTAAACATGTGATTTTTGTGATGGACGAACTGATTTTTGTACTTTGTTTAAGTGTAATTGACATATATAAATAGCCACCTGTGAGTAGTATCCATCATATTGGACAGCTCAGCTCTGAATTAATGCCTGAATGGAGTGACACAGATATTTAGACATGTGAAATGTGGGTGGCCACAGAAGGTGATTTAAACCTTGATGTTTTATGCCTTTTTGGTAAGTATATTTTTCATTCATAATTCATAGCAAAAAGAAAAAGTACTGCTCATTCCCATAAGTACGGAACAATTGCTATCTTTCTGCGTATTTCCCAATCAAAACCAAGTTGTAAGTGTTGGAGGCTGATTATTTTAGTTTTGTGGTTCTTTGTGTATCTGCCTCATCAGGCGGTGTGAAGCAGTGGAAAGAATGCTTAATTTAGGAGTCAGAAGTTTTAGGTTCTGGTCTCGGTTCTGCCAGTAACCAGACACATGACCTTTGGCTAGTCATTTTTCCTCCCTGGGCATGAGTTTTCTCATCTGGAAAATGAGGGGGTGGGATTCAGATATCTCCAGATCAATACCAGATCAAAGTTTCTATAATTCTATGTCTTTGTCTTTGACCTTGTGACCAAGATGGTGACTGGAAGTTTCTCTTTGTATAGTCACTGAGCGTAAGTACAGAGTATTAAATTAATTGGTGAGATGCCTTAGATCCACTTTTGTATTTGAACTGTGAAAAATGTTAGAATGTTTTTCAAATTTCCAGTGGATCTGAAAGAACCTGAAGAAGAGTCAGATTGTTTCATTATTATTTAGTGGGCTAATCAGATATAAATCTAGACCAAAATGCAGAACAGATAGCATTAAACTATGCATACTTAATACAAAGGTTTCATCTGAGCTTTCCTCCTTGTGCCGTGTCCAATGGGACTGTTGTGGAGGTAAGAGCTTCAGAGAGAATGTTGGTAAAACAGGCCAGAGTGAAGAATAAGTGTTAGAGAGAAAGCATGGTGTGTTCAGTGAGTTTGGGAAGTTGGTTAATTGAGCAAAATCATAATTAGTACTGCAGGGGCGGCCTCACAAAGGAAAAGCAGAGATAAGACTTTCCTCGATACCCAGGGTAGTCAGGGTTAAGGAAGGATGTTTGGAGTGATTTCATCTGTAAAGGTTGGATTTCGAAGGAGGAGATGAATCACAAATGAAGAGCAAAAGGAAGAAAAGAACACTGGCCAGATTTGCAAGAGCAGGTAGGAGGATTTGAAGTGTTCCAAAGGACATTGTGGTAGGATGTGTCAAATCAGCACGGAGGGAGAGAGGCATCAGTGGGATTGAAGAGAAACAAGGTGTTTATTTGGTGATTTAATTTTGATGTGGGTAGTGGCGTATGACATTTGTGTTGCTATTGGCAATATGTAACAGCATTAAACATTTAATGGCATGGTCCTGCTAGTGAATGCTCATTGTAAGTGATGACTCCTATACATACCCTGACTCCGTAGGATCATTCAGGCAGAACTGCATCTTGCAAGCTATATTTTTATTTTTTTAACTGGTTATCTTTAAGTATGGGAACACTTATCTCTAGAGATTCATTTTCATTTAGAAAAACTTCTAAAGGTGCTAATTGCATTTTTTTGAAAACTCTTACGTAATTATTTAAAATTATTCTACCGGCACCATAAATCAGAACTTTTCCCATTATATTGCTGAGGAACATTTATGACCTGTTTAGACAGTTTTGATTTATAGGTTTAGGAAACAAGAATATAGAAACCATTGCCAGGTTTTAATTTGGAAATTTCTCTAGCCCATTAGTTTCTGCAGGAGGGAGAAACAGAAGGCTGAGAAGGAGAGGTGATTGGAGAGGTATAGTTCATGCTAGGTAGACTTAAGAAGAGGAGCAAGTCCCTCTTCGGGTGGCCCAGCTCTGAAGTGAGCAGTTAGTGTGTCCTGCACATGCTGTTTAAGACTTCTA
The DNA here is from genome assembly GCF_012274545.1 of Fukomys damarensis. Lineage (NCBI taxonomy): Eukaryota > Metazoa > Chordata > Mammalia > Rodentia > Bathyergidae > Fukomys > Fukomys damarensis. Next base: position 5,119,877 of record NW_022900940.1, on the reverse strand, counting down.
GGCATTTTTGTAGATATTGGTCCATGTAACAGGTGCCCAGATCCTGAGTGACGTTTACATTCTTTATAAAAACATAGACTTGGAGTAGCATTTTCGCAGGGTTATGGTGAAGACTTGAGTAGGAATTTCACCTATGCACGAAAAACTTTGTTCATGAAGCACCTCCTAAGAGCCAGGCACTTTGCTAAGTGAGGTGATAGAAGGAGGGGACTGATATTGTCCTCCCTAGAAGTGGGGGATACTTGTGAATAACCCTTGACAGGAAGCAGGGATTGGTGATTGTCAACTAATTGTTGTTGCACTCGGTTTAGATGTTGTGAAACACCAGAAGACAGAGATTTAGAGAAATTTGATCAGAGTCTATCTCTAATGATATGACTCCAAGAATTTGAAGATGATAGAAACTATGTATGGAGGAGGATGAGGAAGAGTTAATCTTCTGAAAGGAAGACCAAAGATTAAAAAAAAAAAAAAAAAATCTCAGCAGGCTGAACTCGTGGATCAAAATGAAGAAGAGCTTTAATGGGAATGAATGCAAAAGCCCGTTCCATGATACAGTGAGGAGTGAAGAGCTCCAACTTAGCAGTTCATGTGACAATTAGTTAGGGGATGATTGTAAAACCAGTGGGAGCCAATCGGGACCTAGCAGGGGGCAGGAGTACCAAGGGCTTTAGGCTGTTTAATGGAATAATGAGTAATGGAGCCTCTGCCTGCTGAACTAGTCCCCCGATACCACCTCAACTACTGTGCTTATTGTTTGGCGCTCCTCTAGAAGGGCTGAGCGCCCAGCCTTGCTTCTCCCTTGTCAAATGCTGGCTGTGTGTTCTAAATGAAACTAGAATCTATTTGGTGCTTTTGGGAGAAGGGGGAAAGTTGTCCTAGAGGCTTAAATACTGTCAGCTGTGGGGTCTACAAGGTGTGATCAAAGTATTCTGTATCTGTTTAGATAAAAATTTATTACATTCAAAGATACATTGCTATTAATCCCTCTCTCAAAACATCCCCCTCTCACCTTGAACACATTCAACCCATTGTTCTTGCCCCTTTATGAAGCAGTTCTAGAAGTCCTCTTCCGTGTCTTTTTGTGGCTGCCTTCATGTCCTGAATCAATCCAAAGTGTTATGGCAGCTTCTGCCAAATAAAAACACTATGATGTGTTCCCATCCACCTTATTCATCAGGTCTGGCACAGTGTGACTTCTGGCTCTTTCCCCAAAGTCAGAATGACCAGGAAAGGCAAACATACTGAATAGACTCACAACCTCAAGGCAGTCATGATAATACATTTAGAGACACTCATGAAAGAGGACTTTCAGAGCTGCTTCAGAAAGTGGCAAGAATGACAGGATGTGTTTGAAGCAAGGGCAAGTATTGTGAGGGGGAAGAATGGCAATGTGTCTTTTACTATAATGGCTCTTTAAAAATTTTTAAACCTTCACCATGTGTTTTGTTCATACCTTACGCATCATACTGAAGACTGCAGTGCCCAGAATACAGGTGAAGAAAGAGAAATAGCAGCCAAGAATCATATTGCCACTGCTTGGGTCTGTGTAATAGCCCAGGGAAAGGTGGGCTGTTGCCTTCCTGTACATTTTCCCTCCTGCTCCCCCAGCCCCTTAGCTGCATCTGTAAAGACCTTTGGGAGGCAAAGACAAGTAGTGAGGAGACTCCTTGGACAAAGCAGATCTGGTTGCAGCTAGTACTGGATGGGCAGCAACTTAGGAAATGGCTTTTCCTGTCCTCCCAGGACAGGAATCAATTGATGATAAAATCAGTGAGAATGAAAGAGAGATGGTTTTAAGAAAAATCTGAATAGCTGTCTACCTTTAGTAGATAACGTTCATGTTGGATGAAGCAATTTAAGTTGACCCATAGCTATAAAATCCAGTTACTTTTGTGATCTCTGAATCATAGCTTGCATTCAGTTTTGTTGTTTTCAAATTTTCAAAGGATCTTATCATTGATGACGTGTGCAGATGTATTTTTTGTATGTAAAGCTACCCAGTTAAAAAAAATTTCAGATTTTTGTCCCTAACATGGCAATATAGAAATGCTTTTCTTGTTGTCAAATGTCTATCTTACAAAGATGCTCTTACTTAGCAAGTATTTTTTTAGTACTATGCTATATGAACCACACAGGTGAATAAGAATAGCACTGAATTTGTTCCTCAGGGCTTAAAGTTTAGAAAAACTGTGCGCTTGAAACAAATGAAATGCAAGAGGGATGAGCGACAACAATAATTATCTGTAAATTGATCAAATGTTTGTTGAGCTGCGTGTGAAGGCTAATTCAGTATTTGATAGAATGCTCAAATGTGTGGATGCTGTGCTCCAGGAGGTTAAGGAAGTGGTCCCACCACCCTCAATCTATGGCCAGGAAGGCAGCGAGGTTAGTGGCCTCTTTTACAGACTCACATGTTCACATGTGCTTATTTTTCTGTCGAGGAAGATAATTTTGCCTGATAGAGAAATGTTTTATGTTTAGACATGGCTCCTTTCCGCTTTTCTGTAACATTCACTTTCCCTGTACAGACGAGGCTTATTTGTCTTTTCCCTCACCTCTCCCTTCAATTCATAAAGAACAAGGGAACAAAATGGAGCAAGAACCACATTCATCCAGGTTCGTCTAGACAGCCAGGAGAAAGTGCAGTAAAACAAGCCCTGGTGGTTCGGAGATTGGAACCCTGCCACCACGGAGAGGAGGTGACCTGGGAACAAGCAATGGTTATCCTGATACCCTTGTTTGTTTGTTTGTTTGGTTGGTTTTTTTGGTACCAGGAATTGAACTTGAGTCCTTGTGCTTGCGAGGCAGGCGGCGGAACCACTGAGATCAATGCTGGGCATGAAACACTGGTTTGTGAGTCAGTGGGGGAGTACTTGATGTTTTGAAAGTTTGTCCCTCCTTAGATGTGAGTCCTCTTCAAGTTTTTGCTCTACTTAATTGAATAATAAGCTACTCATTTCTCACGTAATATTATTTAAACACTTCTGTGACCAGAATAATCATTGAGTTCGTGCTTCTTAACTTTACCCCCAGTGGCTTCCAGCTGCTATTTAAATGGTCGACAAACCCTCCAAAATATTCTCAAAGCCTAGCACAGATGCACAGATCCACTGAATCAAAATCTCTGACTCGGAAGCTAAGGAATCCCACTTGAGAACATACCTGGGTAGCAATAAAGAAGATCAAAGCCTGAGATTTTGGGAGAAGGTACTCATGTGTGTTTGTCCGAGCTGGGATCAAGGCAAGGAGAGATCACATTTATATCAAGCACCATGATATGGATAAAAATAGAGAACATGTGCCAAACAGGGAGTGAGAAGAAGAAATGGGTAGTTACCAAATACAAGTGAAATTGAGAAAAAAGAAGAAAAATTGGTAACGTTCAAGAACAAAGGTAGAGCATGGATTAGAATTGCCTCTGCCATGCCGAACCCGTCACCAGCCGCAGTGTTGGGCTTGTGTCACCTTCTATGTGAAGTTTGGGTATGCTGTTCCAGTAGCTCAAATGTCCTTCCTTACCCTGTCTGCCCAGCTCCCTGGGGCAGAGTGTAACCCTTTCATACTGAGCATAACCTTTATCTTATGTTGGAATTTTCCTTTTCCCCTTCGATTTAGGCGGAAAGGAGCCTCCTCGTCTGTGCTCCTTGGATGCCTGTTTTTTGATTCAGTAGTTGACCAGCTGATGGCTGGTGTCACACTCTGTGCTCTGAAAGCATAGGTTTCCATTCCTTTGGGTAGGATAAATATTAGAAACTCTGGGAAACAAATCTTAAACTCATCCCATTAAGCCTTTAAATGCTATTAGGGTACAAACTGACCCCACCCACCCACCATAGTGCTATGCTGGGCAGGCACTCCTTGGATGGGCTTTTCTTCCTAGACTCAGGTCTCTTCCAACAAAATACTGTGAAAATATAGGCAGACAGTTCCAGAAAATTAGATTTCATGTTGGCTAACCTATAATTAATTGTTTTTGGCACTTTGGAAAGGTTGATGTTCCCCTTCTCAGTGGGTCCCTGAGAGTGCAGTACTTACAGACCACCAAACTCCTTCATACATCCAAGTGATAACGCACTCGGTGGGTATGGCACACCAGGACACCTGGAAACTTAAATGGGGTGCCATTTTGCCTTTCAGTGATGATTCTACCTGTAGTTACTTTGGATTTTAAAAATAAAATGACGAGGTGTCTTCCATTATTGAGACGCACTGGGCAGAAGAGCTGCTGGTTAGTTAAATTTCCGAGTTCGGATCCACACTACCTATAGAATGGAAAAAGAAGAAGCACAAGAAAGCATGATTTATAGATGGGAAAACTAACAGGCATGGAGACTGTTAATTTATCAAAACTACAGCCAGGAAAAGATGTGACCAGGCTGAGAATCTCTAGCAGTCCCTTGCCAGGGTCACCATGCTGAGTTGTCTGCCTGCTTTTGATGATCAAAGACAATAGGTCCTATCAGCCTGATGCTTTTTATGTCCCTTCTGAGCCTAGGAGAGCCTATGTCACGTCCAGGCCATGGCTGGGGACCACCACCCATGCTCAGTAATGGTAGAAGGAGATAGGAGGAAAAGTGTTTCCACCAGTGGGGATGGGAGTGGGAGAAACTCCTTAACCATGGAGCAGTAGCTCAGAAGAATGCGTGAGCCTCTTCCCAGTGCCTCAGTCCTCTGACTCCTACATCCTTCCAGGCCCAGCTGCAGATTGTCACTTTGTCATTTGTGTTAGAAGTAAAGAGGCTCTTGGAATTTTACCTTTGTGTTATTTTAGATTCCACCCCAGCTGAATAGTTGGTGTCACTCAATCATATATGTTTTACAAAGGACTAAAACTGGCTAAGTCTCTTTATTCTCCCAGCCCCCATGTTGGTCTCCAGTTTGTAGATAGGATAAAAACCCTGGTTTGGGGTTTTCCTTTCAAGTTCAGATGCTTTCCTTATTAGCAGTGAAATACTGGTTAAGTAATTTAAACTTTCAGGACCTCAATTTTGTGTCTGTTGAATGGGTACAATGCTACCTACTTCATAGGGTTGCTTTAAAAATTAAGAGATGTTATGAGAAATGCAAACCCATTCATCACATACTTTTTTAAGTGTTGCTGTTTTTCTTAGCCATTCTGTTACTAGACACAAGCCTTTCCCTTATTTTCCCTCCCTTTGTCAAACCCTGTGCCAAAGTCCTCAGCAGTTCTCCTCAGTCTGTGACTGGCAATCTCTTACAGAATTTCCACCACATTCCCATTTTTGATTGGCTGTGGTCTTTGTTTTCTTATTCATTATTTCAATGTCACCTGAGCTCTGTGGCCAGCTAAAAGGAGCTCCAGAGGACAGATTCACAAACCAAGTGACCTCAAACAAATCCCTAGTAGCTACCAGCAGGGGAGTTACTTGGCCAAACACTTGTGTTGGGAGCTTGGTATACAGTGGATAAAATGGTCACACCAATCCTCACAAATCAGGGAATAGGTTTTTTAAAAATTGACACCCCCCCACAAAAACATTGAAATATCTATCCACAGTGAGACAGATAATAGCTTCTTCTTTATAGATACGGAAATGCAGGCACATGAACGTTTTTATGACCCCCTTTCTTTGCCGATATATCTCACTTGGTGACTTCAAACCCACATCCCTTGTGCTCCAAGCTCTAGGTGACTACCTGCATGTGCAGGAGGTAATTGGATTCATGTTTCATAGGTCTTTTTGCATGTGATGGGATAGGATGTGTAGGGCTCTGCAACTTGAGAAGGCTGGCCAGGGCAGGGTTATTGCTATTGCTGGTGTTACACTGTGAGGACCAAGCCAGGCTGGAAGAGGTCAGGATTAGCATAGGGTGGAGAAGGGTACCAGTGAGAGAGTGAGGTTGGAGGGTAGAACCAGCTAGCAATGCAGTGGGAAGGTGGCTGGAGGAGAAAGGATGTCAGAGAACAGTTAACCACAGAGTTCCCTGATTTCAGAGGCTTGGCCTGCTGGATTATGATATTACATAGATGTGTCCTGACCCATCTCAAAAATTGGACCTCACTGAATTTAATTAAGATCAATTAGACATTCTTCCTATTGTTCAAACACAATGCCTTATTTGTCTGAAAAGAGAGAAGTTCTATATGATCTGAAAGCTTCCTGCTTCTGCTGCTTTTCCTTGTGAAGGATAAATTGCCATTTGAAATAATAAAAAAATAAATAATTGGCCTGCAGTTTGGACTACATGTTTTTCCATAGGAATTTTCTCAAGATGTCACTTGACTTCAAAAGGACCCTAGTGCCTCAGTGATAAGACTCTTTGTTCCAAATTTCTCTTATAATCTAAGCTAGACCTTAGCTTCAACCTGAGATGGAAAAGCTGCCCACCCCCCTCCTAGCCAGCCACCTGATAGAAAACCCTGTCCTAGTTCACCTCTCCTTTCCAAAATCAGACGGAAGCAGGCAGGTGTTCTGCGGGGAGGGATGCATCAGACCAGGTACTCAAAATTGTTTTGGTAGGAGCAGGCTTGGTTTACAGAGATAAAGCAAGATAGTTAAGGAGGGAAAAATCACAAGCACAGAGCACCTAAGTGGGTATAGAAGTCAGGCTAGAACACTGTCTTTATCTGAGAGCTCATCCCAAGGCACCAAAGACTTGAAGTGAGTGACTTACTCTGTGGGCTCCAAGTTGCTGGTATCTCGCCGTGTTTGTGACCTGGAAAGAACCCCAGGAAAGATTCCATTGTTTCCCACAAAACATTTTTTTGTTTTTGTTTCCTAAATTTACTGTTGACTTGATAGTGATTCCCAGGCTCTAAAACCCTGCTTTTTAACCATATTCCTGGTGGTTCTATACAGGGACTTAATTGTAAACGGAGAATACCTGGAAATTAGTCCTTTGTTAGTGTTAACACGAACCTAGTACACTGGAAGCAATCAGCGATGACTGCTGTAGTTATTATTGTTATCAAAGACACCATGCCTTGTATCTCCTCCATATTTGTCTTTATTTAGGTGAGATGTATGTCTCAGAGAGTTGAGATGACACACCCACACTCTTAGTTTATGACAAAGGACTTGCCACCTGTATCATATAAGGGTTCAAACAAGTACTTGAGGCCATTTTGGAGTAGAACAGGTCTTCCTGCGTCTTTAAGGCCTGATGAGTGAGTCCTAGTACTCAGGACTATGTAAAAAATACCTGAGATTTCAGAAAGTGAGGAGTGTGTCTCCAAGAACACTCACCTTCTGTGGGCCTAGGATTCTGTTCTTGAGTTCTGAGACATATCCTGTCTTCACAGTTTTCCACTTCCTCTGTGCCAAGAGCTGGTCTACTAGTTTTTTTTTTCTAGAAGGAAGACACATCATTGAGCTTTATCTAATTGTCCCTAAAGGTAGCTCACATGTGTGCGTGTGTGTGTGCGTGCTGTTTTCCACTTTCTCTGTGCCAAGAGCTGGTCTACTAGTTTTTTTTTTCTAGAAGGAAGACACATCATTGAGCTTTATCTAATTGTCCCTAAAGGTAGCTCACATGTGTGTGTGTGTGTGTGTGCGTGCGTGTGTGTGTGTGTGTGTGTGTGTGTGTGTGTAACTGGTGACTACTAAGGAAAGAAAAGCGAGCCGTTGAGAGGTGGTGGGTCCCAGAAAATGTTTTTCGTGTAGTGGTTTCTGTGCCACACAGTGTGGAAGGCAATTATCTTTGGAGGGGATTCCGCAGCCCCGTGCAGGCTTCCCTGGTGTAAGATTTATTGTGGCTGGATTGGGTGTTCTTTATAAGAGCATTTACTCGGCATCTAGAGCGCTGTCGAGAGTGCTACTTCCTGAATGCTTTTGAGGTTGCAAGTGCTAAGCTTCGTTTTCCCGTCTTGGAGATATATTTTTGAAATGGTGTGCAGGGATTTGTATGGGCCTCGGGCTTCCCATTCACACTGACAGGAGCTGCACGCTTAAACCCCAGCACGCTGCTGTAGAAATTCACCCCCTAATGCCCAGAGTCCTCTCTTCAGCCTCGAGTCTGGCTCACATGGGCTGCGTGGCAGTTCCCAGTAGCATGCGAGGGGCTGGGAGCCACGTGCCATTATTCCAGGGAAGTTGTGCCAACTCAGCGGCCCCTAAAGTTAACTGATTTTGCACTTAAACAAAGGATAGGCAAGTGCTCTTCTGCTGTTTCTTCCCCTTTTCTCCTTCTTATGGATCCTGTGAATGCCAGAAGAAAACTTGAACACGAGTCAGCTAAATATACTGTATCCGGAAGCCTGAGGGACCATTGAAATGGGAGCAGTGGCCCATTACTGCTAAGAAGGTGTTTTATTGAAAATGCACTGACACACTGTCCCCGGAGAATGAACAGGAGGAGGCAGGATGCCCTAGAGTAATACAGGTTTTACTCCGAGGCAGGCTAAAATATAGTTTGGCACTCTTGAGCTGTGAGCGAGGAGGCAATAGAATAGACGAATGTGCTTTTTTACATTAAAAGTGCCATATTTCACCAGGGCTGCCCCTCCCCCTTCTTGGTTTCGGGGTCTTAATTTATATATTCCAGTTAATAGTTCATTACATGTCCTTTCTCTGGCTTTTAAAAGTTGTCTTCCAAATAAGTTGAGGTAGTTAAAATTTCCTAATCTTGGCAGGCTTACCAGCAGAGGGCAGGCGTAAAGAAGGTTTTGACACGAGGGTGTGTCAACCCAGGGTCAGAGGAGGGTGGCGATGCCTGGCAGGAAGATCTGTGAGCTCTGTTCCAAGGCAGGATGAGACACGCTCCCTCCGCCTCATTGCTGGGCTGCTGCACACCACCGAAAAGACAGACTGCACTACTAAATAAAGGTGCTGGGTTGCCTTTATCAGATACTCAGTGATTGCTACATAATTAAATGTAAAAAAAAAAAAAGATTCCATGCCCCAAGAGCCCTATTTTCTTTCCCCTTCAGCTCCCAGTTCTGGCTATGCTTAAAATTTAGGGTTGGCATGTGGGTGTGCTGTACATGCTGTCACTCTTGGGAGGGAAATTACAAGTCATACTTGGTGGTGGTGACCCCCCCACACACACCATAACTAATGATAAAGCCCCTTGGGGAATGCTCTTCTGCCCCAAAACACGTACCTTTTGGAGAACTTCACACACGTCAGTGTAATCTGCTCTAACCTCATGGCAGAGGCAGTCCACTAATAAATTTCACATCATGTTAAAATGGGGATTATAGTTTTATCATAAACGAGGCAGTAATTCATTACTGTCAGTTAGATATGGAGTTAGGAAAGGAAGTTGCCGTTTTTCTTTGCCATGAATGATTTTTTTTTTGTACCGGGGATGGCTATCAAATGAGTCTTGCAGTATTGAAATGTCTGTGTCCAAGTAACCCTTATTCTACTTAATAATGGCTCCAAGGCACAAGGGTAGTGGTGCTAGCAATTCAGATACACCAAAGAGACAAAGTACTTCCTTCAAATGAAAGTCCTTCAGGTGAAAGTACATTCAGATATTTTGAGAGCAGTCACATTTATGTAACTTTTATTACAATGTATTGATAGAGTTGTTCTATTTTATAGTTACTGTCAGTCTCTTATGGTGTCTAATTTATAAATTAAACTTTATACTTAGTATGATGAAAATACATGGTGAATGTTTAAATTAAAAATTGTTATTACAATGAAGGACACATGGCATGGCCATTAATCCCCTTCACTTCAAACATATCCCATCATTCTTGCCAGTTTCTGAAGTAGTTCTGAAAGTCCTCTTTTTTGGGGGGGGTCGGGGGGATTGAACTTGGGTCCTTGCGCTTGCAAGACAGGCCACTGAACCACTGAGCTAAATCCCTGGCCCTTGCCATGAGTGATTTTGTTTACCTGTGATGTTTCATGAATGTCTTTACAGTTAGCATGATGGTTTTCTTCTTTGATAAATCTTTTCCACGGCTCACGTACCCACCATTCATGAGTTACCTGAATGTTGACATGTCATTGAACTTGGGTCCTTGCGCTTGCAAGACAGGCCACTGAACCACTGAGCTAAATCCCTGGCCCTTGCCATGAGTGATTTTGTTTACCTGTGATGTTTCATGAATGTCTTTACAGTTAGCATGATGGTTTTCTTCTTTGATAAATCTTTTCCACGGCTCACGTACCCACCATTCATGAGTTACCTGAATGTTGACATGTCATGCTGTGTATATATAAATTAACCAAAGACATCGGCATTTAAAATGTTGCATTAAATGAAAATGCAAACAGCAATTTGGAGATGTCATAAAGAGAATTTTAAAACTCCAGTGAAACAGAGAGAACTCTCAATCTCTTCCCTTGGCCGAAGTAGCAGATGCAGGAAGAAAACAACATAATTAGCTTCATTGTCAACATAGACATAACAGTCACATAAACAGTATCGATGTGGAGCTAACTGCTTTAGCTCCCTGTAGATGGGTGATGTATTAATTTATATTTTTAAGTAAAAGCATTGCTTAAATCAAGACGAAATGATGGCTCCTTGGAGACAGATGCCCAAGTCTCAGGAATGGGGCACTGCTTTTGCAATTTAGTAACTTTAATTGGCTGCCCCGTTGGTGGTCTTTGGAGGAATACTCCAGTGGAGTCCCTTCTGCAGAGGTGAACCTCCCTGGGCAGGCCATCAAACACATGGCTGGGCTGAAATCTTGTACTCCTGTGGCTTCAGCTATTTCTCTCCAGCGAAAGAATCAGTGGGTTGAATCCCTTTAAGCTGTCACTTCAGAACATGTCCCGGGTACTCTACTAAATTAGTTGGGAAAGGGAAAGGAAACAAGTGTTAATACAAGGGTTGTTTGGAAGAAGCCAGTGAACCTGAATTACATTTTGGCCTCCCATCAAGCAGTTCATTTTTCTACCCATCGTTGTGCCTCTTTTCTTGTTATTTCTAAGCAGCCCTGGCCAAGCAGGTCCTCAGCTAGAGCTGTGAAGCACGTGGGCCGAGGGCCGAGGCCCGAGGCCCGAGGCTGTGTCCGCTTCCTCAGTGCTCTGCCATTCATCAGCATGGGGAATAAAGTCCTGACGAGAAGTCCCTTCTGCCTCTTCCTTTAGTACATGCTCTCTCTCTCTTCAAAGCTAGGAATGGGCAGTAAAACCTTTCACTTTCCTCTGTGCTCAAGCTAAGGCTCAGCAGAACCAAATAGAATCCACGACTAGTCCCAGGTGTGTTATTTGGTGGTTAGAGTTTGGTGTGGGATCATAGTAATCTGTTCTTAAGTGCACAGCCAGCTGCACAATGGACTCATTTAGCAACTGACAGGTTTCTTAATATGTGGTGTTTGAACAAGACTGTGTCTGTTGTGGGTGTTAGGATGTGGGCATCAAAAATATTTCTAAGTATGGTATTTAGCATTTCCTTTACTGTTCCTTAAACATGAGTGTCCCATTCCCCCACCCCAGGCATTCTTTTTATACTGGCCTCTCTTTTTCTGTTAACTGTACGATATCTGCTTCTCCTTCTGAGCCTATTGTGATGCTAGGTGTATTTGATTCTTAAGGATGAAAAAACACTCACCTTTCTAAACCTCAGTTTCTTCTATAAAATGGGATTGCAGTTCCTATTCAAGATATAGCAAGTCCACGAGACCATGTACTGAGTAGCCCCTGCTAATGCCCCCACAATCTAAACCAAGTAATTCTCCTCCTTTTCCTGTTCCTCCTTCACCTTTTCAAAATGATCTGCATTCAAGATGGTGAAAAAATGGCATTGATGTCTAAGTCGTTCTAGTATCCAACCAAGTTAGGTTCGGGTTCCAAACACTGAATCCTACACACAGGGCAAATACAAGGGACCCTGTGAGAGGATCCTGAGAGTCTAGAATTTACCGAAATGGCCAAGTCTATGCAGATTTTCAGGTTCATTATAACTGGTGCATTGCCTTACCCACAAGTAGTCTCTGAGTCACCATGTCATATGTCTGTTTGGAGAGAGGGTGGACTGGACTCCAGGTGGCTTCTGAGCTTGCTTGCTAAGCCATTTCCCTCTCTCTATTGTCACCTCTCCCCTTATCCAAACCCTCAGCCCTTTAAACAGTGCCTCCCCAAGGAGCCTCCCCACCCTCTGGAGCTCCTGGTGATCTTCTCTCCTCCCATAGTGCAATTTTAGCCCTTGAGCAACCACTGGCATTGCATCACTCTCTAATTATTTTGTGTAAGGCTTGTCTGCACAGCTGGGTCATAAGCGTCTGTAATGTTTTTGTTTGCTTGTTTGTTTATTGTTTGTTTTGATGCTCTTGGAGACTATTAACTGAGAAACACTGACCTGCATCCGAGGCAGTCCTGCGTGTTAAGGCATGCATGATTTTTATGGGTGCCTCATGAAGAGCTTAAGCCTTTAACAATAAAACTAAATTGTTTATTTAAAATGTATCCCATGGTTTCACAGAGGTTATATCTCTAATTTTGATTCTTGGAAAAATATCACTTGTGTTCTTTAAAACGACTGATTTCCACTTTCTTGCTGTACATTGGTTGGAGAGAACTTCCTATATTTTTATTTCCTGCTTTGGGTCTCTGCCAGCCCCTCCCGAAAGAGTGCCTTGTTTCTTTAAGAGTCAAGACTCATACTGATTCTGGGGACTGGACAATCTAGCAGATTTAAGAGGTCCAGTTCCCCCCAAAAAAGACCTGGCCTTGGTTCTCTCCTGAACATTCATGAGAGGGTAGGGCCACACTTTTTTGACCTGAAAAAAAAAATACCCTTAATTAATTTGTTATGTGATAGAAAAACACTCTAAAGTAGAGAGCAGCCCTCACTTTGCCGGTCTAGTATCATCTGGTCACACGAGTGTCATTTGGTGTTTTTTTCTCTCTTTCAGCCAGATGAATGAGGGGACTGCATGTTCCCTAGTGACCCTGTTGAAACTCAGGCCTTTGCCTGATTGGAAGTATTATCAATATGCTTTCTCGTTCATATAAACCTATGTTTAATTTAATACAAATTTAAAAATTACTTTCAAGTAAAACGTGGAATTACATTTACTAGGTTAGATTTTTAACTGAGGGAAAATAAATAAGCATTGATGTCACTAGCCATTTCCCCCGAATGTATAGAGGAAAATAAGGCGTTAGGATCTTTCATCATTTTTATATGTATATATAGGCCAGAAAGTTTTTCTCTAAGTTAGAAACCGGTAAATTCAGAGATGATTTAGGAAGCTGCTCAGATCGATCAACTGGACGCTTACATTGCACCGGTTTGGACAACAAAATTTATCCTATTAGTGACTTTATTTTTAAAAAATTCTCGGGTTTTGATAGCACGAAAGAGTAGCGACTGTTTGAAGGGGAAATGTACTCTTGATGTGCTCACAGAGAGGAGCTTGTGTTGTATAAGTAAGAAGGGAATCTAAAGAATTATTTCTTTGCAAACGTGTGGCGGAGGCTTTCTTTCGCAGCTGTCGTTCTAGAGGGGAAGTAGCTGGGTTCAGTGAGGAGGAGGCACGTTTGGTTGTTATTTATTTCAACCCCGCGTCGGGTTAAGTTTTCCTCTGCGCGAACAAGCACACTTTGGCGAGCCCGACTCTGGGAAGCAAAGGGGCGGCGGGCGGCGGAGGCTCGAGAACCATCGACGTGAAGCGAAAGTTCCCCGCGAAGGCCGTTTTCGAGGAAAGCGCTTCCCCGCGCTGCCCCGGAGGCCCGCATCCCTTCCCGCCGGCTCTCGGCC
>NW_022900940.1:5049743-5105864 GCF_012274545.1 Fukomys damarensis | reverse complement strand
GCCCGGCTCCGCGCGCCTGGCGGCTACATGGAGAGTGTCAGGTTGGTGCCCCTGCGCCCGTCTGCGCCTGTCCGCGCTCCTCGCCCTGGCCCTGCGCCGCCAGCTTCTTGGGGCCTCCGGGGTGCCTAAGTTGATTCTCTCGGTCCTCCTCGTCCCCACCGCCACTGTTTACCAACTTGTCTAGGTTGCGCCCGGCTCCGCGCGCCTGGCGGCTACATGGAGAGTGTCAGGTTGGTGCCCCTCCGCCCGTCTGCGCCTGTCCGCGCTCCTCGCCCTGGCCCTGCGCCGCCAGCTTCTTGGGGCCTCCGGGGTGCCTAAGTTGATTCTCTCGGTCCTCCTCGTCCCCACCGCCACTGTTTACCAACTTGTCTAGGAGTTGCGCCCGGAGGGCCTTGAGGCAGTGGGAAGCGGGAGCGCCGGGCCTGCGGTCCCGGGGACGGATTTCGCCCCCTTGCTCTCCGGCTCCCCTGCTCTGGCGCTCTCTCTAAAATGTTCCTGGGTGGGGTGCCGTTGAGAGTTGGAGGAAGTCCTGCTGCCTTGCTTCTCTCTGTGGCTGTCTGTCTCTCTCGCTGGCGATTCTTTTGCTGCCAACCCGGCGTGGGCCTGGATTCACGCGGTCACTTTGGTAAAGCCCTGGCCCTCGCTCCACTCGGGAGCCGATGCATCCGGGGTGTGATTTATGTCACCCCTAGAGCGTGTTTAATACCGAGGAGCCGGCGGGCTCGCTGTAACCCGCAGGGATGTTTCTTTGCTTCGGATAGTTTGTTGCTATATCTGTCTGGGCTATTTTCAGCGTAGCTGTTCAATGCGAGGAGTTCGCACACTGGAAAGAGGGAGGGGGAGGGAGCGCAGCCCCACGCCAAACGCGACCCGCCGGCCCGGAGGAGGTGGAGCCCTTGGGCAAGTTGGAGGGTCCTCAGCCTCGGTTGTTACTCGGCTGTTTTAAGTAGTGAGCAGGACTTGGATTTAGAAGTGCCGCAGACTTGAGGATTGCCATGGGGCGCTCCCATGTGAACCGGCTTAGCTAACTCAACTGTCAGAACTGCCAGAAAGAGGCTCAGTGGAAACGGGTCTCCTCCCGACTCCCCCCCACTTTCTCCCAAGTGTCTAAATGAGCAGAGGACCTTTAGGAATTGGGTGGTAAAGTTTTAGAGGAAAGTACATAGAGGCTCTTCCTCTTTGGGATTAACTCTTTCAAGGCCTCCCAGTTACAACTAAAATATTTAATAATTTTATATTCTCATCCAAACACACCAAGTGTTCTAATCAAGCCAGTTTAAGAATGCAAATCACCTAATTTCCATAGATTCCAACATTCTGCAAGTGACACATTTGGGGGAAAAATTAAGCCTGATAACAGGAAATATGAATCATACTATCAGTGACTAATCTGCTTAAGAAAAAAATAAGTTACATGTATTTTATCATTAGGAAGTCAGTGTTAAGCCGGGGTTTTTTTTTTTTTAAAGTTTAAGGCAAGTGACGTATTTATTTCAAATAACGGACTTGCTGTGCCCTGTTTGCAGTGGATTTTCCAACGGGAAGGTCTGCGTACAATCAGGTGGTCTGTGATAAAGTGTTCAAGGTAGTAGCGTGTCAGTGTCAGACTCCAGCATTCTCACAAGATTCTAGTTTAGGGTTTGATTTGTCGCTGTTATTGTCGTGAAAAGAATACAAGGCTTTCTTGACAACTGTGAAGACTCATCACTAAGCAAACCAGAGGAAGACTGGTAGTCTCCTAATTGATACCCTTTGCAAGAATTGAAAAAAAAAAAAAGCCTATATGTATTTTACGTGCTTCTTTGTAGCTGCTTGACACATTTCACTGAAAACTGTGTAAAAATGAAACCAAAATACAGACTGCCTACCCAGAGACATTGGCTGACTTACTCTAGGATGTGATAGAGCTGAACTGAAAACGGATTGGGCTGACACTTGATAATCAAAGTTGATTTATTGTTCATTAGTACTGCATTAGCCCTTTCAGGCAAGACAGTTATTTGTGTAGTGGCCTGTCAAGAGGGAGACTGCAAGCACCTGTCATTTCTAAGCATGAGATAAGCAACCGAATATTAAAATGCTGCAAATAAAAATACATATAACTAGGTGAAGGACTGCACAGTCGTCGTTTTTTTCTTCAAAACAAAACATGAGTTGACACTAGTTTGTAAGAAAAGAAAAGCTATTAAGGATTTTTTAAAGCTGAGAACCAGTTATCGAATGTAAGTAATGGATTTTTAAATTTGCCTGTTTGCCTTATGAACTTTTCTTGCTCGGATGTGCGGCTTTTCTAACAAAAAGTTAATCAGTTAAGGAAATGAGAAACATATCAGTTATTTAATCCAAATAATTGAAAGAAGGTACACGTCCCAGTTGTGTGCTTTTAATGAACATATTTCATCAAATGAAACTTTTAAGCATGGCTTGATTCTTTGAAAGTATGATGACATCATAAGCAAGCTATGATAATATCGGATAATAATGTCAAGTGCACTTCTACAGCATGTTTCACTCTCGATTTTTTTCCTTCCCTCCCCAAAAGGGAATGATCTCATGACGGGTAATAGAAAACAACTTAAGTGTCAAAAGAAAACAAAATTGGTGAACTTTTGTCTGCAGCCATAGAAACGTGGATTAACTCATATTTTTCCAAGGATGGAATGGAAACATTCTGTATGAGGATATATAGTGTATTGTCTCCTCTGAATTTTCATTTGACAGGGATTTTAGAGGCTGTGATCTTAATTAAATCTCAACTAGCTGAAATAATGCATCTAAAGGCATGTAGTGTTGCATAACCTTGCTCCGTTGGTAAACCATAAATCATCAGAAAGCTTATGATAGGAATGCTTAGTTTGAAAATTTTTTTTTGTTTGTTTGCAGTTAAATGTACCTTAAAAACAAAACCCTCGCTATTGCATTTGTACATTGTTAGGAGCTGTCACTGAAAGATAAACTCTTTTATGACACTGACCAGTTCTACAACTTTTCTGCCAGCCTCCACATGACTGTAAGATACAGTGGAATTAAAATCCAGATTAATTAAAAGCAATAAAAATCCAGATTTGTCTTGGCTAACGTGGCAAAATATTGTTTGAATTACTGTGTTTCTGGGACAATCAGGAGTGAGTGTTGTAGCCAGCTTCTCAGTTTATCCTAAAATTTGAGTAAAAATTAAATTGTCAAAAAAAAGTTAATTCATTTTATTATGTGGTTCAGTTGTAGATGAATATCACTAAAGAGGAACTTGAAATCATGCTGTTAATAACTGAGCGAATACAGTGGCCATTTAGAATCCACTTCCAGTCCTTCATCGATATTCAGAATCAAGGAATAGTACAACAACAGTTGACCAGAGAAGGTTAGAGTAAAGAAATATATACATAGTGTCCCACTATGTTACATTTAAAAATATGCATTCTATAAGAAGGAGTTATAAGCATTTAGCCTTATTAACTGTCTAAGTTTTATAAATTCTAGGTCTTGCAAATACTGGGTTTTTTTAGTGCCTTTTAAACAAATTTTTTTAACTGCTGCATATTTTGGTTTCTATACGTGCCTTCTTCGAAGCTGTCTCCTTAGAAAAATTGAGAAGGCTATCTTGTGATAGCTTATTGTACACATCTTTATACATAATATTTCACATCAGGCTAATAGTTATGTTGTTGAGCTTTGGATCTCTTGGGGCAAAGGAGTTTGGCTTTATGTATACCTCAAGGCTAAATTTGGGGATGCTTATAACTCCAGTAGGCTAAATGTATTGTAGAGACTGCTTTTTTGGAAAGCATTGTGATATTTTTGAATACCTATTTAGTTATTTCAAACAGCATAACACCACCACCTTATAAATAACATTCTGCAGTCAGATTTTTTCTTTTTTGGCGGGGGGGAAGGAAACACAGGTACCTCTTAACAACACAACCGTTTGCAGATTGTGGGGACTTCAGTTTTCTGGGAAGAGTTAAACTGTGCCTCTACAGGAATAACCTTCTCTGAGTCCCTCTTCAAGCCTAGCAGTTGTTTGAAGAAAAATTAATTTAGAATTAGAAAAAAGAATGCATGCACTATGCTTCATTTCCAAATCCTATTAAAAGCAACTTAATCAATGAAGATGCAGGCTAAATGTTAAGGTGAGCTTTTTAGAATACTTTGGTATCATGTTTTAATTTTTAAGCTTTATCTTGCCCTTAAATCTGAAACATCGTTGTTCAAATAACTGAGAACAAGGTAAATCAACATCATCAAAAAGGTCGGCTTCTGTGATTTCTCAAGGGCTTGTTATTTTGTACTTCCCAATTCTATTTGATGTCTTGACAAAACAAGATGACACTGGGGAGAATACATTAAATTTTGATTTTTTTCATCTAACCTGTTATAGTTGTGGCAGCTTAATTTCTTTTACTTTTTTCCTGAAGATAGCTTTTTGTTCATTTGCTCTTTAATTGTCACACCACTTCATGAGGCGGGTCTTCACAGGGTTCCCATTTGCCTTGATTTTACTATGCATTTTAAAAAAACATATTTTGACCTTTCACATGTAGGAAGCTTTTGGTTGAGCTTTATCTTCATTAGAAATAAATCAATGAGTGGTGAAATTGTCAAAGAAGCAACTGATGTTTTCTCATTAGAATCTCATTTGCACCCCCTTAGCTTAACTGTGATGTATAAGATGAAGGTGTTGGAAATGGGCTTGAAAAACTGCACCAGGTTGAGAAACTTAAGTTGTAATTTTCTTTTACAGTTACACCATAAGTAAGGCCTTATAAAACTTTAGAATGATTTAATTTTGGCTGGCTGCGTGTTTAAATTCATTTATAGCTTCCCTTCCCCCAATAACGTGGAGAAAAATACATATTTGCATTTAAGCTGCCTATTTAACTTTTTGTGCTAGTGAAAGCTTAAAGAAAGCAGAATTGTAAATTTAATTTTAGAAAAAATATTTTTGGACAAAAGGTAAGCAGTTCTCTCCATGTAGCAGTTAACAATCGATCTAAAGCTGTAAGTTATCTTTCCTTATTATAATAGTGCATATATCTCAAATAGGATTGATAACAGTTGTCTTTTCATTAATTTGGAATACTACCTCAATTTAAGAGAGCTTATTTAGCCAAGGCCTTTTCCTTTCAAGAACTAAAGATCTGTGGGTAGGCTCTATGAATTACTTTCTTGGAATGGTTCTCCTCTATGTGTTGGATTTTAAAACGATTTGTTGTTGTTGGCATGTTTGATTCATGTGCACTAAATTATTCTCCATCCCACCTACAGGAGAAAGGTTAAGGAAAGAGGAGGCATTTTTCTTGGTTTTAATAATAATAATAATAATAATAATAAGTTGCTAAGTTGAAAAGATCACTGCTTATTGAGTGATTATTTTTATGTGTAGTTTCCATTGTTTCCTGTACTTAACAGTTGCTAATGGGAGAAGCAGTTTAATTTATGTAAACTTTACATTTTTATGCAAATGAAGCTGATATTTATTAGAGCTAAAACAATTACGCTGGGAGTTAGTGAAGTAACCTTGTATGCCTAGGAAATGTGAAGAGGGGGGACCTGAGGTTCCGCTCCCTCTGCTGTAAACAAATACGAATTTATACCACTTTTTGAAATTTAAAGACAAAAGAAAAAGAACTCAGCATTGCTAGAGATTGCTTATTAGGCTTGATAACCCGAGATAACTCCTGATTGGCAGGCAAGTCTTGGCCTTACAATTCTTCCTGCAAGAAAGATAGCCTTTCTTGATCGAATGTAATAAACAAAATGATAAAAAATGAAATGCTAATTGCGTTTTAAAGAGGTCTTTTTTTCTCACATTTTAATAGGTGGTTGTATTGTTACTGAAAGAACAGTTATGCTAATGACTGACTACTTAGATGATTTTGCATTAATATAATAACCATTACCTGCCTTAATGCTTTGTACAGTAATGTGGCAAAATAGCTAAGTCTAAAAGAGTTATACAAAAAGCAGAATTCCATAATGAAACAGAATTATACTTTCCGCATGAATAGTGTGCTTTTTTTTTTTTTAAGACTGAAATATTATGTCAGACATGTTTTTTCTTTCCTCTATGATACAGCTACTTTGCATGGTACCTGGTTGGTTTTTAAAATTTTTTATTTTGTTAATACCATGGAGAATAGAGACATAGGGGCTTCCTAACTTTTTTGTTTGCTGATAGATGTGTTGTATTCATTGGCTTATTCGTTCTTAAAGCTAGTTTTTTTCAGAAGGTCAGTGCTAATGATGTTTAATTTTCCCTTACACAGGCTACTTCTGTATGATCATATAAAACTGGCACAGTTCTATTTCTTTTCCTTTTTTTTCCTTAATAGAGCCATTTTCTTTGATGGTTTTGTTGTGACACTCTGGATCCTCCTAATTTAATTTGCTTTGCTCTGGTTATGTGATTAACTAGGTGACATGGCCTAACCTGGTTAGTTATCACCCAGACACAGCCTGAAGTCCAGGAGGGAAGTGAGTTCGCTGGGACCCATAGGGAATGAATGATCAAAGGTTAAGAAGAGTTTTCAAATAAGTTTTTTGGAAATAAATGTACTGGACATAAAGTAATGGTGAAATTGTGTTCTCTTAGTTGTATGATGTGTATACCTAGCAAATAGGAGAAGGTGATGATGTGCAAAATCTATGTGTATTTATACTGAGCAGTATTTACTTGTAGTTCGCTTCAGTGTAAACTAAAGGAGAGGAAAATGATAACATGTTATTTTCACTATTTATATTGTGCCATCTTGACTCCCACCCAATTCCTTCAATTGTCTCCTAGATTAGAAGGAAGTATTGTTTCTGTGAGTGTTTTTATTTGTTTGTTTACTTTTCACATTTTCCCCTCCCTTCCTTATCTTTCCCCACTGGGGATAAAAGAATAACACTGCCTACCATTTTAATAGCTCTGAAGTGTTCAGATGATGGCAGTGTCATTTTGGAGGAAAAAACTGCATCAGGAGGAATTGACACATCAGTGCTTGGGCTTTTAACAGCAGTCCTTGGTGATCAGGACGCTCCTGCTCCCGTTGCTGGTGTTAGGCAGCAGCAGGCCCATACTAGCACCCCCTGGATGGCCCAAGCACAGCTGTATTTCTGCCATTTCCACAGGTTTCTGTGCACCTGGGATCAGCCACACCCAGCTGGTATCAGTCAACAGTGTATCATGCGGAGTTTTTTTTTAATTCATGATTTCCTCTTGAAACTCAGCTAAAGAGTGTTAACTGTGTGTGTTTTTTAAATTCAGTTTTGTATGCTAGCATTCTTTAAATGTCTGCCAGAAGTTTCATTTGAATTTCTGATCCCTGAAGGCAGCTAGACAGAATCATTCTACTTCTTCATAAATTGCCTTCTATGATTCATTGTTAACTCATAAAACACACTCATTTCTATATACTCAAAACAGTTAAGGTAGTTACAGTATCGGGATGTAATTCTTTTTTCCCTTACATTGAAATTGTCTTATGAGAAAGAAATCAAGAATTAGCTTGAACCCTGAGAGAAGGCATGAGCCCTGTAGCTACACAAAACATCCGAAATGAATATTTTTTTTTATCACAAGGAGGGTAAGGCAGATGGATGGGATTGTGGTAGTGGGGGGTTCGTTTTCACTACATACTCTCAAAGAGGGGCTCATAAATATTAGACTGCTGTAGTTAAAAACTCACATGACTGTTTTAAATACTATTGATTTAAACCACTGGCTAGATTTTATGAATCAAAGTGTAATTTCTAAGCTTCGGCCATATTTCTCAATGTTAAAACACTCTCTCTTGTGTGCCTTTAGCCGCTTTCCAGACATTCAACACAGGATTAAATGATAGTAGTTACAGTGATCAATAGGTTAAGACTGCTACAATCACTCTTGCCGCTAATGACCTCAGTAGTAATGGGCAATAAAGTGTGGGCTGTAATAGCCCGTCGCTGGTACTGCATGCCCTTTGATTCCTAGTATTAGTAGGGACTAGCTACATGAGAAAGTTGGACGCTGGGAATTAAGGGAGTGGATAGATAGGCTATAATTCTTGACTATTTAAAGCCTTAAACTGTGTTCCAATCTCCACCCTCCTTCTTCTACTTCACCATGGTTTCTGGTTCATTTGAATATGTTTGTTAAGGCTTTCGATAACCTCTTTTCCTGACATGTTGGAGCAGAAACTTTGGGGAAATCTCAGTTTTATTGCATTTATAAATTAAGCTTGAGCCCACTTTGGGGGCTCAGAGCTAAGTAGTGTGAAAATGTAGTTTCAGATAGTAAAAGCAAAGTTCAGGCCATCGGGATATAATGGCCACTTCTGATTATTCAGACAATCAGCTAGCTTACAGGAGGCTCCCTTCTCTCCTAGAGCTGTGTTTACTGCTTTGAACATTTTTTTTTTACTCATCAGCACCTCCATCACGATGTCCAAGGGGAAAAAAGCAGGAGAGACTCAAGCTCGTTCTACTGCTTTGTTGCGCAACTGCACAAAAAACAAATAACTGGAAAAGGGAGATGTAAACCATTGAATGTCTATAAGAGTTTAAAATTATCTGTGAATATCAGTCCTTTCCCTGATGTCCTTATTTGATAGTCAAAAGACAGTAATGTTTCTCATTTAATAAGATAGAACTTTACCAGAGTTTTTAAAAATTAAGATTACATATATATATATATATATGTGTGTGTGTGTGTGTGTGTGTGTGTAAAGTAAGATAAATCTAACCCACTATTTTTGAGGTATAATCTACATACTATAAAATACACTATTTTTAAATAGTGGGACCCTGAATTTTGACAGTTGTATGCTTGTACATCTATGTGAGTACTACCTTTTTCAAAATGCTGGCATTTCTGTCACCCCTAAAAGTTCACAATTGTGTCTCTAACATAAGCTTTCCATCGCTCTTTAAAAAAACTACAGTGTGTATTCTTTCTCTGCTGATTTCTCCTGAAACTCTGTTAAGTTCATGTTCATTACCAGTTTAGATTTTACACCACCCTGTTCCTGTCTGTTTTCCTGTTCATCACCATCAGAAATTTGGCTCAAGAATATTTATATTGTACATCATCCAAGAAACGCAGAGGAAAAAAGAAACCTTAAACATGGTCCTTTTGTTTGCTTAATCAAACCTCCCCAAATGATGATGCAACTCTCAAGGAAAAGTAAACTTCTATTGTGATATGTTGGCTTTAGCAACTCAGAAGATAGTGATTGGCATCTAACAAACACATACTTAAAAATTCAAAGTTTCTCTATTAAGACAAAGTTGGGTAATTGGAATTAATTTGTAGATGGTTAGATGTTTTGATAATGTCTTCTTGGCGTCTGCCCTAGACTGAATGGAAGTTCACTGTTCCGATCATTGGTGATATTTCATGCTGCGAATTATCTTTTTAAAAGGATAATTTATCCATTCATATACATCTGTCCCTTTTTACATATAAAAATAATCTGACGGGCCCATCTGTTTTAAATTACAGTGCATCTACATCTACACTTAAAAAGCCACTGCAAAAGGAAGAATTCGTGGGTGATCTTCCAGAGTTAGGTTAATGAAATTTTTCGAATGTTCTGATGAGTGTTTTCTAAACATGTGAAACTTGCACATCAACATCCCTATACACAAAATATACTCACAACAATGGTGAAGAACATCCACTGTACATGAATCTGACCTTCAGGAACCATTTTTAGTTCATCAAAATTAGTGATGCTGAGAAATCGGGACATCAGTGCATAATGACTGTGAAATTAGGAATGAGAGCTCACTATGCAAATGACAGGACAAATCATGTGAAAAAGTCAAGATAAACTGCATATTAAGACATTATGTTACATAAAATTAATACTGCATTTCTCCCTTTTGCTTACTGTTCCCCTGAAAGATTTTTTAATTCTTTTATCTTCTGATCAGCTATTGTCTGCTGGATTTTTTTTTTTTAAGTGGCACACAGGCAAAGTGCAAAACATGTTATTACCTTTTATTGTAATACATGAGATGACAGCAGATCCTTTTTAACAAAGTATATCCTTTACTCCTAGCTTCTTGCTGTCACATGTTTGATTAGAAACCAAAGAAAAGTAAGATGCTTAAATATTATTCTGAGAAGACATACGGATTTTGTCTTTTCTTTCATTGTTTTTTTCTTTCCTTATCTTTTTATTTGGGGGGGTGATTTTTCATAAAATAGTCTTCTTGCATTACGGGGACTGACAAAATGGTTCTCATGTAGTCTGCAAATTAAACACAAGTGCAGTGATTATTTTGAATAGCTAAATTACATTCTAGAAAGCTTGCAGAATTCATAGCATTGTCATTAGGTATCCGCTTGAATACAATTTGTGTAACCTTGGCCAAGACAGCCTGTCATTTTAATGTCAGTGTTTTATCTGAACAAGACATCATCCTTTCAGATACAGTGTGCAGGTTCCTTGCAGAGATGCCCGTGCAGAAACGTGTTAACAGTTGCAAATATGAAATGCTATCAAGTTCATCACTGTAGCTGTTTGTCACTGAAATGTCATGGAAAGCGGCTTTTAATGGTATCGCACGTAATATGAAAGAATTGAGACATCTGTGTGCTGGGCAAATAAGAAAGGGTAAAAGGTGTCATATGAAGGGTCTGTGTTTTAAGTTCAAAGGTGTGTTCAGGGTTCCCTCACACAACACTAGGATTCACTATACACAATGGAAGTGGCCCATGTTAGCGCCACCTTCAGAGCTATTGGTTCCCATTTGCACTCAAGTTTGGGCTAACTTTTCACAGCTCATTTCATCCAACGACTTGTTCCCATTAAGAAATTAGAATTTCTATATCCTAAATCTAGATAGCATTTATTAAGTATTTCCTTCTGCTCTGCTTGCAAGGGTGCTTGGAGTCTCACACAGGGCTGCAGAATTTTCTTTTATTTTTCTTTATATGAAGTAACCTCGAGGGCTGCAGTTGTAGCTCAGTGGTAGTCCACTTGCCTAGCATGGGTAGTGCCCTGGGTTCAGTTTCCAGTACCTCAAAGTAATAGTAATAATAATCTCCATAACAGATGATATAGTGTTTACCTGTCCTTCCCCTGTGGGCAAATGCATTTTGCATGGGATATTGGTTAATTCTTTAAGCAGGGCAGTGGCAGCCAGTCTCTGAACCTAGAAGGTTGCGTGCTTATGATTTGCTGGCTTCCTATTTATCTTTCATTAATGTTCTAGGTTCCCGTGTCAGTGGCTATGATGACACCTCAAGTTATCACTCCCCAGCAAATGCAGCAGATCCTCCAGCAACAAGTGCTGAGCCCTCAGCAGCTCCAGGTTCTCCTCCAGCAGCAGCAGGCCCTCATGCTTCAACAGGTAATTGTCCTTTTTCTTCCTCTTGCGACCCAGAACCCAGGTCCCCAGGTCTCCATTCACAGTCCCCCTCCACCTGAGCTGCTGCTTTGGCCATTGAAGAACTAGTTGGGCAGGGTGAACGGGGAGGAACACAGTCCAGTTCCCAGTTATGTATTGCATTGCATCCCTCAAGGGAGGGAGCCTGCCTGCCAGAGTGGTCAGAGTTTGGCCCCAGAGAGCACCCGACGGACTGAGATTAGGACTGTAATTGGACTTGGTAGAAAAAGATCTTTTAGGCTTACTTGGCTTTACACTCTTTTTATTTGGTAAGCCCAGAGGCTTCTAAATGGTGTGAATCAAAGCAAAATGAGGAGCATGTTGGGAGCAGGTTTAACTGTGACAGTTCTTGAAGTCCCCATTTCAAATCAGAAGCTTACAGAATTTTTTTTTTCCTTAACATAAAGCACAGAAGTTTTGAGTTTGGTTAATTTCAGGGTGCAGAGCTGACTTTGCTTCTTCAATATATGCTTCTGTAGTAATAAACTTCTAGGTGTCATTGTACTGCCAGGACCAAAAATTCAGACTTGGTCACGTGAATCCACCCAGTGAGATTTCGAATACTGTGGCAGGGGACAGAGGGAACAGGAAGCCGAAGAGCTCCCAGCACCGTGCGCCCACTGCCCAGCACTCATCGCTTAGGCAGCATGCAGTGGAGATTCACCAGGCTCTCTCAGCAAGGGCATTTCAGCTTTGTTGTACAATCAAAGGTCATTCCTTGCCTTATTTTAATTAGTTTGTGTAGAAAATGGTATGTTTTTCATCAGTTCATTTTAGAGATTACTTCTCAAACAATAATGCCAAGAATAGTCAGTGTGTGCGGAATTTATTGTCGAGTTTCAAACTAAAGGTCAGGCCATTATAGATAAAAGGATGCTATTTTTCAAATCACAGTTTGTGTATGGCACCAGAAGGGACAGTGTCGGCGCTGTCCTCGGTTACTTACTGTCTTCTCTTTCCTTTGTAGCAGCAGCTTCAAGAGTTTTATAAAAAACAACAGGAACAGTTGCAGCTTCAACTTTTACAACAACAACATGCTGGAAAACAGCCTAAAGAGGTACCGACAGTACATATTTTACTTTCAAACCACAGATCCCAGAGGACTATCTAGTGGCTATTAAACTGTCATTCATCTTTTAAATGATTGCACAACTGAGCTGACTCTATCGGTTCTCAGCTTTCAAACCAAGAGTTATTGTCCTGTTTTCTTTCAGATTTTTCTAAGTTCCATTTGCTCTCTGCCACATATTTTATACCATCATTGCATGTGTACCTGTGAGGGGTGCGTGCAAGACCAGAGCAGAATGTAGTGGGCCCATGCTATGCCAGTGCCACTGAGGGCCAGGATGGAACTGGTGAGAGGAAGTAGTCTTGGTAAAATTTTACCCACATAATTTTGTTTCTATCCCAGAGAGTTTGGGCATGTGGTGATGGCTCTTTCCATGGAAAGAATAGCCTTTATCCTGAGGTTGGGCAAACAGGAGAAAGTTAGAACAAGATCACACAGCCCCATGCACTGTCACTCAGCTTCTTCCATTGCTAAAGGGTTGCACTAGACGGCGTGATTAGTAGCCTTTCTTTACTCAGCACTTTGTAATGTTCATAAGTCACTGCATTCTGCCACTCCTCTCAGCCAGGCGACAGTATGAGTCCTTACCTGATAAAGCCTCCCCTGGGGTGTCCATCTCACCTTCTGTCCAGTACCATGTGGGTGAGGCTCCCTTTCCTCTGAGCACCCACATACACCATACCTTCTTATGATGTCTGTCTCCCAGTCCAGAGTTCTCCCATTTATAATTCTTTAAAGTGCTCGTCATTCTTTGATGGCTTCTTCACGGGCCCTAAGCAGTCAGCCACTTTGTTACTTGAGGAAAGTGTCTTGCTGGGTGTCTCTCCATGTCCCTGTCCCTCATGTGAGTGAGGATGCTGGGCAGAGCTAATTTTACCATTGAGGGGTTACCCAGACTTTCTCCCTGGTCTGGCTCCTCACTTCATACAAACTGGGCCCACTTCCTGTGCTCTGCCAAGTTTTTACCCTGGAGTCTTGTTTAACAGCCTGCCAGTAAACCCCTGCAGAGTAGGGGCAGTTTTGGGGTGAAAGGGAGGAGGGGTTTTAATGAAAATGCTGACACAACCTTAAGTACAGTGGCGCGCTACCGGGTGCTGCTATAATAAAAAAGGGAACAGATTAAAAAGTGTCTAAAATGTAAATCTAAAGGACTAACAGTAATTAAAATGGAAATGGCACAGGGAGGGAAGGCATGTAATTGTGAGATATCACTGTGCAGAAGGCTCTCAGCTTTGTTTTGCTGGCTGTTTTTCTAATTCAGCAGGGCTTACTCATCAGTGGCAGTTCAATGCACGTTAATGACTCTGGGATTGCAGGCATCACTCTGGACAAAGAAATGATTATTGTGCGGTCAAAAGAAGTTCAAAGACAAGAAGGGAATTTCAGTTTTTTTCCTTAGAGATCCACATTCAAGAGCATATAAATTAAGCCAAATGTTAAAAACCACAGTCTGAAAGCTGACTTCAAAGTCACAACTCTCTAATTAATGAACTGCGAGCTTCAGTTTGGACAAGTTGTGGTTTGATGCGCCCATAAATCAACATGACAGGCCTGTTTCACAGTCTCAGACAGTGCTTGTCATTGAGTCACATCAGATGTAAACACAGCAGAAAAAAGGGATATGAAGGAGGTGCAATTGATCAACAGAATTGGTAAAAACCCACTTTTGAAGCACATTATGCATGATCACAGGAAATGGTTACAGCCTCAAGAGGTTTCCCCTTCTGCTGTTGCTTTTTTGAATCAGATTTCTAACAGCCTTCAAAAGGGAGAATAAGAATTATGGAGTTTCTCCCCTGTGGCTTGCAGGCAATAACCCCCTGTTGTTATTTTGTGCTTCTTTCTTTTCAAAGGCATCAAAATTTAGTTTTTTAAAGATCTTTAACTCTATATTTGAAGACAAACAAAAAAGGGCTGCCACTGTCATTCTTATCAGTTACCAGGGATTGTGTTTTTCCTTTCTGTTGCCACTTCTTATTAACCTCTTATTTGGTCTGTTAGACATAGTTTAGAATGCACATCTACACACTGGGAGAACATGAAAGTTCAGATGAGCTCTGAGGGCTGATAAAGAAATACGAAGGGGAAAGTTACACAGCAGAAAGAAGGATAAAAGTTAACTCTCCCAAATTGCTGTTGTCAGGAAGAGGAGCACAGAGATGATGGTGGTGTCCATATTTGGGAAGAGAGGGCAAAGAGACTACTTGGGTGTCTACAAGAGGAGAGGGCGAGACATTGTAGGCACAGTTTTAGCATGTGTAGGACACCAGCTTTGCTGTGGTCCATATTTTTGTCATTTGCTCCTCGGGCCCAGGTAACCTAGGATGTGCATGGCCTTTATATCCCTAGAGGGAAGCAGACCAGCAGAGTGGATGCGATTTCACTGCTTGGGTTTCACTGATTGTTCATGGGTTGGCCCATATAACAGTGGTTATATGCCCAAATGAAATGGAATCACATGGAGGCATTTTCATGATGTAGCCCAGCAATTATGATTTTAACAAGCTTCGAACTTGGATATTGACAGATGGAGCAAGTATATTAATTTACTGAATCCTAGTCCTTAGTGGCTAATTTTTTTTTTTTTTGTATCATCAGTTTTTTTCCTTCCTTCTTTTTACCTTGTTTTCATTACTTCTGTAATGCGGTGCTAGACCCTGACCCTGGGCCAGTGCAGTGTATCTTTGTTGTCTTTTTGCCTAGAGTTGCCTTGAGATGTTTCCATGGGAAAAGCTTGACTCCACATTGGGTTGGACATAAGACCTCCCTTAGAAGACGGATGTTTATTGATGGGGTAGGAGTTGTAACCCAAAACAACCACTGAAGCAATTGCTCCTTCATATTGGGTGGAGAGTGGTAGGGAAAATAGACAGCAGAATTCATTCTGAATCAAGCCACCCCCCCCAAAAAAAAAATGCCATCCTGTGCAGGTGAAGTAGGCCAAGTTGGTTGTTTTAAAAGAGCCGTTTGTCCTGGGCAGTTATGACAGTTTATGTTAGGCAGTAGGGAGTAGCCAAAGAAAGGAAAACAGACCTTTGACTGCAGCACTAGGGAGGAGATCCTAAATGCAGGGTTTATCAGGGCATTTTAGCATTTTAGCACTGACTACTGACCTGTCAGGAGACTGTGCGGAGACCTTTTTTGTATGCATTCAATTGTGAGAAGTAAACAAACGGACTGGTATCCTGTGTTTGGTAACTGGGTGGGGAGCACAGTTTGGCAACCAGTGTTGCTTTTAAATTCTTTCTTTGGACAATGGGCCTTGTATACTTTTATATCCTGGCTTTCCAAACGTGGACAGCTTTCATGAGCTTTTCATAGGGATGGCCACAGAGACAACAGAAAAAGCACTAGTCATTTTATATAAATACACAATTTTTAAACATTTCATTTACAGTAAGACAGGAAATACCCTCCCCCAAACCGCTGAACCTCCATCATATGCTACTTCAAGAAGAGCTAATCCCCTGATCTTTTATTATGTTGATGTTGTTTTTTCTTCTTCCTTACCTTTTTTAATGTCTTGAGTTAATATGGGTTGAAGAAGTGAAAAAATCATTTTGACATGAATATAACTATCACTAGGTTTTACATTAATGTGATAACTTGGGAAGGGGTGAAAACAATTGGATCATTTTATGCATGCTGTTCTTAAAATGAAAACACTGGCTTTTCATTTAAATTTATTTAAATTTTTGTTGTTAGTGGTATAGAATTTGTTTTTCGGAGTGAAACTCAATTAACTTTCTCAGTGGCATGGTAGTAAGTCTGAAATTGGTTGCTAATATGAGAATGATGGTTTTTACTGTAAAATAAACTACATGGACACCGAAAGTGAACCACCATTTTTCTCTTCCTCTGAACTTTGCATCAGAAGGTCTTGGTGTCCATACCATTTTGTGGATTTATCAGATCAAGGTCGTGTGTTAGGTTAAGTGAGTGCAGTTGTTTGTAAAGTATAGTTATTAACCAAAAGATCACACATGCTCTGAAATGAAAGGGCTGGGGATTCTTTTTAGTTCTGGAAGTCTCTAATTATTTAAAAAATTATATCCAGAATTAGGGAGACTTTCTTCTTTTCTTGAGGAATTGTTCTTCTTTTTGGTTTCAGTCTGGGAAGAGTTAATTTTCCTTTCTAATTGTTAACTGTAATGTGGCCAAGACCTCCACCTCGATATGATTCCTAGCAGATTAAGGATATTAGATAATTTCCTTCTATTTATTGTACTACTGCACTGTATTATCTTTCTATCACTCAGATAATTACTGAGGAAATGTACATTAATTTTTTTTTTGGCTGGAGCAAGGCCCGCTAAACACAGGAATGATGTATTGATGTTTTACACAACAAAAGTTTTCCTCCTGTCATTGTCCAGTCAACAAAAAGATATTTATCATATGGTAAAGCCCGTTCTTTTCTAGAACAAAGCTGGTCAGGGAAGCAGGACCAGCCGGCAGACCTAGAGGTTCCTGAGACTAAAGCCAAGTTAAGGCATCTGAAGCTTTGACTCTCTTTCACATTAAACACTCATAGTTGAGTGTGATGTTGTTTGCTAAATTATGAATGTGTGTAATTAAAATCTAGTGGCTGTTTCTATGAAAGATTTACAATGTTATTTCATCATTTGTCATGGCTAATTAACAATATTAGATGAAGTTTTTCTTCTTCAAGGGTCTGATTTTTTTTCTCATTTATTTATGTCAGACGTGATAAACAGAGTAGTTAAAGGCTCCCGCTGGAACAGACCTGGAGGGAGGCTCCTCCTTCTTTTACACCTCAAAGGTCCAGGGTTCAAATCCCTCCAGACCAGAGTGATGCAGTCTTCTTTCTAGTGTGAATAATTACAGATTTCAAAGTCTCCAAGTTCACACATCGACTACTAAAGTCAGGCATTTTCCAACTGTAGGGAAAGCCAGCTCCGTGGAGGAAGTCTCTTCTTATGACAGCAGGCAGCAGAAAGGTAAATCTACTTCCCTTCAGAGGTGTTGTGTTCCTGTTCCTTTTAAACCTTAACATTGAGCAGTCCTCATCCAGCTCTGGTGAGCAGTGTCAGTATTGGACGGTGACGGTGAGTCCTGAAGCCTGCATACTTTCACCCTGACTTGGGAAGTGGCTGTCTCATTTTTGTTCTCTCTCTTCCAGCAACAGCAAGTGGCTACCCAGCAGTTGGCTTTTCAGCAGCAGCTCTTACAAATGCAGCAGCTACAGCAACAGCACCTCCTGTCTTTGCAGCGCCAAGGCCTCCTAACCATTCAGCCCGGGCAGCCTGCACTTCCCCTTCAACCTCTCCCACAAGGTATGTACTAATCATATAGAAAGCAGCTCTGGAAAGACTTTGGGCAAAGGGGTCGGGTGTCACTTAGCCCATTCCAGCTAATCATCCAGGAAATTGCCTGTCCAAGGCATACGTGTAGGAACTGTAACAAAAAAGCTGAGCTAAGTAATGTTGGGCCCTCGCAAAAGTTCAAGTGCTTACTGCCAGAATGGGGAGGGAATGTGTATAGATGTTTCCCAGTAGCAGAGTTCACCCAGGGCTGCACAGTTTGAAAGGAAGAGGACCAACTGCTACCTTGCACTTATTGAATATTTTAATGAGATCTTAGAGCATTACAGTTTGGAACCACAAAGGAATTTTCTGGAAGGGTATTAGTCATTGGAAGACATATTTTATATCATGTAACTTGTGCTTTTTATAGAAATGCCATTTTTTAAAATCTAGGCATAAATTCAGGTTTATTTTTCTGTAAATGATGAAAATTATTCTCTTTCTGTTACAAAACTCAAGGTTATCTTGTC
This sequence comes from Fukomys damarensis, assembly GCF_012274545.1. Classification (NCBI taxonomy): domain Eukaryota; kingdom Metazoa; phylum Chordata; class Mammalia; order Rodentia; family Bathyergidae; genus Fukomys; species Fukomys damarensis. Next base: position 5,087,640 of record NW_022900940.1, on the reverse strand, counting down.
TGTATTTTTACATTGTTGTGTTGATTTTTGAGTAAGTTAGTTGTGCACTCATCGGACAGGTACCATTTCTATTTCTAGTTCTTCTTCACAAATTCGGGTTCCCTGAAAAAGAATGAGATTTCATGAATTCCTTTTGAAAATCCACTGACATTTTATCCCAAGGGTGTTGGATGTCAAAACAAAGGGAAACTCTAGGTGTTTTTAGGATATCCTCTTAACATAAGCAACTGTGACTTTCACGTGTATAATATGAAAGCAGATGTATTATTCAGAACTAGAAAAAGGAGGGGAAAAGGCAGGAAGAAGTGTCTTGCTTACATTTGAAAAGATATTTCCTGATCCCATGTAGTTGACCCTCCATACCTGTGACTTCTGTATGTGCAAATTCAACCAACCATGGATTAGAAATATTTGGTTTTAAAAAAAATGGATCTCTACTATACATGTACTTTTTTCTTATCATTGAGTATACCCTCAGTACATTATAACAACTATTCACATCTTGTGCGGCATGTTAAATAGTGAAGAGCTGATGTGTGAAGTACATAGGAGGCTGTACATAGGTGGCATATAAATACCACACCCGTTTATATATGCAAGGGACTTGAGCACCCTTGGATTTGGTATTGGAGAGGGTGGTCCCAGATACCAAAAGCTGACTGGCTGTGTATGTCCCATAGTTTTTAGTTGCTTGCTCAAGGCCTACTGTGTTTTCCGCTCTAGTGTCGTGGTTGTTTATGGCTACATGAGCCTTAATGGCAGCTACCAACAGCTTTAGGGTGTCTTGATTTAGTTGCCACCTGAAGGAGGTTGAAAATGGGGTACTTCCTCCTTGTTACTTAAGCATGATCATTTGTCTACTAACTCCTGTCCAGTGGAGCAGGTGAGGAGGCATGTCTGCATAAATCTCTCCTCTCTTGAGTCAACCACACCCAACTTCCGTCCCCTGCTGGGGTTTGTGTTTTGTGTTCGCTTTCAGTGTTGCCATCAAATCTGTTGCCTACTTCAGCTTCTCACATGACTCTCTGTACCTTTCTGCCATGACAGCACAGGTACTTGATACTTTGCTGTCAAAAGAAAAGATTTGGTAACTGACCAACATAAGAGGAAAAGGAGAGACACATCAGCAGATACATTTTGAGCTTTTGCAATGTTATAATGTGCATTAATTACACCTTCTGGTTTACCGCTGGGCACATGGCAGGCTCTTCTGACACACCTGCTAAACTCAAAGCTTCACCCGCTGTCATCTTTTCCCACCGTTCCTGTACTATTAAGTTTGCTCACTAAGGTTCATTGTTATAGTACATCAGTTAAGCTGCCCAAAAGAGGGCAATTGGGCAGTGACAAGACAAGCTCATATGTAATGTGAAAGAAATGAATGTGGTGATGCATGAAGTGTAATCTCTGCCGTAACGTATCAGAGACACCGGTAGGTAATTCACTAGTCGTGGCATTGATTGATACGCTTAGCTATCTGCTGTAACTGTTACCCCTGCAACATTCGGAAAAAAAGCATATTTAAAATCCGAGCAGTGTCTGCCTGTGTGTCCAGGGCAGCATAAGTGTCAGTGTAAATATTTCTGAAGTCGAGTTTTTGTTGTAAAGGGAACCACTCAGTTATTGCCACCTCTTTTAAATCAGGAGGGTGGTTTTCTTTCCCCAACCCCTCATCCAAAGTGGCTTGAGAATTCCGTCGTGTTGGACTACAGCACAATTCTTTTTTATCAGAGAGATGATGGCTTAAAACTGATGTCATTATGAGGTTTAAATCAACTTTCTGCTTGCTTGAACATGGTCACCTGGGTACGGATGTACAAGGACAAAAAAAGGTTGATCAACTCTGTTTGTCTTTGAGCCAGTGATACCTGAGGTTGTAAAATTGAGTTCTGCGAACAGTAATCTGTCAACTGTCCCCACAACATACATTTTTTAAACCCATGCCTGCATTTTCTTTTATAATGAAGGAGCCAGTTGTCCTAAAAACAGAAATTGTAGCACGGCACAGGAATTATGTGTTTAAAGTTCTGGTAATGCTCACTTCATGATAAAATCATCAAAATCGTTTTACATGCCTCTTCATGGCCTTGCTAAGTTACTTAAAACCCATGTGTAAATGCCAAACTACAGAAATAGGGATATATTCTAAAGGCCCTTTTATTTTCTTTTCTGAAGGTTTTATATTATGAAATAGATAATTTTTATTGTTTTTGTTATTGTAGGGCCTTCTCTCTGTTTTGCATAATTAACATATTTATTTTCTCTTTCATCATCTGATCCTCCAGAACCAGTAATTCTACCCAGAAATATGCTTTCACTGTCATTCTGGTCTTTTAATTTTTAAAAATGTAAACTATAGGTAGGAGAAAATTACATGCTTGTTATGTACCTACTAATGGATTTATTTAGCTTGGTATTGTTCTGATGCTACCATTTTGGAAGAAATACATGCTTTCTAGAAATTGGATATTCATTTAGTCTGATGAGTTAGTAGCTTACTTTTCTGTCTTAATTCTGTCCTGAGATCTTGGCTGCCCAGTTCCATCATCCTTTGGTGGGTAGCAGGAGTGATCTGTCTTTCACTTTAAATCTGATGAGAATTTTTTTATTGTTGTTATTGTTTTTTGGGGGTTTTTGAACCAGGGATCGAACTTGGGACCTTGTGCTTGCAAGGCAGGTGGCAGAACCACTGAGCTAAATCCCTGGCCTGAGAATGTTCTTTTTATTTATTTATTTTTTTTTGAGAATGTTCTTAAATGCAATTATCACATTGAGATTTTGACCCAAAAATACCAAGATTTTTGCTCAGTGAGTTACAGATTTTTCCAGCCTATTGGAATGAAAAGAAAGGAGAGGAGCACTGATGTACTCTAGGCGTAACAAGTGGTGAATGCACTCGTCTTTGTCTTGATTTGCTGGATAAACAGTATACTGTTGAAACAGCCTCAAAGTTCTGCTGTTCTCAGAGGGAAAGTGTTCACACAGTCCTTCGAACCACGTCCTTCCTGTGCAACTGGCCCAGAAATCAATTAGTTTGAGTTGAAAACTTGGTGGTTCGTTCTTTTCATTTGTTTATGCAGTAGAAAATAAAAATAGGTGTTGACTTATATGGTTTTATACCTTGTGCTATTGTCAACAGATAAGCGTGTTTGCTATTGTTTCCAGTGGGTACACAGGGGTTCGAGGGTCAGCTGAACTCACAGGTAATTATCAGTGTACAGGGCACAGTGACAGGCCCGCTTGCTACAGGTGCATCCCACCTGTCACTTTGAAAGCTGCTGGAAAATAATAGCCCAGATGGAGCAAAGCTGGACATGGGATTGTGTAGTGACCTTTCCCATTGTTTAATTTGCCTCCAAGGTTTAATTTCAGGGGACAAGTAATAATTGAATATGTCTAATAACTGAATGCTCATTTGGGACAAAATCCATCAAAATATAATTGGCATTTGATTTTTACGAAGGGAGAAGTAAAACCTACTTGGCTGTCGAAGATGCATTCTAAGAATATCTGACCACTTAATGTATCATTTGAAGCCTCCTTTATAATATATATTAATTGCGAACACTTGAGCATTTGAACATTTTCGTGGAGAGCCGTTAGGAGAGACCAACTGTTTTTGTTAACGTGCCTTGCAGAAAGGCGGGGAAGGTTATTGGTCTGCTGTGCAATAATTTACTCCTCTTTGATATGCAAACGATCCATGGTGAATATAAAAAAAATCCTATCAGACTCATTTCACAGTTCTTAACCACTCGGATTCTCTGGAGTCCATCGCCTCATTAGACCAGTGCTCTCCAATGCTGGCATAATTAAAATCTTTAACAGTTTAGCAAAGTAAAGATGTTTGGCTGATCACGTTGAGATGATTATCTGTCCATTGTATTCTAAATGACAAAAATAAATTAAATTTAGACCTTGGCATTTTTTATTATGTGTTTCAAATGAATATAATGTGCACAGCCTTCTTTTTTAATCCAATACCTTCGGTTTGGTAAGAAACATGCCTGTTTCAGCTGCTTGCTGCTGTATACAGAGAAAATGGCAAGCTTTCTAGCATAACTGTGTACTAGTTAATTGCAACAAAGAACAGCAATCTAAGATGACCTTTCTAATGTGGAATAGCTTTATAAGAAACAGGGTGTGTGGTTTTGCTGCTGCTGCTGCTGCTGTTAGTTGCAGTTCAAAACCTGTTTTTCCTTGCTGCATGTATAAGAATATACATCTAAGTAGGATTTGAAAATAATCAGTCTATCAAGACATTCTGCCAGGATCAAGACTAAGAGGCCCATAGTCGTGAGATTGACATAGTGATTATATTTCTTCTGTAGAAAAAAAACAAGGTGATACCTACTTTTTTAAACCTATGTCCATTTTTACGTGCTAAAAAACAAGAGACCTTCATTACTCCACATTTTCATTTTATTCTGCAATGGTTCATTAGCATTGATCTAAGAAATGACAGTAATAATAGTGTTACTTGTATAAAAAGTTACACAGTTTCTCAATAGACACATCCATCAATTAAGCATGTGGTACTAGAAACCAAAATTAATGAGGAAGATAGGTGTGTTAATGAAATAATCATATTATAATCAATTTGACTGTTAAAAGTTGAAAAGCATTTCAGGAAGACGATATGAATTCATAATTTATGTCTAAAAGTGATTAATAAAAACTATTTAATAACAAAGCTATTTGTCATCATTTAAGACTTAAGCACAAAAATTATTCATTTTGTGGTTCGTGTTGTCGTAAGAATGTAGTAGAACAAATTTATTTTGAGCCTTTCTTTGTGTTTAAAAATAAAGTAACGTCTCTTTCTTTTCTAAACTTGAGAAACAGCATTTTAGATGGATGGAGGCATACTTTCGCAAAATAACTGTGTTTTGAATCCTTTCCACGGGTGTCTGTTATGTGTGATGAGGGCACTTCAGCTCAGCTGCTTGGTAGGAGGGCATGCTTATTACTACCGTATTTGCCTTGGTTGGAAGGGGGGAGCACACCGCACACACCAAAAAGCCCCCCTAACACTAGGCTTTGTTTACTGACTCTTTGATTTAATTACTGTTTGAAGAGGACGGAATTAGCTGTTAATTGATTTAATTATCCAATTTGTTTTTTTCAGGCATGATTCCAACAGAACTGCAGCAGCTCTGGAAAGAAGTGACAAGTGCTCATACTGCAGAAGAAACCACAGGCAACAATCACAGCAGTTTGGATCTGAGCACGACATGTGTGTCTTCCTCTGCACCTTCCAAGACCTCCTTGATAATGAACCCACATGCCTCTACCAATGGGCAGCTGTCAGTCCACACTCCCAAGAGGGAAAGGTAGGGACGAGCCTTGGCCGTGTGTCCAGCATCCATTGCTCTCTTTCACTAGGGAGGGGCTGGTGTGCCTGGTCGTATCTCAGTGATTCCCAACTGGATTCGTGTGACTCCAGTGTGCATATAATTATTTACAAATGTATTCAGTATGGCAAAGCATCTAATTATTTTCACCTCAGTATGGAATTAGTACTTATATAGATCTCTGAACTTAGCCTGGGCAGCAGAAGTCTTGAAGTTTCTCACTGGATGGGTTGGATTTCAAGGCTTCCAGGCTGACTCCCTGTGCCAAGTGCTCACTCCGTACAAGCTTCTAAGCACCTTCTCAAGGAACAGTAGTGTCTGCTGTGGGCAGTTTTGAATCATGGTTTGAAAGACAGCACTTGCGTGAGTCTATACTGCCCCTTTAAAGGCAAGGAGCCCATCTTTTTCTGTCTTGTGTCCCTGAAGCACATGGCCTTTTCTGTTTAGGCACTGAGAGAAGATCTGAACAGCCGAGAGATGGACGCGTTCACTGTATGTGCACACATGGCATCTGCACCTTGCTTTCTTTGATCGTGAATACACTGTAGCATTGTCTCATCACTGTATTCCTGCTTGGGAGTTGGGGCTTCAGATTTTGTAATTGCCTGGAGGTTCACATGAACATTAGTTGAAGCTGAGATTGGTTTAGAGATCTACAGTATATCATGTTAGCATGGAATTCTAGGAAATAAAGCTGTTGATTCACGTTATTGTATCTTAGCACCCTGAAGCATTAGTATTGCTGCTCAAATGCTTTTCAAAAGTAGAATATATAATGCTTCTAAAATTGACATCTTTTCAGTTTACTAATTTTAAACTGTTTTCTATGTATTTCATATGCAGAGCTTTCACACACAGAAGAGAAGAAACCTTAAAAGTAGTATGTGATAGTAAATCCCATTTCCATCAGGAAAAAGCAAATTTTGTGTTTTGTCTTTAAGTAGAAAAGACTCAATGAAAAAATTTATATATCTCATTTAAGCAATTAAAATATAATTTCAAATACTGAGCTCTGAGCCCGATGGTTTAATCAGATAGTTGTCTTTATATCAGAAAAATATCTGAATATACATACAATCACGTTCCAAAAAATATTTTGGTCAGTGACAGCTCATGTATGCAGTGGCAGTCCCATAAGATTATGATGGAGCTGAAGAATTCCCATTACCTAATGGCACCGTGGCCTTCGTGCCATGATAGCATAGTGTGTTACTCATGTATTTGGGGTGATGCTGAGCTAAACCAGCCTGCGCAGCCAGTCATATAAGGAAAAGCACATGTAATTATGTGTGGTACATAATACCTGATAATGATAATAAACAAGTATGTTACTGGTTCATATACTTACTGTACTTTTTAATCGTTAGAGCGTAATCCTACTTATTAAAAAAATTGACTGTAAACAGTTGCTGTGTTAGGCTGGCAGTAGCCTCATCCATCACATGTTTACCTCATCTCTTGATTGCATCATTTCTTTTGTGCTTATTTAATCTCCTGCTGTTTCGTTCGTCATGTCACTAGGAGTGATAGGCTGTACCACACATACCTGCCACCCCACACACGCACTCTCTCCTTCCAGTAGCCTAGGTGTGTGTTAAGCTGGACGGACCATCCATCCAATTCTTTGTAAGTAGGCTCTGTGATAATCACACATCAGCAAAGTTGCCTAGAGTCATATTTCTCAGGATGTGTCTGAGTTAAGAGACACATGACTTTTATGTACACGTATACAGATAAAAGAGCATGCTCACATATGTATGTATTACATTTGAGCATAAAACCTATCAGTAATGAGGATAATATATGACTTAAAAATTTGCAGCTCAGTCCTTTAGGATTTTAAAAAATATTTATAGCGGACAATAAAGAATTTTTAAATTCTTTTTAAGCACTTTAAACTTACTGGTTGAGAAGAATTTGAACAATAGCATGGTGGACAGTTTGGAGCTACTGGGTGAATTGTGGCTTCATTCTCCAGTAGGGATAGGTATGTGTTTCTGGAGGCCAATCTGAGCTTGCTCTTTGGAGTCCTTTATGATGTCTTCATTGTTTTTTTCTGACATCACTTTCAAGGAAAAGTTCTAGGCTGTTCTTTGCTGTACTTGAGATTTTCCAGTCCAGAAGCTGGTGCTGTCCCTTTGCTGCTGAGTGATTGAATTACATCTTTATGCGTAGGCAGAGTGGGAGGCCATCCACTGAGAAATGCCCACTGGTGCGCTTAAGATATTTGTTGCAGTCTCATTGGCTGCTGTGGAGCCTGCACAGATTTCCTGTGACATAGAAAACTCTTCTTGTTTAGATGCACTGCATTCGGTTTCGTTGTGAAAGGTTATATATCTGCAGTCAGGTGATTAGCAGACAGGCTAGCAAGAGAAGAATAGCTCTTTTCATATCTTAAGGCACACTTGGAAGTAAATGGATCTAGGGGACAGTCTAATTCTAGGAGACTTGAGTTTGTTTGATTTTTTTTTTAATGGTCCTTATTTGTCTGCACAAATTTTATGCTTAATCTTCATTATACTGTATGCCTAAATTAGACTTTGGATCAGAAAAGAATTCAGATCTCAGTGAGCGTTAATGTTGATGTAAAAAAAGGCTGAGTTCTCCAGTTTTACATGTGAAGAGAAAGCAGCTATGAAATTATATGCTACTACTTAATCTCTTGATTTTTCTCTGTCTATATTACCTGGTAGGTTCCTAGACGTTCCTGGAGTGAAAGGAAATTCTAGTCAGCATATTTCACTTTATTTTTCTTTAGTTGGGTACTGGGAATTGAACCTAGGGCTTTCTATATACTAAGTACATTCCCTGCCAGTGAGCTATGCCCTCAACCCCTGATCAGCACATCTTAACTGAATGTATCCATTGAAACAAATGAACTCATCAAGTTAAAAATAATTCAGCAGTTTTAATCTTATCATTCAATTCATCATTCAGAAATCAGGTGGTAGCTTTATGTGTGCATATACAGGGACTTGAATATTAAATGTCGTTACCTTATGCGGTTTAATATTGCCTTGTGTGATGCCCAGTGTAAATAGTAGAAAACAGTAAAAGGAAGAAAGGAATAAAGAGAGAGAAGAGAAGAGTTGTCACTACAAAAGTATGTTCTGGTGTACACTGAGCAGATGCTCTTTTAACTGCCTTAGAGAAATTTTCTGCCTTCCTCAACAGGGTGTTTGTGATATGTGTGTCCTTGCCAGCTCCCCCTTGTTTTCTGGGCATACAGAATTTTTTCCTGGATTCTCAGGGAGCATTAGCTGGACAAGCAACAGGTCCTACAACTCCTTCTTGGGATAGCAGTTTTAAGGATTTTCCCTGAAAGGACCTGGGAATGGTTTAGGAGAAAAGCTGTTGGGGAAGGGTAGCACTGGCAGACTTTTTGTTTGTTTTTAAAGTAGGGATGTTTCTGATTCTCTCACCGGATTGCAGATTTCCATGCCATTCGTAAAGCTGCTGCTCTTCCACTCTCCCCCGCATGCATTTTGCAGCCCCTGTGAGCGGCCGCCACAACAGCAGCTCTGGGGTTTGGTGAGTTGCAATCTGTTAAGGAGATAAATAATGTGCTTGGCATGACACTCCTACTCTCCCCTTTCATTTGTCTTACACAAGGAAAATTATAATTAAATCATTCGGGGTAAACCCTTGAGTGTAGAGAATGGAAAAAAACATACTTTGGTAAAGATTGCCAATAGAAACCCACTTCCCTGTTGCGCAGGGTAGAGACATTTATCAATATTCAGCAGTGGTACAGGAGGAATGGCCCATGTGATTTGTGAGGCGGATGCCAACGCTCAAATCAAGGCTTGTTAAGATCCTGTCCTGTGCAGTCATGGACATTCAGCATCATCAGAATTCAGTACTGGTGCTGTACTACACACTTTGATTTTCTACCAACAATTTAATAATTTTTATTGTGCTGATTATCTATAAATTCATTGATGCAGTAAATATACCTCTGTTGTCAGTGCCTTGGCGAAGTGTGGTAGGCACCAAGTTCAGCAGACAGAAGCTAAAAGGACCTTTAAGAGGAAGAAGGTGTATTTAAGTCTCTCACGCTTTATCTCAGAGGAACAGGAAGTCTTGACCTTTTAGGTATAGATAGATACAAGCTTTGTCCCGGGACACCCCAAAACAAGAAGATATTGTCTTGTTTCCTTAACTTTCTGTCTTCCAAGTTTTGGTGTGAGTAAACAGAATCAACAGAATGCAAATGAAACATTTATTAAAATGCTAAATTTAGTAAGCCCTTTGAGCTTCTTGGATCAAAGAAGCTATGTAAATACAAATAGCAATTACTACTTAAGTAATTGCCTGAATTAAAATTCTAAATATCATTTTATATTATGGTGCACTAGGGACACTGGGAAGAGAACTCACATTTAATCAGTTCCTTCTCTGTGCCAAGGGCCGCTAGCTTCCTCTGTATGGAGTGATGTCTCATTTTTTTAACCACATAACCACTTGGGAAGTAGTGGGATCAGCATACCCATTTTGCAGATAAGGCAGTTGAATTACAGAAATTAAATAAACAATCCGGGGTCACAGAGCTGATGAGTGGCATATCCAAAATCCAAATTCAGATCTGACTTTCAGTTTATAAAGTAGGATTTAGAGTTTCTGTTTAGGTTACAGGTGAATAATACTTAATTTATCATAAATTAAAATCAGTATTCCTAAAAGAAGTTTTAAATTTAATTTAAATTCAGTTCAGTAAAACATTTATTGACTTAACCTCCTATCCACGAATGGCTGCATTTTAAGGGAAATACCAGAGTGTCCTCTCATGGTGGATGAATACATACGTGTACAGAGTCCTGGGCCCTCATGAAAGCGATGAAATCACAAATTCTAAGTCACTAACGGTCTGAAATAGTCCATACATACAGAGCAAAAGTGACACTCCACCCCGCCCCGCAGGATTTGTAACAGGAGATAAAAAGTCAGCCTGTCTTATTGGGCCCTGCCTCATATCTGACCTTTCCTCATTGAGCACTTCTCATGCTCTTCATTCTGCTTCAGCTGTCTTCTGTGGTGCAGATCAGAAATAATCCCTTTTCTTCTGATTCTTCTCACTTTCTTTCAGTTCAGCCATTAATAGATACTTATAGCTTGAACATTTCTCTGGTTCGTGTCTCTTCTAAATATTTGTTCCAGTGCTCTCTTAAGCACACAGTGAAAGAGGTTTCCATAAATTCTGCAAAGAGTGTGGTTGTACAGCCTCTGCTTTCTTTGAGGCCATCTTAGTGTTGTCAGAAACAGGTGACCCAAGCCAGGACCTTTTCACTCTGAGGTCTGTCCTGCTGTTAGTCCGGTCATCTTGTTTCTTCTTTCAGTCTCATTCCTGTTTACTGACGCAGCCCTGTGTATTCAGTTGTCTGCACTCTCGGCAGTCGACGTTGGCAACTGCCTCCATAGAACCCCTAAAAGCTTGGCTAGTCTACTTTTGGACACTTCCATTTGATTCACAGCGTCTGGTTTTGGCTTCTGGCCTCTTGTCATATTGCTGTGTATCTGAGAATATAATGATAACACTTATGTTGTATTCAGTTGTCTGCACTCTCGGCAGTCGACGTTGGCAACTGCCTCCATAGAACCCCTAAAAGTGTTATGGGCCCTGCCATTTTCAAAAACAAGGAACTTTGAGATGTAGACATGCTTGGTATTTTAATTCTTATTTTTTCTTTAACAAAACTCTATATTGATGAATAAATGTTAGTGTTCTTGGTTTATTGATAAAATTTAAGAAGTTTGTTTTCAGGACTGTTCTATCCACAAAGGTTTTATTTTTGAATATCCTCAAACTTGATATTTAGGCCTATGTAGCCAGAAATTTCATCAGCCAATTCTAGTTCCTGTTACTCTGAACTGTTTTTCCTTATTTCAATTTTCTTATTTCTCAAAAATCAATAGTAACTTGTTTGATATTTCTTTTGATTTGAAGCACTGATTAAAGTAGTTATTGTAGATCCTTTTTTTTATTAGAACATTTTGAAAAACATGCAGTCTAATTGTCCCAGGTTGTCTTGAAGGTTTTTACCACTCATTCTGCCAACAGGTTGAATCATTTAAAAGATTTCTAACAGAGATTAGCACACTATGACTCAGTAGCCAAATCTGGCCCACGGCTTACTTTTGTAAATAAAGTTTTATTGGGACACAGGTGTGTATATGATTTATACATGGTGACTAGTTTTATAGTGCAGTAGTAAGATGGAGTAGTGGAAGCAGAAGTCATATGGTCTATAAAAAAATAAAAATATTTACCCCCTGGCCATATTTCAAATAATTTTTTTGGTAGTATGGGATGTTGGGGATTGAATGTAGGGCCTTTTGCAGTGAGTTACATTCTCAGCCCTTTGTATTTTTTTACTTTAAGACAAATTCTTGCTAAATTGATAAATTGGACAGTTGGGCTTGAACTTGAAATCCTTCTGCCTGAGCCTCCCATCCCAGAGTGCTGGGATTGAAGTGTGTGCCACCATATCTTGCTAGCTGGCTCCTGACCTGAACCCTCAGACCATTGTTTCTCAAATTTCCCAATGGTACTGTTGGTGGGTGTTTATTATGTGTACTGCCCGGGCTTCTCAAGTTAATACTTGAATTACTTTGGTCCTAGATAGTGTATGGGAAGTTATATGCATCATACTTGGGCTAGGTTCTTACTCAAAGGCTATGGAGCAGCAGCTTTGCCATGACAGGATATAGGTGCTACGCAAAAATCCAGGTCTCAGGCCCCACCCAGACTCACTGAATTAGATCTGTACTGTAAGAAAATGCCCAGAGGGGTTGGTGTGCACATTCAAGTTTAAGAAGCAATGCAAACATAATCCGTTCAGACCAGGGATTTAGCTCAGTGGTGTCGCCACCTGCCTCGCAAGCACAAGGTCCTGATTTCAATCCCTGGTACCAAAAAAGAAAGAAAACAAAACAAAATATTCAATTTACCTGGATTGTGACATCGTTGGAAAGAAACACACACACACACACACACACACACACACACACCCATTTCGATTAACCTCTCAGACACAGTCCACAAAACAAGTGGCTTGCCATGCCCATGGAGGCCTTAAGTAAAAGTAGTATTGGCAAAAGGACCAGCTCCCTGACCACCTATCCTCAACTGCTAATATAAAGCTGGACCTAGGGTTCGTTCCTTGGTTTAGTGATCACAGGCAGGGGGTGGCATAACCTCTTTAAGGTTCTGTTTTTCTTTCCTCTGGGAAATCAGAAACTAGCATATGGTGATGATAATAAGCTGCTGACATTTATGTAACTATTACTTTTTGTGAAACCCAACATACAAAGAACTTGACGTAGGGTTTGAAATTTATTTTCCCATTTCGTCCTCATGAGAACCCTATAGTTTACTGTCTCCTTTGTACAGATGGTATAGCTGGGGCCCAGAAAAATTTTGTAACTTGCAGAAATCACACCGACAGCTGCTAACCTCCTGAGGACTAGATCCAAATGTCTCCTGATCCTCAGGCACTTAAGTGGTTGTCATATTTTTGTAGTCCTTTGATGCAGGGGTGTTCATCAGGACCATGTTGGCTCCAATCTAAAACCCATTAGAGGGGCTGGGGATGTAGCTCAGTGGGACAGCACCTGCCTGAAAAGCACAAAGTCCTGAGTTTCTATCCTCCCTCAGTACCACAAAAGCAAATAAAACTGATTAGAATCTCCAGTGGGTAAATGGGTAAAGCTCAGGGATCAAAACCAGGACATATCCTAGAGCAGTTGTAGCCTACTACAAGACCTGTCTGTTCAACTGTGATTTGGACAAAGCCCCAGGAAATTCCCTGTTGCTTCTTCTTTGTTTTCCTTTACCATTCTGTGAGCAGGAATGTCAGGAGCCTAGACATGGGGAAGGAGGCGTCATGGAGAATGTGGAGAGGGAGCTGAGCATGTCTTGTCAGGTATGGGGGCAATAAGTGGTTGTGATGAGCTTTAGAGGCCTAAAATATAGGTGGCAACATCTCCTATCTCATCTATCTGCAGAGAAGTAACCTGTTTATTTAGGGCAAAAAAAAGTTCCTTTTCGTGTCAGATAGAAGAACCTATGCGCTAGTTGACATTTTGTACCCCAGTATGCTGTTAGGTGTTTGGCAGCCACCATAATCTGAAGAACCATGGTCTGTCCTTTTATTGCTTGAAAGCAGTTGCATAAGGAAGAGGAAGGAGTCTCGGGGGTACATGGCACCATGTTGCTACCTGTCATTCGTGCAAACAGGGCAAGGGGAGAAAAATCTTTAAAATATTGGCATGCCATAAGGGAAAGGGTTATGAGTTTTCTTGACTGTTCCCTTTGTGGGATGATTAAAAGAAAAGAACTCAGCCATTATTTGCTAACAGCTGTTGTAGCTTACTCCAGTAAAGTGCTTTTTACCGTAACAGCATCATTAGACTTTATAAATCTTTGCCTATTTATTGTGCTTAAATGATAAATGCTTTCTAATAAAATGATATCATTGGTCAGAAGAATCATTTCATTTTGTCTCCTAAATTTGTTTTTTTTGTTTTTCATTTTTTCCTTGGGATGATCTGTAACCCGGGGATGGCAAACCTAGAGCTCATGTGTTTGTTTTCTTTTGAGACAAAATATGTTAATGTATGAGTTGTTTTTTTCTAAACTAAATCCTCAGAATTCAGGTTTAATTGCAGTGTTGGCAGATTGCAAAAAGTAGTGCGGGGGTTTGGGGTTGGAGTTTGGACACTCATCTCTAAAAGGTTCACCATCACTAGTCTGTAATATGAATTTTCACAATAGGCTATCTCATGTTGTTCAAACCCCTGTTTCTTTGATCTTGGAGGCGTTCTTTTCTGATGAGCCACTCCTACTCATAGTTTTCTACCAGTCCCTTTGTTAGCACCCTGCCAATTCGTAGGTTTTTATATGTGGTTGGAAGGGCTTTGGACCCCTCCCCCAAAAACATGCATTATGATTTTTCGTGGTTATTGTAGAGCAAGGGTGTGAAGGAAAGCATATGGCCAGGGAAGGGTGAAAAGCAGCTTTTGGGGAACTCTTGGCATTGCTTATTGTAGTGGGTTTCACTCTTTTATCTTCATAAAAGGTCCCTGTTAAAATGGACATCTTTACTAGTTGGATTAGATGAATAGAAATTTTCTTTGGTAGGTGTTGGAGTCATCCAGAAGTAGAAAGCCAGGAGTCTCCATCCCAAAGGCCATGTGATTTGGAAAGGTCCTAGTGTTACTCTGTTTTGTGTAAATGACAACTAAAAGTCCCATGTTCTTAATCCAGTAAGGGAGCCAAAAGGGGAAAGACCAATGCTGAAGACTTGAATGTCATGTTACTCTTTTTTAAAGATTTTCAAAAATGCTTTTTTTGCAGTGCACTTTCATCCTATTCTTTCTTGAACTGGCTTTTGCACAGGTCTTACCCTCCAGCGTGGCTCTGTAGGTCTTTCCAAAAGAGCTACTGCTCTGCTGCCTTGCTCCTAGGGTAATGCAAATGAGTGCATTACATATGTACAGCATTCCTAAAGTTCTTTATTCCACCCCCTTTTGTAATCAGTCAAGGCCTAAGTATATTATAAAGTATATTCTCGTCATTAAAACAATGGTGGGAGCTCACAAAGGGAAATTGTTAATATGTGTTCCAGCTTGTCACTTCTGCCTGTGTGAATAAAGAAGATAACCGTTCCTTTGGGAAACTATTTTGGGAATTGAGCAACAGATATGCTAGCCAGAGAATTCTCTGAACTGTAATTTTCCTTTTTGTGTGTACTCAAAAATAACATCCTGATGGGCTCCTGGGTGCCACCACACATACAGAGCACAATTGCCACAGCCCAGGTGGTGTTAATATAGGACAATCCCCCAGGCACATGTCGCCAAGAGTTGTACAGCTTGTTCAGCGTCTTAGTCCATATGGCAATCTGTCCTATTCACAGAAAGGAGCTAGGGCTGTGCAGGGTGACGACTGTGGTCAGTGTAGTGTGGAATCTGCTTTTCCTCATGGCCACTCCTTGTACGATGGGTTTCCTCATGGATCTGAGTTGCAACACACACACATATTACACATGCATTATACGCATGCTCATTCACACACCTTCTGATCTAAGAAGAAATGTGCTCATATAGCATTGCTGGTTTCTTTCTGCCCCTCCTATAGTCTTAGAGGCATGTGGTTAACTCGGTATAATTCTGGCGCATTAAATGTATAGGTTTATAGAAAGTCAGTTAAGAATACATGGATGCACAGACCTTTCCAGGCGATTCATGAAGTAACTTAGCTTGAAGGTTGCGTGCTTGTACTAGAATTCTAGTAACTGTTTTGTTGTGGTGGTGGTGGTGGTGGTGGTGGTGGTGGTGTCTGTCTGCCTGCCTGTGCCTCTTGCGTGCTTGTACTAGAATTCTAGTAACTGTTTTGTTGTGGTGGTGGTGGTGGTGGTGGTGGTGTCTGTCTGCCTGCCTGTGCCTTCCTCCCCCAATCCCTGTCTCCCATTTCTTTTCTTTTACTTTCTTGGTTTTTTGTTTTTTAATTTTTCACTTTTAGTTGTGAAAGTATTTTCATTGTTCTTTATGGATTGTTGGGCTAAATTTTTTTAACTCTTAAAATGAAAAAAGGGAAATGGGAAACCTTAAAGTCACTTTAGCCTCAAGAAATCTACATGTAAGACAATCCCGAGAGGTGCTAGAAGTGCAAAGGGAGAATTGGAATCGGGGAAAACAGACATTTCCCAGTGAGTAAGGTGGAAAGTAGGGACATCTTAAAAGGAACTTTGGAGGATTTACGGATGAGGGCTTCTCCCTTTATATGTTGTACCCAAATGTTGTTCTGCTTTCCTATGTTGTTCTGCTTTTGTGTAACTATTTGTGTTCTTGTTTGGTAAACAAATGGACCCCATAGTAACTGTAGCTGTTGACATTTATACTACCTGCAAGACTTCCCTAAACAAATAGACATACTTTTATGACCTTCACATTTCATGCCTTTTATAGTCTTCGAGGAAATTATTCTACTGGCAGGCAGATCTCTCTTCTTTTTTTTTTTTTTTTTTTTTTTTTTTTTTTTTTTTTCCTTTCTTTTTAGAAAATACTTCAGTTACTTTGAAAGATCTTTTGTGTAGTGTTTAACATTTTGACCATGCATGTTGAAAGAGTTCGGGGCAATATAATGGCAAGAAAGAGACCTAAAGTGTTTATGTGAATGTTGTGGTATTTGCTTTCAGGGGGGTCATTTTCTAACCAGTGGAATTCAGATGATTCTGTATCCCAAAGGCTAATAACTCCACCAACCTTATAACCATTGACTTAAATTCAAAGGCAGCTATGGTTATGTTGCTACTTTGGTATCTATTGATGGAAATATTCTGATATGTATGAGCCCCTATATCAACTCATATTTTTCCATATGAATCATGTATATGACAAGAACAAGATGTCTTGTGTTAAAGATCAGTGTGAGAAATAAATGGCAGTTTACTTTAATTAGAAAAAAATTGACACCAAGAGCTGGAATAATCCAGTGGCGTTTGAATAAATTAGAGGATGGTACAGACAGAAATAAAAAACTGAAGAAGGATAAATAGGAACTTATTCTGAGTTTACACAAAAATGTATTCCTAGGTAGAACAGAAGTCTGGGACAGGGCTGCCATGTGTCCATCCAGCCAATCATGCCAAGCATTAGCCACACACTTGGTGTCCAAGGCTCTGAGCGTTACAGTTGTGAGCCCCCCAGACAAGTCTGTGGAAGAGGTGGACAACCAAATGCAAAATTACACAACTTGAGTTATGTTCCAGAGTGGGAAAAAAAAAAAGGCAGTGAAAGGGCTAAGTGTTACTCTGTGGGTCTAAGGTTACTGTTTGGGCAAGTTGGTCTGGCAAAGCCTCTTGGTGACCCTTGGACAGACATGAACAGGAAAGGAAATAGCCCTCCTGGCTGAGGGCTCAACAGAAGCAAAAGCCCTGGGGCAGAGGCAAAATTAGAAGATGTTTTGTTGCTGCTTGACCCATTCTTTAGTGTGAGGGTTGGCTGAGTTGTATAGCTGTGCTGTGAAATGCAGGCCGCCTACTTATTTGGTTTGGGTGTGCCTCATAGATTGAATTTAATCCTTGAGGATTAAATGAGTTAATACATGTTTCAGTTGCTAGGACATAGTAGGTACTTCATAAATACTCATTTTTATTGTTAATTACTATGAAATTATTTAAATAACAAATCAAGACACATTTATGGTAACTGTGCAGTTTCTGAGAATTAAAAGATGACTTCTTCCCACCAAGGAAGCTCAGAGGTAGCTAGAGGGGAAAAATACCAACAGTTACCTTGGGACCAAGAGTAATGCCAAGTTGGATTCAGTTTGCAACTTGTTTAAATTGACCTCTGGTAGCATCTTCTAATGGATCTCCTTCACACACACATATTCTTCATGAAATTCTTTAACACACTGAGCTCAATGAAGGAAAAGTGTTATTTCCCCCGTCTATTGTTGTACCCCAACCATCCAGTGCATCTGTCAGTAGGTGTCACATCTCACTGCATAGACTAAATGAAATGTTCAGAAGAAAGTGATGCCCCAGCGACTGAGAACTCACTGTGAGTTCTTTATCCCCATGTGTGTAGGAGTTCCTGATAGCCTTTGTCAGTGTCTGTACATGCTCCAAACAAGGGGAGAACAGTTATGTTCCTGGTAAGAGTGTATCTCAGTCATAAACTTACATCAGAGTGGCCTGGAGGACTGGCTGGAGTACAAGTTGCTGGGTCCTACCTTTGGTATTTCTACTTTAGTAAGCCAGGGTCAGGTCCATGAACATGTGTCTTCAACAAGTGCTGTGGGACTATTTGAGAATCAACTGCTGTTCTTAAATAGCAGTGTTCTTCCCCATCTAAAATCTAAAGGTACACAGAAGTAATCCAAATTAAGATTGTTTAGGAAAATCTAGATTTGAATCCCAAGTGTTGTCACTTCAGAAAAATTTTCTCAAAACTACAGCTTAATACAAACTATGCCCACATTGGCCTTTAAGTCATGTATAAGTGCTCTGGTTTTATCCTTTTTTTTTCTTTCAGTTTTTTTCTTTTTGTTGTGTATGTTTTAGTTTCTGCTCTTGTTGTATTCATTCCAGCAGCTGAGCTCTTGCTAATGCAGAGGCCCAGATCAAATAGTATAGCACTTGATGTTCTGGTAATTTGCTCAGCTATACTGTTCTCTGCCCAGCTGGAGAATTGCACAGAGTGTAGCAGAACCTGATCAGTAACAGTTGATGCTAGTGATGTCCAGACATCTGATTGTTCACCCCCACCAGTATAAAAAGTTTGAGAAATGCATCCCTACTATTTATTAATACATGCATATTCTAAAGAAATTCAAGGCAAAGAGGGGTGAGAAATATATGTATGTATATATGCATATGTATATGCATGATAAGTTACATTAACTCATGCATATAGACATTTTAATGTTATTCTGTCCACTTATGGATTGCATGTATCCCAGCGTGGAGACTGTGACCTAGGAACCCAGTAGGGTATATACGACCAAGTAGGTGTCTTTAAAAACCTGCTGAATTAAAGGTAAGAAAGAGTTTAACCCAGTAAACATTAATGAAACACCATGTTTTACAGAGAAGTAAAAGTAATAGCACCCAGTAGGTAGTGATTCTGAAGGAAATGTGAAAGCCCCATGGTTCTGAGCCAGTGGCTTTGTCTCTTTAGCTCCCTTATCCCTTCATCTTCTGTTTTCTTATCTGGCCCTTGTGCATGATTCATCTGCTTCGGGAGGATGATGTAACTCTTAAAAGTCTTGCATTGACTTCCATGGAGTATTGTGGGGGTGGGGGAAATGAAGTTAGGATTAATATTGGAAATTTTATTTATGCTGTTTGATTTCTGTAGGTACTGTTTGTTCCTTAACATAAGGACAAGGTTCCACATAGAACTTGCCTCACCAGTGCAAACACACTTGCATGGGCATAATGAGAATGCCTGGCTAATAGTGTTAATAACTTTTGGATTAGTGGTGCCTGTGTCTGTATTGACACAGTTGCTCACACCACTCTTTGGAAAGCATTCTGTTTTCTTAGTGAGATGCCAGTGTCGATGCTGCAGTGGTAAACTCTTAGTTACCAACCCAGAATAGCCCTTGCTGGTATCCAGAACAAAAGCTGGAGCTCTGCTTCTTCTTATTCTTTTTCTGCATTTATTACTTCACTCATCACCTTGCAAGCATAGGGATTCTGCCTTTGTCATCACCTGTACTGTGTGTGTGATTGCATTGTGATCTGAATACAGCAATCAGCTTCAGGGTCTGTAGCTCCAGTTGCCTGCTTTATTGTCCTGCTCACCCCACATGCTCCTAGCTCCTGAGAATTATGATGATATATTTGGCCCAGTGTAGCTGGGAAAGGAGATAGAACATGTAGGAGATACGATTGGTGATAACTGTCTATTACCTGTCATGCTGTCCAGTGTTAGGTTCTCGCCATTGGTAAAGTCATCTGGACAGCCTACATATGGGGTGCACCGAGATCCTGAATAACAAGTTCTGAATTGCACTATACTGTACTGTTGGGACTTTTGTGGGTCTTTGTCCCAGAAGTCCAGGGTGACCTGGAGGCTCTTCTCCATCTAAAAGTCAAATGAAAGTGTCTCTTCAGACTTGCTGCTGGGTCTGTACTGGGTCCAACCTGGAGTTTAGCTATACAGGTTGGATCTCCTGGAGGGAGGTATATGTTTCCTGAATTGCAGTCATTTGAAGAGATATCCCATTGCTATAGGTTTACCACATATGCTTTTTATGATTATTTGTGGAATTTCTTTAAAGCAAGTCACTTTTTAATATAGAATCATCTCATCCTACAAAATGACATGTGAAAAATCAGAAATCGGTGATGACAAATATATTTTTACCTGATACAAATTAAATCTGTCTTTGAAAATATGCATTCTTGCCTCACTTGACATCCTGCAGATTACCTGTGAGTATGTGTACATCACATGTTGGGATATTTTGTTAGGATTCCTTCATTTTGCAGAGGGGAAGGACCTTGACTGAGTGTGAACTATGCCAAGTGGATCAAACTGTATTCATGGGAAATCCAAGACAGTCCCTTCCCTTCCTCAAATGTGGATTCACAGGTCTACCTTTCTGCGTATATATATATCCTCTGTCTCCAGGCCCAGAGAGAGGATACAGGCTCAGAGCATATCTAAAGCAGACCTAGGTTTTGGAGACTGAAGTTTTCAGATGTTCCCAAACCGCTGATGGAACTTTTTACTCTAGACTATTCCTAATTGTTTTAATATCTGGCAAACATTTTCACTGGTCAAATTACCCAACAGTTCTCTGCTAATGTAAAATTGGTAAACATAAAATGACCTTTTCCCTGTGCTAGTTTTCTTCAGCCTTTCGTGGTTTGTTATATATTTTCTTAAAGCCAAATCAGAGCTGTGTGTGTGTAATTTGTAGTACCGGGGATTAAACCCTGGGCCTTTATATTGAGCTACATCCCCAGCACTTAGGGTTTAGGTTTTTTTGTTTTGTTTTGTTTTGACAGGGTCTTGCCAAGTTGCTCAGGCTGAGCTTAAAGTTGTGATGCTCTTGCCTCAACCTCCCAGGATGCTGGGATTTCAAGTGTGTAACCACCATACCTATCTTTGTATATAATTATTTTTCAGTGGTATTCTTTTTTGAAATTATTTTTATGAGTATACTTTTGTTTCCCCAGTACTAGGAATTAAACTCAGGACCACGAGCAATCAAGGCAGGCACAGCACCACTGATCTAAATCCCTGTCCCGGTACACTTTTGATATATATAGTGATCACATTCATCACAGGGAATTTGTACTTATACATAATATATCTTGATTATTCTTTTTCTTTGCCCATCCCCTTTCCTTCAACTTTTCTTCTCATTACCATTTACAAGAACTATTTCCATTTTTCCCTTCTAGTCTTTTTTCCTTTTCCCTCTCTTCCTTCCTCCTCCCCTCCTTTATTTGAACATTTTCTTCCTACTCCCAATATCTATAATTATTAAATGACATGGGTCCTGCATGCGTTTTTATGAGGTTGTAGCTCTTATCCCTCTCCACCTTGCTTTGAAACCAATCCACAGTTCATAAAAGGTATACTTTACCAGTACATCTTCAAGTACAATCATAATTTTTAGGCAGATAAAGATGAGGAATTTCCCAGCATCCTTAGGCATGTACAGTCTAAGGCCCCGTCTTGGAATTAATGAATCAGAATCTGCATGTTAGAATGGACTCCAGGCAATTTATACTCATAATCAGGTTTCAAAAGCACTATTATAGGAACAGCAGTGGGCAGGGAAGGTTGTATGTCCTTAGCCCTACCATGGTTCTTATAGCCCATCAATATTCTTTTAGTCCTTCTCTTGTTGTCCTCAATTTCTAGAATATCTTCATCTTTGTACTACTATTATTTACTTAGTATTTCTTTAAGTAGACTAACTTGGGTTTCATAAGAAGTTACAGTTGAGAAACCATGATTCTGATCTACTAGTCAAAATTTTTTTCCAGTATGCATGTGAATGAATTTCTAACTAGTACATTGAGGGAATTTGAATACCACTCAAGCTCATTCAGCCCACCAGGAGTGGCCTGTGTCCTGAGGACCATTAAGGAAAGGCCACCTTGCATTTCTTTCAAGATAATTTATGATTCAAGAAAGAAAGGGGAAAAACACCCTGGACAGAAATGGTTATAATAAGCTTGTATTTCAGATGTAAAGTTAGTTAAGGTAGTCCTCACATCTCAAAGCACAATATTGAGAGCAGATAATAACAATAATCTCTGTCATTGTTTAAAAGTACAAATCTGGCACTTAATAGAGTAATTCACAGTCACCTCAATTGCAAGTTTTACTCATGAATATCATACCACAAGGGAATGTGCAATTCTCTAATTAAACATGATTTGAAAAGCAGCAGAAAATTGAGATGACGAGTGTTCTGGGGAAGGAGAGTCAAGGATTCCCAGAGAGAGCGCGCATGTGAGAGAGTGTGTTGTGTGTGTTACATTTTGTAGAGGACTCCCGTCTTAATTCACAGTAGGTATGCCCATTAATAGGCTTTAATAAAACACCCTTCTCTTTGTGGTAGGATTATAGATCCCATTGTCAGCTTGCTTTGGGAAGCCTGATTAGTAAACTCATAGGGTGGGGTTTTGTTTGTTTGTTTGTTTTTTCTGCAATGAGTGAGAAGCAAAAGCTGAGGCATTGTGCTAGAAATGGGACGTCTCTTTGTCTCCCAGTTCTTTGGAGCAAAATGATCAGCACTTCCATTCTAGAAGTGTTTCCTGTGACAGCTAAGGAGAAAGGTCATTTTTCCCAGCACGTTTCCAACATCTCATTTGATCTTTCTTCTTCGTGCTACGTATCAAACTTTGTGTTTTATGTTCTTGATGAGATTGTGGTTGAACTTCAGTTGACTTTGAGGACATAGAAGATAGTATGAAGTAGTCACAAGAAGGAACTCTGATATGAAGTGGAAGATCATGCTGCTAATTGAAGGACTCATCTCTTTTACAGTTGTGACTCTACATTTATTCTGTTTGTAGGGTCATTTGTGATCAGGTTTCAAGACCGTCTCATCCAGTTTGGTATCATTTTATGTGGCTGAGTGTGTTTCATTCACAGTGATTTATGTACATTTAATACATATTGTGTATCACTTAGTTTTTGAAAACTTAGTTTTAAAACAAATCATTGTATTTTCACAGTTTTATAATTGGAATGTTCTTGAGTCAAATTTATATTCCTATATTCAAACCTACAAAATCCCTAGTATGAAACTTAGTGTCTCATTGAATGTAGGATATGGTAGCAAAGTAGCAGGCAGGAAAATACAAACTAACAAGTGGAGAGAAAACATAGGACTTCTTGTATAAGTAGTCATTAGAGAATTAAATGAATAAATGAGAAAGCTTTAAAATAATGGTGGCATTTACTGACACTTGCTCATGTTATGATTGTGGTTTATTGTAAGACACGCTTTATTACTATAATGGTTGTGAAACTTTGAATCAAGAAAACTGCTTTCTGGAAAACTAAGGCATCAGTTTAATTACTGTTTCAGCTGGGAATGAGCAGTCAGTCAGTCTCTGTCCAGACAAAAATCAAGAGGCTGTGACACTCCTGAGTGGAGCTTTGTGTGGCTTACAGTGTTACTGGGTGATGCAAAGGAGCATGTGAATATGGGCAGGAAACCAACAGTCTAGAAAGACTGTAGTTTTCAACAGAGTGGTCTTCATCCTTAGTATCTTGAATGTTCACCACAGGGTCAGAATTCCGTGACTGTTGCCTGGCTGGATGAAAGTCCTAAACGGTGGGATTGAAGAGAGTGGTCAGTGGGAGAGGCGGGGAGGCAGTACAGCTTCTGAGTCAAAGGAGGTGGGAGATGGCTTAGTCATACTTCTTGGTTCCTCTGCCCTTGAGTGGAGAATGCATTTGAGGAGAATAGCAGCCAGCAGCAGGGAGGACACCATTCCTCCTTACTGGAAGGATAGATCCCATGAATTCCTGTAACTTTTACTCATTAAGCCCCTACTTGTGTTCACTTTACAGTAACCAGATATGCCATTTGTTCCTGTCTCAGCTGCATATCCCTGGCAGAAGCTTGGTGGAGGCTTTACCACTGGGAGGAGCTCTTGTGTGGTTCCCTTCAGTTTTCAACTGAGGAAACAGAAGCCAGAGTGGTTGAATGACTTGCAGAGTTCCTGATTATTAGCACTGCTATAATGACTAGGTCTTCATTCACTGGGTTCTCTGCCCTGACTGTGTAGAAAGAATACTGTCCTTCACTTGTGCTCCACTGCTGTGGTAAGAACTCTACAGCATACATTTTGGGATTTTTTTTTTTTTCAACACACAGAGGATCAACAATATCTAGGAAACAGTTGTCCCTGGCACTCATTCTTTAAAATTTATCTCTTCCTCTCCCATTAGACCTTAAAAGTTATAGTTTAATGTAGTTTTTCAATCTTTTCAAAATGATAAACATGATGTTGGGGGAAAATCTAGAGAAAATGAGACTTTTTAAAAAATGTGCTAGCATTGCACTATGTTAAAATTGATTTTTAACCAAGTTAACACACTATTCATTGGAGATAGAGTAGTCTGTTCATCAAATGGTGATGGAACAACATTCAAAATAATAAAATTGGACCCTTACCTGACATAATATACCAAATTCAATCCTAACAGAAACCTAAATGTGAGAGAGAAAACTTTAAAAGTCTTAGGAAAAATCGTGGGAATATATCTCTATTACCTTGGATTAGGCAGTGTTTTTTAGATGTGACATAAAAGCACAAGAAACCAAAGAAAAAATAGATAAATTAGACTTAAAATTAAAAATGTTTATACTTTAAAGCACATCATCAAGAAAGTGAAAAATGACGCACAAAATGGAAGTAAATAAAAAAATCTGTTATATCCAGAAAAATTATATAAATATATATTCATTCTTGAAACTCAACAATAAAAATCCTAATTTTAAAATAGGCAAAATATTTGAAAAGGATGTTTCTCTAAAGAAAATACAAATGGCCAATAAGCACATGAAAATACATTTAACATTGTTAATTATTAGGAAATGTAAATTGAAAGGACAGTAAGTTACTACTTCCCATCCATGAAGATGACTCAGTTAAAGGCAGATAACAACAAGTGTAGGCAAAAATGTGGAGAAAGTAGATTCCTGAAGACAGCAAGAGTGAAAATATAAAATGATGTGGTTGCTTTGGAAAATAGTCTGATAATTCCTCAAACTATCAGCTGTAGAGTTACTGCATGACCCAACATTTCTACTTCTAAATAGTCCCGAAAGAATTAACAACATACTCAGACATGCACATGTACATGCATATTCATAGTAGCGCTATTAGCAGTAGTTGAAAAGTGGCCACAACTCAGATAGGCATCAGCATGAAAAAACAAAATGTGCTGTAGTAGTCAGACATAGACAAGAATAGAGTGCTGACACTTACTACACTGGATGCATGAACCTCCAAAACACTACGCTAAGTGAAAGAAGCCAACACAAAAGAAAATATACTGGCTGATACCCTTTAGATGGTATATTAGGGGTAGGTCAGTCTCTGGAGACACAGTACAGAGTAGTGAGTGCAGGAACTAGATGTGAGGAAGAAATGGGGAGAAACTGCTAACTGGTTCAGAATTTCTTTTCAGGGAGATAAAAGTACTCTCAGATTGTGGCAGTGGTTACACAACTCTGTGATACTGAAACCATTGAATTATAAATCACCTGTGTATGTACTGTCTGGTACATGAAGTATAATTCAGTGGAACTTAAAATATATATTCCACAATTTTGAGTGGTTGGAGAATGACTAATAGAGTCTCCCTTAATTGGTTAAGTACCATACAGATGAGATAAAATGTACTTTAAATTTTTGGTATGATTTTGGGGGAGTTTGGGGTTAGGCAGAGATACAACCTTTTAGTACAGGTGAATCAAATTTAAAGAGAAAAACAGTCAAAATTGGAGAGGAGAAAAAACAAATTGGCAAGAGACAAGACACAAGAATGTGCCTACAGGTGACGGAAAATTGGCATTTAAGCTGGCAGGAAATATCTTGGGATATAACAAGGTCCTATTCATTTCCTTTGAAGATTCTTCTGGTTACTGCAGAAGAAATTAGTGTATAGGACTAATAGCATAAGTGTCACTGAAAACTACAGATTCAAAATTGAGAGGTTGTCCTTTTAACAGTTTAATTTAATAATTGCAGTTTCAAGTTTAGGTAGTGAACTTGGGAATGTAACAGAGAAGGCACCAATGAGGAGCCCTAATGGTTACGTTAAATGTGCTCTAAGGCCAAGGCCACTGTGGAAGTAAAGAATCTGGCAGGTATATTTCAGTGTAGAAAGAATAAGTAGAACAAAAATATCCTATAAAAATGTCATCCTGAGAACAACACTGTCACATCATACTGAATATGTGTATTGTATTTATTAGTATCGTGCAGTGTCAAAAATTATTCGTATCTATGTGTAATTATGCTTCCCATTGCAAGATGATTCTTTCTAATCTGAAATACTGTTACTATTCTCAGGTTAAAATTGTATTTAATTTTTACATATCAAGACATTTAAATCAACTGGCTCTTACCAAATGCATGTCTCTGTGTTTCATACATTCAGTGTAAAATTATATAATAGAAAATGTCTTAACAGTATTCCCTCTTGTGGCGTTACATAATTCTGGTCTTTACCTATAAGAATTTTTTTTAAAACCAAACACTAATTACACATACATCCACACTGAAATTAAATAGAACAATATATTTATTGTCTGTTCATTCATAAATCTGCCTAACGTTTATGGAGCCCGTGCTTTGTGGGAGGCACGGAGCATTATGGAGATGAATGAGCAGTCGCTGCTCCTGGGAATATTGAATTTGGGAGCGTATAGTAAAAAACACTTTATTAAACTATCGACCCTAAGTTTTTAAAAGTTTAATTTTGAGGCAAACACACTGAAATCCCTTAAAAGCCAAACACATCTTTATTTGTCACCAACCTTGGCAGCCCTTTAGATGTCTTACATGGCACACTAGTGAGTTGCCCTCCTAAACAATTCATCTAAGCCATCAGGCACACAGCTTTATCTTACCATCAGCTCTTCTGAGTGTCATTTGCCTGCTATTCTTCATCCTGTACATGGAATTCTAAATTAATTCAAGTTAAAAATCGTTATTTTCCTCAGTTTGCACTTCTCTTCTTGTGCCTTTCTGGCCCGAGCCTACAGGCAGTAAGAATATAAATCTTGTTCCACTTCTTTGATGAAAGAGAAAAGCTCCCATTCAGAGGTGCAGCTGGGTTCTGTGATGGTCTTCATCCCAGTGACTTGATGGCCAGAAGTGAGACTCAGCCACACACACAGCAGGCACGTGACATTAGCGGCTCCACTGTCACGCCGAATGGCAGGCTGAAAATAAGTCCTGCGTAGTGCCTCATTTGTTTCTACTGCGTTCACATGCACAGTATACAAAAAGTTAACACTTGCATGTCACGCAATTCCTACAGTAGACAAAGTAAAAACTTTTAATATATAAAAGTGGATAGGGTAAAAATTCATTTTCTTGCCACCTCTGGCTCCCAAAACCCTTCCCCAGAGGTGCCAACTGTCAGTTCTTGTCTCTCTAGAGGTTCTCTATCAGATCAGTGCCACCAGTTTTTCTTTTCTTCCAAAGTCAGGCATTTCTTTGCAGGCCGTACGATATTAATAGTGTACAATTACACAAGAAATAGGAAATGCTGGTAAAACAGTATATGTAGTTTACTTCCATTGTTGGAAATAATCTATGAGAGGGGACATGCAGAGCAATAATAATAAAGCAAGATGTTCTCAGTAGTATCTAGGGTGGAATGGTTGGGACAGGGAGTCACTTTGTTTACTTTTAAAAATAAGAGCATATTATATTTTCATGGTAAAGTTTTCCAGAGATCTTCTGATATGTAAATACGTGTTTGTGTGTGAGGGGTTTGTAGGTCTTTAGGCTTTAGATATAACCAGTTGTCCTGAGATCCAAGGGAGTTGTCACCTGTCTTTTTAATTAATGATACCAAGTTGCACTAGAAGTAAACTCTTAGAGAAGAGTAGTTTTTACTCAGGGCTTGGCTATTTCATGAGAAACAAAATTAGGAGAGGGGAAAGCAGAGAAAATATTAAATGATATACTGTTGTATTTCTAGTCACAGATTCATCCTACGCAGTACGCCTTATTTTCTGAATACCTAGCTTAACCCAAGAACCACCTTAAAGTTACCGTTTGCAATTGTTAACTAGTTGTAATAATTTTGTATCCTAACTAGTTGAGGCTCCTGGCCTCCAAATTGAAGAATCTCACAAAATACAAGAGCTAATAGTACCCTTAGCAAGCAGTATTTCTCAACAGCAACTTGGTAACAGTATTCATAGTGATTTTAAATCAAGTATTAATTGGATGGTTCCATTTCTCTGAGTATATCTTCTGGCAGAAACTGGTGGTTGATCGGAGATGCTTAGCATGATAAATTTTGTCTCACATTACACATACAAGAAACACAGAAGGATTTGCAGTGTACAAAACAGGAATAGCTAGATAAATTTGGGCAAATAATTAGTGCTAAGATGATGGGCTATTAGTCATTAAATAAGATTTTTGCAGACAAACTGATAACATGAGGAATCATCTACAAATATTAAGTGTAAAATAATAATACACGTCTTAATGCCTTGATTTGTCAAAAGTACATGCTTTTATATGTAAGGGCCTTTTTTTCTTTCTCAGTGTTTTCTGTCATAAACAAATATTTATTATGAGAATACTTAAAAACAATCTTAAGTTGCTAAAGAAAATAATGTCAGGGTGTTTTTTTCTTCATCAATTGAAAGGATTTGAAAGATATTTTTAAAATGACTTTCTCACCTCAGAATGTGTGAGGATTCTAGTTTTGTAAAGAGTTGTCTTTTAAATACTGTCAGTAGTTTTCAAAGTTGTGTTTTTACATCACATTTGCTTCATTCATTCACAAACCAGAAGACAAATGTGAATATGTAGTCTTCTTTCCTTGGGTCCAGTGGAGTGTTACCCATTAACTGGTTAGAGAGCATCCTTTTACCATTGGGCTTTATAATCTCACTTTTGCTACCTTTGATCACTGGTTTTATTCTTTTCTTGCAAGAGAGGCACCTTCCAGTACTTTTACAAGTTATTTTTCTGCTTTATTTCATTTTGGTTTGAGTTCGTGTATAGTATTTACTATTTTAGGGCAGAATAGCTCATCATTATTTACAAATTATATTAGATTTCCAACAGAATCATTTGAATATCATAGGGGAACCTAATCATCTTTGGTAAGGTATAATTCTGTGTGTATGGTTTTACTATAAATGCTTCTTAGTTTAAGTGTTCGTAATGTGTTCACTGTGGATTAATTATGTTCTAAGTCCGGGACAAGTGGCATGTGTGTACATATGCTCTAAAAATCAATAAAACATATGAATACGCAACCCAGTGGTAATATAAAATACAGGTGGGGGCGTGTGTGCATGTGTTTTCCTAATTCACTGTGCCTGAAGTCCGAAGGCAGGCAGGCAGAGCAAGTTCACTGTAAGCCTTCCCTTTTGAAGGGAGTGTGTTTGAGGATGAAGCAGAAGTCTCAGTGTTAGTTTTACAGTTCTGTTTGCTGGAAGCTAAGGCTGTGGAAATGACTATAAAAATAATTTGTCTGAAAGAAGTCTGGATGCAGAGACCTAAGAGAAAATATTTGAGAATATGGTTTATGGTAGAGTGCAACAGAGCCTCTTCCCCAGGCACCACCCGGCACGGATCAAAGCATCCCATGACTTGGATCCGTGTGGCCAAATCATTATGTATTGACTGGTGCCCCACTGTCTCATTAACCCCTTCCTGCCCACACTTAGTTTTCTCTCACTTTTTTTGAGTAATTTTAGGAATGTAAATTTCCTGATACTGTTAGTTTTTTTTTTAATCAGTTAACAATCTTGTCTTGCTAAATTATTTTGTTACTGTCATTCTAAATTACTATTTACTTATACTATACTTGACTAGATAAATTTAACTTATGAAAAATATTCAATTATGTGAAAGCAGTTTCAGGGGATGAGAGGAGGAAACAGTGGTATCATACTCTGGGTAGAAAACAAAGCAAAAGAATCCCAAAATCAAATGGAGATTTTATAATCTTTATTACATAGATTTAAAAATAAGTTGTAGCTTTTTAAGGAATTTGTCGCTGAGTACAGAGCTTTGCCTGGAACAGAAGCCTGTCAAACACTTTTCATACATAGAGAGGTAAATTTTTGTAATGTTTAGGTGATTAATACCTAAATGTGTTGAAAGCGTAATTCTAGCTTTGGTAATTTAGCTCTTGCTTTAAAAAAAAAAAAAAAAAGCCAAATTAATTAGTAAATTCCGTGGGAAACCACCATGTGAGATTTGTCCTGTGCACACGTGGGACTGAGGGCTCCTCTTGGTCTCCGTCCTGCTTGGAATGGTTCTTGGCAGCATACTCATTGCCTGTGTTTTGTGTTTTCTTCTCAGTATGTCCCATGAGGAGCACCCCCATAGCCATCCTCTCTACGGACATGGCGTATGCAAGTGGCCAGGCTGTGAAGCAGTGTGTGAAGACTTCCCATCATTTCTGAAGTAAGAAGACTTCTATTTTGTCATCTCCTTTACATAGGCATCACTCTCCACTGGTCATGATTTTGCTCACCAAATGCTTTTCTGGTGCAGTGTTTCATACCACCCTTTAGGCGTGGCCTCTGAGTTACAGGGCCTGCACACTTTTATGGGAATAGCTCCAAACTCTGTCAAGGGCTACACCTTAAGGGTAAAGAGGCTTTCACCCAAAGGCAGTTAAGACCTTTAGTAAAAACCTGTGT
This sequence comes from Fukomys damarensis, assembly GCF_012274545.1. Lineage (NCBI taxonomy): Eukaryota > Metazoa > Chordata > Mammalia > Rodentia > Bathyergidae > Fukomys > Fukomys damarensis. The sequence goes on along the minus strand of NW_022900940.1, from coordinate 5,056,872 downwards.
GTACCCAATTTCCAGACTAACAGTGATTAAACAACGACTTAAAATACTTTGGTTTTTGCAGTTATTCATGTCCATATATACTAAGTAAATACCTCTAACTGTGAAATTGGTGTCAGTTATAGATTATTTATAGATTACAGTTTAATGGTTGAGCCCTTTTGTTACAAACCCAAGAAAGGAATGCTGAGGAAAAGATATTAATTACATTCTTATCTTTGTGTATTGGTGTTGACTTGTATTTAGTTTCTTGTCCTTATAAGGAGAATGCAGGAAGCCTGATTTCTGCAGTTAAAGTCTGACAAAATCTTGGGTTATCCCCTTTGAACCTATCACAGTGACAAAAGTCTCTAAGTAGTAAATGATATGCTCTTCTTCTCATAACTGAAGTGATCGCCCAAACTACTCCTTAATGTTTCCCTTACCTGTGTCAGCTTGAAGTTTAAAAACTAGGCAGAACTGCCCTGTATTTCTGATACCACTCACATATATTTAAAATATTGAAGCATTGACCTACGGCCTTAATGTACTATATGTAATCCTTCTTACATAATCCAGCATACACACATGCGTATAACTTCTGTATCTCTGGCTACATCATAATTTGCAGAGTTGGTGCCGAGGATCCTTTCTCTGAAGCTCACTTTCTCATGTTGGCCCCAGGGAAACGGGTGGGCTGATTTATGTGCAGTTCTCCTTTGTGTGTGGTCTTTATATAGTTAGAATAGTCTCAATATCTATCTTTATGGACCTGGATACAGATATTGTAATAAAGCTACCCTTAGAGATGTGTCTAATGTTACCTGCAAGCAGTTTTGGTGAATATAGGCTTTTGATTAATGCACAGAAGCTTATGAATCTGTTTCCTAGTTTCCTGGCTTGAATATTGTGTTCTAGGAGCACTCTGTTGTCACTGAAAATTTAAGAACTAAAATTTTTTGAAATAAATCTCCAAAATTGGTCAAGCAAGAGCTGAGATGCTTTATTTTAAATTCAGTAGTGATCTTTAACATTCAGATTAGTGTTGTTTTCTTCATGAATCACTCATTAAGGAATCTTTATCTAAACTGTATTTATATAGCAAGAGGAGAAGAAATGGGCAGAAACTACTTGTACATTTTGAGTTCTTCTGCAGCAGGACTAGGCAGCATATGATTTATATATAGAATAACTGGTAAACATTTGTAAACAGTTCTTTTTATGAATTCTATATAACTGTAAATTGCTATCATTGCTCTGCATGACATGTCTCAACCAAAGACTCAGGGAAAAGCCAGTTTCCAAGTTTGACCCGTTTTAAATTTTCACTTATGGTCAAACTATCCCTACTGTAGTAATTGTCAGGTCATAGGTCACTTAACACATGCCCTGATATATATATCTAGAGTGGGGTAGAAGGATTGAGAGATTGATTTCCAAATCTAGGGAAGGAGAAGATAATTTTGAATTACTTTGAGTAGTAAAGAAAAGAATCTAAAGCTCATTGGAATCGGGGCCTGTACTTGATTGCTCTATTTAAAAAATAAAAAAAGCCTGTTGGCTGGTGTTGTAATCCACATCTGTAATCCATGATACTTAGGAGGCTGAGGCAGGAGGGTTGCAAGTTTGAGGCAAGCCTCAGCAACTTAGTGAGACCATGTTTCAAAATAAAATTTTAAAAGGGCTGTGCGTATAACTCAGCAGTAGAACATGTGCCTGGTATGCTCCAGGCCCTGTCTTCATTCCCCACCCCCACAGAAAGAACCCCATACTGGTCTGTTCTGCTCTTAGGATATTATATATTGGCTCCTATATTGGAAAGCACCTGTCAGTTATGTACTGTGGTTTTGCCCATGGTGTGACAAATTCTCAGTTTCTGTTGGCTCAGTGGAATTGGAATGCCCACTGTTGACTAGCAGAACGAAAGCTTGGTTATTTCCTAGCACTTATTTCTTCTGAATATATTATTCAGAAGAAGTTTGCTTGCAAGTTGTATAAATCTACCATGAATTGACTTAAGCAAACAAACAAAAAAGGTAAGGGTTGATTATGGGCTCCTGCAAACAAGAAAGTCCAGTGGTTCAACTAGCTTCAGGCATACCTGGATCTAGATGCTTAAAGTCGTTGGAGAAGAGATATGTCTGTCCTTTAGCTGTAGTTTGCTCTTTGTTCCCTTCTTTCTTGGACTCTTTCCAAGTGGAACTGAAGAGGACAGAGAGGTACATGCTCCAGTTCCACAGTATCTCTCTCTCCCATATTTCTAGAAAGAGTCACTGGTTAAGGTTGAGTCATGTGTTCTAGTTTTGAGCCACTCATGGAGACATTTCCAGCCTTGCATAACATGCTAGCCTCCCTCTCCCCTTGGGCCCCTGGCTGAGAGACTTCATTGCAAGGAAAGGTAGAGAAATGCTTTGTGAGTGGAGAAAAGAACTTGTAGAACTCAGTATTTTCTGCTGAGTTACACATTGATTGGTAGTCTATAACAAATACAGGTTCTCATTTTTCCTCTGTAGCATGATTTTTCAGCTTAAAAATTCAGAGCTATCTTCACATACCAGGATGTCATCTAATACAGTGAATGTAAGTTAGCCATCCCATAGATTCACATCGCCCACATGTCTGCGTGGTCCTGAAGGGACATCAGATTGGCTTTCATGAAACCAATTTGTTTTTTCCCTTGATTTGGATTGAAAGAAGCTACTAAATTTCTTGTGGTTCAGATACAGTATAAACCCATGTCTTCCTTGAATAATATCACTATGTGGTCATTGTCAGAGAGTGATAATTCATTTATTTCTTCTAAAATTACTGGGTTGTTAGATTCTAAAAGCATCTTCTTGCTGGTCTACCCTTCAGTTATACCTCTGCATTTAAAACTTACTCATTCACACCCGTACTGGGAACTGAACCCAGGACTTTCCCACTGAGCTACATCCCCAGCCCTTTTTTATTATTCATTGTTAGACAGTCTCCCTAACTTGCTAAGTTGCCCAAAGTAAGCTTGCATTTATAATCCCCTGCCTCAGCCTCCCAGAATTTTGAGGTTTCACATGTGTGCCATGCCATCCATTTAGAAGTAATTTCTTATGGCACAGCAGGAGTAGTTCATAGTGCTTGGATTCTTAACAAAATGAAACATTACTTTGAGATTTTGCATCACAGATTTTTTTTCACCTATTCTAATCCCCTGATTTTACTTTAATAGTAGTTTATGATGAAATGACATTGAACAATGAAACACAGTTTCAATTTTCTCACACGTATTAACTTACTTAATCCTCAGAGTCACCTTACTATGATGATATTGTAGTTTTATTGCCAACAAACAGTTAAGAAAACTAAGGCACAGATAGGTTAAGTGATTTACCCAAAGTCGCACAGCTGATAAAAGGTATAAACTCATAAAGGTAATCCAAGTTCAAATTTTTAGAGTCTAGTTTCAGAGAACCTGTTCTTGACTGCTATAATAGACTGCCCACTTTTCATTAGTGATTTGCTCTTCTATTTAAGGTAGTGGATGTAAAGAAAAGTTTCAGAGAAAAGCAGACTGGGGAGTAAAGCTACTTACTACTGTTAAAGTGTTCTTTGATACATAGCTCCTCTGAGCCTCAGTATCAGCTCATGCAATTTAGGGCATGAGTAAGTTGTTAGAATTAAAATCTTATAATCCATTGAGCCTATGCTAGGCACTGTAAAAATTCACACTTATTTATCTTTTTTGCTTGTTGTTTGTTTTCATGGTGATACAGAATGAAACCAGGACCTCCTGCATGCTAGACACCTGCTCTACCAGAGCTATACGTCCAACTTTTTTTTTTTTTTTTTTTTTCTTCAGTAACAGGGATCAAACTCAGGACCTTGTGTTTGCAAGGCAGGCATGGTGTCACTGACCAAAATCCCTGGACCCCTAAGTATATTTTTAATGGGAGCTATAATTTTAAATATCCCAAACTTTTGACATTGTATTCAGAGAAGAAGTTATGACTATACAAAGCATTGATGTGTCAGAAGAGACTTGTTTTTAAAAATAATTTTTCTCTTCATAAATATCTGCTATCAAGTCCCACACAGTGAAAACCTTCAGAGCAGGGAATGGCAATTTTTTTCCTTTATAGGCAAATAGTAAATATTTAAGGCTTTGCAGGCCATACATTGTCTGTTAATAGCCACTCACCTCTGCTGTTGTAACTCGAAAGCAGTCATAGACCCTCCATGATGCAGGGGTGTGGCTGTGTCCCTTGAACCACAGATTGCTGACCTCTGACCTAGGGTCATATATTTGGTGTTGCCCCTATTTTTAGCTGGGAAATGTTTCTTGCATTTTTGTTGTTGTTGTTGTTTGTTTTTTTGTTTTTTTGTTTTTTGTTTTTTTTTTGGTACTGGGGATTGAACTCGGGTCCTTGTGGGTCCTTGTGCTTGCAAAGCAGGCAGCAGAACCACTGAGTTAAATCCCCCTCCCCATTTCTTGCAATCTTTGGATGTTGTTATCTTGGGTTTATGTTAGTTTAGATTCATGAAGCCCTTGAGTTTATGCCTGTTTATGGAGAATACCCGTGCACATCATTTTCTGTCATTCATCAGCCACGGGGATTTTATTTCTCCATTTGATTTTGGGGTTCCAGAGCAGAAGAGAAAGTAACTGACCCTTGTAGCTGTTTTCTGACCTTCTATGGCTCCGGATAGTAAGATGTAACTGTCACAAAGGCCAAGACTAGTTATTCAGGATAAAACACCCATCTCACAATTAAGTGCCACTGTTCACAGAGAGAGGGGTTGAAGAAAGGGAGGGGAACCTCACAGATCTAAAAACAAGCCCCATTTTCCTTTCCCTCCTGAGGAAGGAATACCATAATTGTTGGTACATGAAAACCAGAGATTTGACACTTTGCTGTGATCATGCTGCAGTATTTGTTTCCAAGGTGAGCTATACCACAGGGCCCTTGATTTCAGAGATAAACACTGTACAAATAACCATGCTGTTGTCTTTCCCTCACAGCCAACAGAGAGGCTTTATCAGAATCAGCAGATACCCAGGCTGTTGTATGTGTTTATATCCCTGTTTTTTCTCAAAACAAGTTGCAGTTTTAGTGTTTGGGTTTCTTTTCTTCCTCTTCTTTTTGTAAATCCATCTTGCTTGAGTTATCATGTGACTGCTGTGTTTGTTAGCTCTAGCTGATACCAGCAGGTGCTCATGCTAACTCTAATGAAATCACCAAGCCCTGCATTGCTTGGAATCCTCTGATAACAGGAAAACAAAAACAAGCCCCGGTATCATCCCCAGAGGTGAAGCTCCTTGGAGTTGCTCCATTATCTCCCTAATCGAGTCAGTGTTTTGTTTTGTTTTGTTTTTTTCCATTCAAACCCGAATTTGAAGAGATAATCTTTACCAGTGAAAATGTAGATTCATAATTTGTAGTTCTTCCCTTCCTAGCATGCTTTGGCTAGGTGGATTTGAATGTGAAAAAACTCTGACCATGAAATTATAAAGTCTCACCAGGCCATAGTTAAAGGAGTAATAGGCACTCTTACGTGCTTGGGAGAAAAACCTCCATCTCCCTTTTTTTTTCTTCTTCTTCTTCATCTTTTCTTCTTCATTTTGCTGTGGTAGGGGATTGAGCCCCAGGCCTCATGGGTGGTGTGCAAGTGCTCTATGGCTGAAGTTGCATCCTCAGCCTCCTAGGATTGCTTTTGGGTGGTCATTGTGTAACATCCAATGAAAGTGTAATTTGTATCCTTGTTTAGTATCCCATGTGAAGAGATTTTTTTTTTCCCCTTTTAGTTATTTCTCACCGAGAAAAGCTCCATGCAAAGCAAAACAAAACAAAAATTCCTTTGCATGTTAGTCAGATGTATGTAATTTATGAAAACCAAAATAAATCTTGTATGTGCTATAATAGAAGACACACAGAGAAACGTTGAAAGCGAATGCCCAGAGATGGAACTTTGACCCTTTGACAGAGGTCGAGGGTTGTAGACAGTAGAAGACATTTCACTGGTAATTCACTTTTAAAATTTTTTTCTTCTGTGAATTTTACTTTTCAAAACTGTGAAGAGTTTTATGTGAAAGAAACTACTAAGTGTGCTCTGTAATGTTTTCACAAGTGTTTTTATCATGGTAACATCTTGTTTACTTTAGTTCCCTGCCTAAAACTACTTGGAACATGTTAAGAAAACATTTCAAGAAAGCCCCGACAAAGAGGCTTTTGTTTAACAGCCACTGTGAGGCTGCCTGGATCACAAAGGTGTTAACTTTCAGCCCCTTAAGCACTTCCACATGAAATTCCAGCAACTATGTTTGTGGTTTTGGAAAAACAAAGTGTATGTTAAAGAAACCAGGTATATGCTAATACATGTCGAAAGAGCCCGGATATCATAAATTGTTTCAAACCTGGCTCTTGCTTGCTTGCCTGCATGTTGTGCAGTGAAATTACCTCTCGTTAGTACAGGAACACACATAGAAGGAGAACTGACCATAATTGTGGTTATGTGCAAATCGAGTCCCAGCCTCAGAATTGAAATCTCAGGATTATGGGGATGCATTTCCCCCGTCAAGTCTGAGGTGACAAGTCTTTGAAAATTGCCAGATGAGCTCTATATGACATTAACTTTTCTATGTATTATATATTTTTCAGTAATTTTAGAAATATAAAAATTGGATGTTACCATGAAAAGAAAAATGTCCTCTTTCAGCATTTCTTCAACCTTTCTGAAGTCGCCCAGGAGTTCAAGACCTTCCCTGGTACTTGAAGAGGTCAAAGTGCTTAAATACCACAGTGCCCTCTAGTGATATATAGAATATTAGATAGAAAAGTTTAGACAAGTTTGCCAAGGATAATAGGCCCAGTGCCATCGCTTTGCTCAAAAAAAAAAAGCAAATAACATTTGAACACATTTTTTTCAACAAACAGATTTTACTTGGAAATGCAAATGAAATTTAAATTTTTGGTAATCTTGAAAGCATTAGAAATATTTTTGAATGTCTACTTATGCAGTTAATTCTACATATAGCTGCAAACGCATATACAATACATGTATTTCACTGTAGATATATTGTTGTGTGTTCTTCTATTCTAAGAACCATTAGTTAGCTTAGGTATTTCACATGATCATTTCCGGTGTGTAATTAGAAGGCATTACTTAAAAGACAGGGATC
>NW_022900940.1:5034743-5044743 GCF_012274545.1 Fukomys damarensis | reverse complement strand
TGGTGCACAATTGTACAGGTTCAGGTTTCATATGTTGAAAGTTGCTACTCTGTGCTGTGGTGCCATTTTTTATACTTACGCGAATGCATTTTCAGTATAAGGACATGTCACATCAATTCTACAAAGTCAGTTTTCTTGTGGAGGAATGATCCTCTTCAGACCCACAGAGATTAAACTTTTACAAAATACTTTGTAGGCCCTGTCTCAGATTTCCACCCATTGAGGTGGTCTTGAAATGCCTCCCTACTTGATGCCATGAATTTTCTTATTCATGTGTAAATTAAATGGTTATCTCCAGGTTTCTGGCAGAACTTCTCCCTGGAAGACTTTTAGTGTGGTGATAATAGTAAACCACATCCTGTGGGATGACAGTGTTAAAATGGTGGCGATAGGAAACCTCCAGCATCACTACACTACTGGGACTACTGGGACCTAGACCTGCTGCCTAGTGTGTGCTTACATTAAACATCCTGGTAACTAATATCTTCCTTTTTGTGTCTCCATTTCACTTAATGATTTTCTATGTATTGTTGCAGACATCTCAACAGTGAGCATGCGCTGGACGATAGAAGTACAGCCCAATGTAGAGTACAAATGCAGGTTGTACAGCAGTTAGAGCTCCAGGTAAAGCCATATTTATTTTTAATATTGCCTCAGTCTTCATCAACTTCCACGTTTCTGTAGTGTTCTGTAATGAGTTCCTGTGTACTCATTCTTGAATGGAAAGTCCAAAGCCTGTTGTCCTTTTTCATGTTAATTTAATTTTTACTTTTTGGGATCAGTTCAGTTTCCCTTTCCTCTTTGAATCTGACGCATGGACATCTCTCAGAGTCACAGTAATATGTGCGCAGCTGATACTCAGTTACTACCTTGAGTGGCTGGCCCCTTCTTTCTCTCACTTTCCTTCCATTCTCTGTCCGCTTTTAAACTTTCTGCTTATTTGTTGTTGGTGCAAGCCCCCTGAAGTTGCTGTTATTATTAAACTGGAGCTCAGAAGATAAACTGGGGAGAGACTGAAAGAGAATGCACATGAGGGGAGAGAGAACTAGTGCGTGTGACGTGCAACCAAGACGGGCAAGTGAGCACACACAAAAGCGTGCTTTCTGGAGTCACAGTAGAAGTGATATGAGGATGTATCCCTCATTCTGTATGTCCCCTTCTCTGTATCACTGAGCATAATTGAGAGTTCACTGCACATATCATAAATACATATAAATTCATGTGCAGTACATGCCATGTGCATAAATGTACCATATATATGCAAGTACAAAATGGTATTTGGGAGCCCTCTGAAATCTGTGGGATAAGTTTTGTGACAGAGGAAAACAAACTTGTGCAGGTTTACCTGGGGAATCACCATGGTGAGTGATGGGGACATTTTTAATGTGGGTTCTACTTCCTGGTACTGTGTAACTTGTTGATGAACCACCATATATTAACGCTAATCCCATTCTTGGTATAATTAATAGAAAATGAGTTTCTGAAAGTAAAAATGGGGTCAGAAATGGAGATGATTAAAATGTACAGTTGCAAAAGCCTGACCCGGCAAACCCCATTTATGCACCGAGTTCCAGAATGCTTTTGAGTGCTTGATGACTCACTGCACCTCCTTCCTCTGGCTGGTGCAGTGTAGGCAAGAGGTTAGCCGACTAGGGGAAATTAAAACAATGTTGTACATTATATTGGGACCAGCCGTTGGAAAGCCTATTTTGTATGCAAGACAGCAATGCTGAGATATATGGAGAGCCCTAGGCTAAGTACAGAAGATAATTACATTTGGAATTTTACTGAGTTAAGTCATTTACAGCTTCAAATAGTTGCAGAGAAAAATCAGCCCAAACACACTTAAACTTTTTGTTGTGCCTTTTCAGGATAGAAAGGATTTTTAAAAATTAGTTATCATCTTATATGACAAATTGCATTTTTTAGGAGGATTTTTCTCAAAAGTTATTTCCTCAAGCTAGTTAATACTTTCCATTCAAACTGCAAAATACAAACTTATTAGAACAGTATTTATACAAGCAAAGGGCACGTCATAAAAATCCCCTGATTTTTTTGTCTTGGGAAACATCTTTAAATTTAGTATGTTGACGGGGAAGAAGAAACAGATTTAACCCACCTTCAAATATGTTTAAAAACATAGTAAGGCCTTAAAACCAGATTCTGCAGAATAAACTATAACTATTATTAGTTAAATTTTTATAATGGTGCCTTTTATAAGGTGATAGATTTCTACATGTATTGATAAAATTAAAACTCCTAATGATAGTTTAAAATAATCAGAGTTGTCCTGGTTTTCCCAGGAGGTGCTTGAGTGTTGGGTCATTGTTATTCGGGAACTATCTGTTTCATTAATTACTCCTGCCCCTCTGCAAAGAGCAGCCAAGAGAAAGAAAGGAATGATTGCATCAGTAAGTCAAGCGATTGACTCCTGGCAGCTTTACTCTGGTTTTTTGGTCTGTGTGCCCTGGAAGTGGTACAGATTGATAAGAGTATTCTTTGATTTTTTGCTGGTTTCATGTAATCATAGATTATATCCATGTACTTCCATCTTAAGTCAAACTGAAGGCAGGTTTTTCAACTTGAAATAGAAAGCAAATTGTCCTGGCTGGAAGTTAAGATGCAGTAGTTACCTGTGATGTTCCGGTAATCTATTTTGCTTGAGAGTTTGCTATAATGGAAGTAGGGACAGGTTAATTCTGACAGGTTTGGTTGCTTCACAGCGTGAAAGAGTAACTTGACTGATGACATACTGCTTGTCAAGAGTTAACGAACTACAGACTGCAGGCCTAACCTCATAGGCTGAAAGGTTTTGACATTTTAAATGATTGGAGGACAAAAAACTATTTAAACAAAAGAAGAGTGTTTCATGACAAGTGGAAATTATTTGAAATTTGATTTTCAGTGCCAGTTTTATTGGAACACAGCCACGCCCCTTCCCATTCATTTACTGATGATCTGTGGTTGCTTTTACACTGCATCAGCAAAGTCAAGTAACTGCAATGAAAGCCATATGGCCTGCAAAGCTGAACATATTTACTCTTTAGCTCCTACAGAAGTTTGCTAAGCAACCCCTGGTCAAGAGGGGTCAAAAGAGAAAACAGTTTGCATTACATTATTAGCAGCTTATTTCCCAGGGTTCCTGGCTACCTAAACTTCAGCCCTCTCCTTCATACCTCTTCCTTCTTAGGCATGGTATCTAAAACTGCCTAGGCATTACACTGCCCTGCTAGCGACTTTATATGACAGGTGCTTGCCAGTCTCAGGGGTCATGGGAAGCTGTTTACTCATTTATATATTCATCTGCTTATTCATTTAGCAAAATTTACCAGGAACTTATTACATAGCAAGAACCATGCTGGTGCTACTGCAAAGTACAACGGTGATTAAAATTGATAGGGCTGCTCTCCTGTTCCTTATATTCTAGAAGGAAAAATAGTATAAAATAATTCTCCAGTAGAACTACCTCTCCATTGGATGGTACTAGCTCATGCCAGTAGGTTCTGAAAGACTTGAGCCAGGCATACTGTTGCACTCCTATAATTGCAGCCCTTGAGAGGCTGAGGCAGGAGGATTTCTACAAGTTCAAGGCCAGCCTGGGCCACAGAGTGAGTTTAAGGTCATCCTGGACCACAGAGGGCATCCCTGTCTTAAACAAATAAACAAACAAACATATTAGAAACTTTTGAAAAAGAGGAGCCAAACAAAAACAAAATTTATTCATTGAGTTCCATTACTCAATTAGGCGAAATGACAAGAAAATGTCAACAGTTTTTGGTGTTTGAAGAACCCTTGCTGTTAGATACAGAGTTGGTAGCGCTTACCAAGCTTTAGGAGTCTTTGGGTTACAGGCCAAAGGGGACCCCGGGACAAGGCATAGTTTCTACTCAAAGCTTGTTCCTTTTAGGCTTCCTGTTTTTCTGCAGTTCAACAGTTTGTTCTCATGCACCTGTATCTGAAACTGTACTTTTTAATGTACTTAAGGATCATGATGCCCGCAGAATCTAAGAGGGTGGGGAAATCAAGTACCTGTACCAGCAAGAATACTGTGAAAGAACATGCTTGTGCCCAGGTAGCCACTTCCCAGGTGCTGTCCCCCATCCTCTCCTACCTAGAGTAGATGGTCTTGAATGTGACTAGCCTGAGGGCTACTTCTTTTTCTCTAAACAAGGTATCTTCTGGTCCAGGAAATACCCAAACCTCCAACTATCTCAAAAATATTTTACAGAATTGCCATTGGTTCACTTGAAGTTGAAAAATGTTCATGCCACTAAGTGCTACAGTAAAGAGCAGTTAAGCTTTGAACAGTTCCCCAAAGATAATGACTCTGTTGGAGTGGGACGATAAGTCTCCTTACCACCCAGACTCCTGAAGTGGTACTTAAGCCTCTGCTCTTCTGGTAGAAGCCATACGTGTGCCTTGTTGTACAAAGAAACCCAGTGAGTTCAGCTTGGATCTTAGGGCATGCATCAGTGGAGGCTTCATAAGTCTAAACTAGAGGATCATAATAAAATGGCTGAACAGGAGAATTTAGTCAGCTCCAGAGTGACCAGAGCTGGTGAAAGCCAAAGCCACTGGAGTGTTATTCTGTGTACATCCTCTGACCCAGAATGGAAGTCTCTTGTGACACCTCTTTAACGAGTTAGATACAGTCTTTTTTTTTTTTTTTTTTTTTTTTTTTTTTTTTTTTTTTTTTTTTTTTGAATAACCACTATTAGCCTGAGGGGATCATGGCTAGAGAAGTTTCCTTCATAGAGTTGTTGATATAAGACTAGACTTGAATCAGACTGAAAAGCCTGTAAGACGCTAATGCTGAGATTTCGGGAAAGCAAGCAGAACTCGAGATGTTGAGTGTTGGAGCCTTAGTCCTATCTAATCAGCACTGTGCATGAGAGCTGCCCTGTCCTGTATTTAAAATATGACTGGGTTTGCAAAACTGAAGTTTTAATAGATATGTCAACTACAAAAAGCAAGATACATCTCTATTTTTGAAATTTTTGTTGGCAGGTATAAAAACAGTGAATGTTTTCTTAGCAGTGGACTGCTTACCTGCAGCATCACGAAGAAGGGGTGGTTAATTCCATTCTCATGTCACTCTTTTCCTGGTCTCATTGAGAAGGAAGAGGGATCAGTCATCCATTTGGCATCCTGAGTGAGCATTCCTTACTACATTTTGTTATTGTGAAGAAAGTTATAATTTCTTAGTGTTTTACCAGGGATGAGGGTCGGCCCCAGTTGTTTCCTGGTAGCCTCACCCTGTAATCTCTGAAAAGTCATGTGAGCTCCTTACAGTGTGCACCGTGAGTGACTCATAGCAAGACATACCACAGAGATCATTTGGGTCAGGGATATAGCTTTTGGAGGTCAGGGAATATGTTTTAAGATATCAACTGTTAAATATTGACCTCCTTTGACAAATTCTTTGGAAATGATGTACAGAGAGCCAAGTTAGAATTGGAAGTAAGCAAAATTATCCCATAGGTATACGTGATCTCATGAAACGTCTACAGCTCTTACCTGAAATGTCTATAGTCCCCACCCCCACCAGAACAAAGGGACACAGGCACAGGAACTGGGAGCACTTGGGAGTGTAAGGACTTCACATCTTGCATGCTACAGCCAAGGTAGTAAAGAAGCACATTTAGTTACTATGGTCGAACACCTACTGTCCACCGGGCATCGGCTTCAGGACCTAAATTCATATTAATCCCATTCACCTGAGTCCCCCCCAAGTGGGGACATACTTAGGAGCCCCAACTTTCAGGCTGTAGATGACATAATGCAAAAGTGTCACAGTGACTGGGCCATCATTCTGTGGTGGGAGAAGGGGAAACTGTCCAGTTTAGCAGACAAGAACAATATCTTCTAGAATTTACCTCTCTTAGAAAGTGTAAAACATTAATGGGATAGGTGCACTTTTGTGACCATGTAGATGGGTGTTAAGCTGTTTTTGTGACCATGAAACATTGCCAAATTTTATATCTTCCTTTTGAATTAAAAAATAATATTGGAAAGGATCTATTTTCTCCATAGATCGGGACCATGGGATTTAGGACAGGCTTTCTCTATCCCCTCCACTGGAAGGCTTTTGAAACAGGCACTGAAAGCAGCAAGAAGAAAGAAATGAGCCAAACTGAGGTGGATCTGCCACTGCTGAAAGGATGGAGTAGTATGTAGCTTTTGTTCCTTAGTAATCTTACTCCAGTCACTATTGAGGAAGCACCAATTTTCATCAAAGCCCTGGATACAGATAAAGTGGTCCTTGCCTTCCAGTGCCGTGCAGTTTCATGGAGAGGACAGACCAGCAAACTCCTACTGCCCTACCAGGAAAAGTTTTCAAGAGAGACAGGACACAGTGAAGATGACCCAGGAAGAGATGTTGGCAAGCCTTTCAGGGCAAGGAAGCCACTTGGGTAGGCAAGAAGTATAGCTAACAGGATACACTGTTCTTTTTAAAATTCATCTGTGTATTCCATACAGAGTAGGGTGACCAACTTTCTCTGTTTGCTTGCGTGGGACTGAGGAAGTTCCCAGGAGTTGGGATTTTTAGTTTCAAAATGGAGAAGGTCCTGGGTGCACTGGTGTGACATGAGAGAGCTGTTGAATGCCCCAGGTTATTCTTGAAATGAGTTCGTACAGGATCTTATAATCCACTTAAATGGCTATTTATTGAGTTTGTACTAATGTGTATGCTCCAGGTGCCTCACACTCCTAATTTTATCAAATCATTACTATCCCTCTGAGCAGCTACTACCCACTCTCCTGGGTTCTCAGAGCCACTTAAAAAAGAAAAAGTAACTTTTCAGAATCAGTCTGTCTTACATCTAATGAGCATGTGTAATGTAATGTTTCCTCTTGCTCTTCAAAAAGGTAGCACTCAGTCTCTTAATAATCTTTACCATCCTTGGGCCTCTTGGAAGCAAAGGAACTTGTACTGCCCTCATCTGATGGAGGAAGACCCTGGGGTTTAGAAAGGAGATACAGTCGTCTGAGCCAGCACCGAGTAGTAGACCAAGCTAGGAGGTTGCCCAACCTTTGTAACCTATGCTCCTCTTACTGTGTGCAGAGGCCAGCGGCCCTGTGGGTTCTGCACTTGTTTCCCTGAGTTGCCAGTCTCTGGTTGTAAAACCCAGCTTGTGAGGCCGTTTCCCTTTCTGCCCCCAGAGCGCTCTGCTGAGTACTCCTTGACAGCCGGCAAGGCTTGAGCCCAGTGACTTTGGGAACTCTCTGAAGTTTTCTAAATCATCAACAGCAGCAGGACTGTAAGCTCTGAGAAAATGTCAGCAGGGAGAAAAGTGCACAAGTTTCATAGCAGAGGGACACATTAATCCTAACACAAATCAATTACTGTGTGGACTTTGCATGTGATTACTGTACCATTAGCGATGCTATTTGTAATCAGACCAGCTTCCTAGACTTTAGCAAATATATTATCTGTAATGTATCCCCCTTTGGACCTTTCTAACCCTATTCAAGGCAGTACTCAGGACACTTTGTCACAGCAGTGGCCTCACAGACCCTCCTGCCTCAGAGCAGAGCTCAGAGTAAGTTTAGAGCCTGCTGGGGACACTGAGGTCCTAGCACCACAGCCTAGTGTTTCCAGTGTTTTGTGACTGGAGCCCACGAAAAGAAGAGAGAACATGTCTAGGTGTCTCACTTCTACGTCCTCTTTTGAAAATCAAGACACTTAGACTTTTCACATTTAAAATCCTGCCTAACTCTGGAAGCATTAGAATTCCTAGACTATGACTGAGAATTAGTGTGCGTCTGCTTTAAATGTCAAGAGAGTCTTTAATAATAACATGTGAGGAATGTTGAGATGGTGACAGAGCACAATAAAAGTGGGGAAATTCTTTGATTGGGGTGAAATGAGCCTTAGGTTGACCCCCACTTGAATGCAATAGCTGATGGTAAAGAAATCTTTCAAAGTTTTTAGTAGTGCTGAGTTTGGAAGGCATGGAATTACCATAGGTTAAGAAAGTGGGGAAAGAATAACTTTGGAGAATGCTCAGTTTGGAAGAAGAATTTGAATTGTACTCCTTCCTATAGCTGCTGCTTTGTGTGTTTTTCTTCTCCTGGTCATTGTACTTTAGAGACTCACATAGCTGAATGTACCCTGTCTTAGTAACTGAATACACTGCCTAAATCAGGTTAACCTGTTTGGATACAAAACTCCTGAGGAAACCTGTACAGCCACTGTTTAAGGTATAATCAGTCCATGCAGTGTAGTGACTTCTAAACTTAACTGCTTTCACTCAGACACTTGGGCTTTATTATTAAAAGCACATGCTTCTAGATTCCTCCCTTGGATTTGCTGAACAGATTGCAGTGAGTCTTCAGTTTAATGGGGATCATCATGGCACCAGACTTGTCTGCTCAAAACATTGGGCCTGTTAAAACCACATCCCTCGGCTCCTTCTCAGAGGCCTGTCTCAGTAGGTTCAAGTATGGGTGAGGAGCAGACAAAGTCTGTGTTTTATCGTTATTATACTAGGTAATCATTATGAACATGTCATTGTAGGAAAGTCAGACCAAATGTCATATAACTAGGGTCCTACACTCTGCCCCTTCTCAGCTCCATGACCTTAGATACATTAATCTTGGGAACCTCAGTTTCCCTAGTGGTAAAATGTGAGATTAGGGCTGGGAGACTTGAAACAGCCACAACAGTCTGGTGAACGTGTGGTCCATCTTCTTACATGTTCTTAATAATTGTAGCAGTTTTACATGTGGAAAACCAACCTTTCATTTATTTCAGCAGTTTTCTTTTTCATGAGGGAGAACTGGCTAGATTGACCTTAAAATGGTTTGTCCTTATGACAGACTTGTAAAATGAAGGTGTTAAATGAACCCAAAATCATGTCCCCTTTTCTTGGCGAAAAGAATGAGTTTAATCTTCATAGTTTCTATCTCTGAAGATGTTAGATGGAGCTCCTAGCCCTTGGCAGTCATCGTGGAGTAATACACAAGATCCCATCTTCCACAGCCTACATGATCTTCAAACCTAATTTGAGGCCATGGCTAATAGAAGAGGGGATGACCTATATCAGCCAAAGGGGGTAAACCATTTTCCCAGAATGAAGGGAAAAAATAGTAAAAACCAAAGAGATAAATCTATGAAAAGTAGGCTGAATCTTTCCTATGTTTTCTGTTCTGCTCCCTTCTTGCAAATAGCAAAATTATTTTTCTTCCCAATTACCCCAACTACAGCTTCTATTGAATCCCTGTAATGTTAATCTGCATTCTAATCATATAATCAACCAGTCATCTCTCCTTAAAAAAGGAAGTAAATATTTCTGATCATTCATGAAATGCTGGACACTGTGTTGGGCCTGCTCTGTGCAAGAACTTAGCTTGCCTTCAGAACAATTGTTCAGAGCTAATTTCATAATTAGCAAGAGAAAGTAAATACATGGAGGAGTTGTAGGAAGTGCTCAGATCACTGTCCAGAATATAAAGCCAGCACAGTGCAAGTGTTGGGCACGTGTTCTTCAACTCGTTTGCTCTGCCCTGCGTCCACAGAATTGGTGTGCAGATCCTGTAATTAAGTGCAGTAACCCCTGGGCTTGGAGCCCCCAGTGAGGAGCCCATTGTCAACTCCTGTGTGCCACATACTCATTCCACACCCACTAGGACAGTTGTTAGAGAGTAATTCCCTTTTGCTATCACAACATTAAAAAAAATTTTGTTTGCCAACCAAAATTTTAGTTGACCTTTGGAGTACATTGTTCAGCCTCTGTCTGTTTGCTTTTATGGAGTGTACAGTTTAAGAGGAAGTATTAGAATGTACTTGCTAATATAATGGGTTTGTGTTCTCATATAATAATGAGAGGATGCTGGAAAAGTTGATGGGGATGGGGAGCTGATGGAAAGCCGGCATTAAAGAGCAATAAAGAGTAGGAAAGCTTTTTGAAGGACTAGTGAGTGTGATAATTGCAACACAGACATCTAAGAGAGAAGATACAGTTTCAAAAGGTGTAAATGTTTCACCTTTTTGCAA
>NW_022900940.1:4991586-5034501 GCF_012274545.1 Fukomys damarensis | reverse complement strand
AAAAAAAAAAAAAAAAAAAAGTAAATTTGGCAAGTTTCTTTTTTGGTTTTTTGAGACAGGGTCTCACTATGTAGTTCCGAGTGACCTGGAACTCACTATGTAGCCAGGCCTGTGTCGAACTCACAGCAATCCTCCTGCCTCAGCCTCCCGAGTGTTCGCAAATTTCTTTAATGGTTAAAAACAACTTATGTTAGGGCTAAAATTAGTTACCTAAAACTCATCCAGAAATTTAGTACTTTTCAGTTTGCACCAACCAAAAAACCACAAAAATTGGATTTTTGCATCTGTATGTAACCTTATCTGCCTAAAGGCAAAACTAGAATGGTAGAATCGAGGTTCTTGGGACTTCAAGATGGATAATTAATTTCAAATCATGTTCTTGTGGGAAAATATTCCCAAAGGCACTTGTCTTCAGGGTTACGGATGTGGCTTTATATACACATCATAGGTGTGTGTTCGCAACAGTGTTCATTGCCTTTGTCTGAGCAGTAAAAGGTCAGCCCACTAGGTGTTTGGATCACAGAGATGATTCCATACAGGGATGGATCCAAATACAAAGCTGGGAATTTGGATTTTCCTTTTACCAAACTTGGTCTCTATAATTGCTACATCCACCCTGTTTATCCCCCAAATTAAATCACAATTAATATTCAGCAGAGTCTTCAGTAAATAACACCTCTCACCCTTTCATTTGCATTGTTCAGCAGGGCAGGCTACTTCTTTTTAAAAAGATCAACCTGTATGCCTTAATTCCTTCTGCTCCATGACAATTTTAAAACCAAATGTTTTAAAGTCCAAGAACATTTTAGTTTTAACATCAAAAAACTTAGAACACAACATAAAAACGAGTAACTAGAAAAAGGCATTCCCAACATTTTAATTGTTCTAACAGAGCCACTTTGGAAAACTAAATTCCTTTAGCATTATGTGCTCAGAGAATCTCTTAGTTTGGCTGTTCAATAACTTAGTGAAGAACATAAAGTGGCTCCTAATATGGTATCCTTTTCATTTCCTGTTTGTGGAAAGAGAAATGCTAACACTGTAAGGCTTTTTTTTCTTCTTAATTTATTCCTCCCTGAACCACAAGGGAATAAAAAGAAATAAAAAATCCAATGTGATATGGCTTGAGACTGAGTCATCCAGTTAGGATAAACTGAAAGCCTTTTCTCATCTCATTTTGTCCTTTTCTCTTTTTTCTACCTCCTCCCAATTCTTGAGTCCCTATCACCTCACAAAATAACTTTGTTTAAAAAAAATGAAGCATATTCAATTTTGAGGTAGTTTTGCACCTTCAAAAATTGCTTTTAAAGGTGAATGATGTGACATACAAGGCATAAGTCCCTCCCTAGGACAAATGTTCTCTGAAAGTACTAAAATAGAACTGAGTATCTATATTCACTCATTCTCATGTGTGCCCCCCCGTTATGCGTCTGTCTCATTAATCTCATCTGCATTTTCTCCTCTGTGCCATAGATGTTCTCTCAAATGTATCTTTATCTTTTGTGGATGCATGTTTCCGCTCTTACAGAAGTCATTATACATTGCCTATGCTCAGCTGTCTCAAGTTACCAAAATTATCATGTTAAGCAGTCCACAACAAGGGTAAAGACCATACTATCCAATAAACAGTGAGCGCCTGCTACGTACGTCCAGTAGACTTATACTGACATCAGAGGATAATGTTGTAGAATAAAGATATGTAATTATTAACATCAGACAAGCACATGACTTGTCCATACTGAATAAATGAGTGCGCGCTTATTCTGTGTTCATCTGAAGACAGGACCTCATCAGTCCTTGTATCCTTGTTCCTCCCTGGTAGTGTCACCTGCCAGCGCTGTCTTAATCTTTGCTTACTCATAAAGAAGATGAAACTGATTTTGCGCAGATGTGTTCATCTGTCTAGGAGTTTCTCCACAACCACAACAGATGAATTTATGAGTTTTTGCTACCTACTTCATTTTCCTTTAGCCTCCTTGTGAATAAGGATGGTTAATAAGTATGATTCACATTTGTCTTTAGCTGTCCGTGTTCCATGGGACGTCTTGGTGCCAGCAGGTCTAGAATATCCCAGTTAAAGTCTAAGGCATCTTGTGTTGAGAAACTTACAACGCCCCCTCCAGTTACTTGGAGTTTGGCAATGGTCCCATAGATTTCAGAAACAATTAAGCAATGAAAATGATTTTGTCATGTGCTGTGATGGCAGAGTTGTTTGGAATATGTCTAATGGGGAGTGTTAAAACAGTTTTTTATGTGTATTCAAAAAAAATAACACAGCCTTTTCTTCCTACTAGCTTGCAAAAGACAAGGAGCGGCTGCAAGCCATGATGACCCATCTGCATGTGAAGTCCACAGAACCCAAAGCTGCCCCTCAGCCCGTAAGTAATGCTCCACCCAGCAGCAAAATAACAGCAGAATTTATGCTATTGGTTTTCTGGTCCTTATCCAGCACGGGGAGGAGAACAGCTCTTTTTGCCTTCCATTCCGTTAACTGTTTCAGGCCTTTGGGGAGACACAGCATGATTCATACATGGTGCTCATCCATGAGATCCAGGCAGCCGGTTCTTCTTTGAAACAGAGTAATTGGTGTTAAGGATACTGAAATATTTTGTGATAGCTGTGTAGAAAAAGGAACTCATTCTGAATGGCAGAAATGCAGACTGATCACAAAAGGGGCATTTTAGTCTGGGCAAGCTGAGAGACAGCGTTATAGGAAAATAGGAACATGTAGTAGTCCAGCGTAACTGTGACAGGCAGAAGAAAGAAAACCAACCACTAGAATTGTGAAAGGCTAAATTATGGGGACTCTCTAATGGTTCCTAAGGACTCTGAAGTGAAAGATTACTCTTCCACAGT
Source organism: Fukomys damarensis (assembly GCF_012274545.1). Taxonomy (NCBI): domain Eukaryota; kingdom Metazoa; phylum Chordata; class Mammalia; order Rodentia; family Bathyergidae; genus Fukomys; species Fukomys damarensis. The sequence continues at coordinate 5,031,645 of NW_022900940.1, read as the reverse complement.
CAGGAGACCAAACTTGGCACATGAAGATTACCTTTTAGTTTTAGAGAAGCTCCTCTTTCTTTCCTTGTTTCCCTTTACTGGCCTTTGAATGATGCCACCTTAGCACAGGCAGTTCATACCAAAGCAGAAGAATGACATCCAGACCCTCAGTCCTGCCTTGGACCTCATCCCTTATAATGAATTAATCCCTTCTGCCATTGTATCTCTCATGTGCTTCTATTTCTAAAAATCTCTTAGTAGCTTAAACAGATTATTCAAAATGGAAAGAGTGCTTTGCTCCTTGGTTTTAAGATTTGTAAAATTTAAAGGTACACTGCCTTTATTTGATTTTGCTGGGAGTCACTGTGTGAAAATTAATTGAGCGTTGACAATCTATAGTTAGTACCAGCAATTTTAATCAATATGCAGTGATGCAGCATAATAGCAAAGTATTGGTTTATCTGTTTTGACTGATTTTTTTCTATAAATAAAGCAAACACACACCCATATATGTATGATTTATGGTGATAGAAATAAAACAGAGTCAGACTATTAACCCAGCAAATATGGTAGCCTGCCAATATGCAGTTGGCAGACAAAATTAATGTCTGAAACAGAACACATTACCGAGATACAGGACATAAAATCATTAAACACTTCGCGTATCCATTTTTACTAGAAGAGAGTCCTTAGTTTCCATGTATTTCACAGTAAATGGCTGTTAAGATTGAAGGGCTAGGCTACCAAAAAGTAGGGAAGGAAAGAAAGAGAACCAAGCAGTTCAGTATTGTGGAATGAGTCATCAACTCTTTTTCCTTCCAACCCCTTTTAAGGAGGGTACCTGGAAGAACATGAATTCAGCAAAGCCCGTTGGTGAGACCTTGAAATGAGTTGGCTGAGTGCCTTGGAACTCTCCAGTCTGCAAATAGCTTTAGTGGAACTATCTTTCCCAGGAAGAAGGGTTTGGACCTTGACTCCTAAGATTGAGGGAAGAGAGAAGGAAGTGATCTCCTGTTCCTTCATGGATAAAGAACAACAGAGATAGACTCACTACTGGCCAAGGCACTCTAGTAACTGACTTGTTTTAGATCAGGGTGATCCTCAGGAAGAAGAGGGATACATCTGAAGAAATGGAGCCGCAGACCCCCAGGAGTGCCCAGCTAGAAGAAGGCTGTGTGTTGGCTGGCAGCGCCATACCAGGCTGCAAGAGGACCATTGCAGATGTCCATGTGACCAGGATTAAGCAGCCAGTAAACAGGAAAAGCATCTGGGGAAGAACAAACAGGGCAGGAAAGTTCGTCTTGATTAGTATAAAAAAATGTTTTACGTTCTAGAAAATTATAACTTCGAAGGGGACCTCCTACTAAATTTATTTTTAACTGCTCTATTGAAAATTCTCTACCACTAGTCAACATTATCTCTTAGTAGCTCAGCACAGTATTTCTTTATTAAAAGAAATAGGCACGAATATTTTTGACTGAAAAATTAATAGCTTTTGAATTCATACACAGCAGGTTTTCTTTTGCAAAGAAGTCCAATATCGCTGCACAGCACTTCTATAACCATTTATTTAGAGTCCAAGTCAAACCTTTGACAGCTAGAGCAGTGCTACAAGCCAATATAAAGAACTCCAAGATGTAAACCAACAATAGGCCGTCTGTGTGAGGTTTGCCATTGTCAAATACATAGATTGTTTGGATTAGTTTATGTAAATGTACTGTTGTATTACCCTTTGGAAAAAAAAAGATCACATTTGTGTATGAAAAGTGGTTCCCTTCACAGGCAGCATTATAAATCCCTTATCCTTTAACTTACATGTAAGAAGTAAAAATTGGTGCCTGACAAGCAGATATTGTGTGACACTCTGTTGTCGGAATGAACCTGCCTTCTTTTCATTTATTGGAAAATAGAAAATTTTATTATAGATACCATCTTATAAATCAGGAATTATTAAAATATGTATAGGTGAGGCATTGGAAAATTAATTATAAGAGATAGACATGTAATGTTTTGCATAAATTTTTACTTCCACGCCCCCCAAAAAAGAGAAGAAAGAAAAAGAAAAGGCACACACAGACTGCAAACCCTTGATGCTTTCAACTTTAGGGACCCTGAGTTTTCTGGTGACGGATTCTAATGTACAAAATATTCCCTATAGCTGGAAATTAATTTATTCTACTGTGAATGATAGAATGCTTTGTGTATGTTTGAATGAATATTCTTCTAGAATCTGATTTGAAACGAGCACTCCCTGAGATTCAAATCTAACCATAGATGGGGACTTTCATGTTATAACCTTTCCAGTAAGTTTATGAAGTTGTTTCCTTTTTCCATTTCTATTTAAGAAGAACTTTGTGTTTATTTAAAAATTCTTAGTCACTAAGTGATAAAACACTCTGCTGTAAACGTTGCCCTTCACCAAAAGCCATTTGGGTAGTAGGTGTCATTTGTTGTATCCAGTTGTCCAACTCACCCCATCCCCACTTGGTTGCCTCAGAGGCTGCCAGCTTGTTCCTGGGTTGTTCTGACATCAGCTCCGAGATGTATTTTCTGGATCCCAGCATAGTGCTGTCTTCAGATCTGGATAGTTTAGAAGGTGTGCTTGTCTCAGGACAGGGCCCCGCATTTTTGGTGTAGATCTGAGGTAGATCCACACTGGGAAGGAAGCCTGGACCCCTGCAGAACAGCACTTCCCAGCTTCCTTTCCCTCCAGCTCCTTCAGTAATGTATCTTCCTGCTGCTATTATACATGAAAAAGCCTTTCCTGTCAGAATTATACCCAGGCCTTAAAGTGCAGGTTGTTTTTGGAAAGAGAATTTCAGTATTTAAAAATCAAACTACAGTGGTACCTCACTCAGTTCATGAATACTCGTTTGCGAGCAGTTTGGTTCGCAGACCGAAGAATTTGGCAAAATTTTGTTTTTGTTTGCAAACCACGGTTCATCAGGTGATGAGCCATGACTGTGGCCATCTTTCCCAGAATCAGAGGATGAATTAAGTTCATGAATCAAGGTACCACAATATTCTGTCAACAGTATTTTTATTGGGGATGTGGTGTACTGAACAAGGAGTAGTCAGACGAGAAAGGCCGGTCTTTGCCTATGAGGCATTTGAAATCCTGTGAAGGAAACTAACAAATAATAGCTTTTACATACTTTTGAGGCCTGGAATGTGCTGCGTGTGTGAATAGCATATGTGAACTGGAAAGTGGAGTCAAAGAGGTCTTCTTTAGAGAAGTGATGTCTCTGCTCAATCTAAAATGTGAACAGGAAAAAGTGGTAAGAAATCAGCTTCCTGGATCTTTCTTGTGATGAACAGTGGGTGCACCTGTCATTGTGACTGTGAGGGTGGGAGCTAGGAAAGAGAGGTAGTTAATGAGAGTCAGTGTAGAGGAAGGGAAGGAATAGCCAGCATCACCTAAGTGAGATAAACTTTCCTTTTCTTAATGTTAGTAAGGCTGAGCCCCCTATGGACAAGGATCTGTAAATATTTACCAGAGCCATCTGTAAGCTCTAGCATTTGGATACCTAGAGTGAAAGACTATTTTTGACTCAGGTTTATAGTGGCCAGATTGGTGTACTTTAAATTTTAAAAGAGTCTTTCCTCTCTGATGGAAGAAGAAGCATTAAGAAAATAGTTGAAAACAACTGATAATCTCTTGTTCCAACCGTATTGACATTCTCGAAGTAAACAGCACTGCTCATAGCATACTGCTTGGAGGTTACTGTTGTCTACCCTAATGCAGTGGAGGGCTTACTAAGATATTTCCTGGGAGGAGAAGGTGTAACTCAGAACACAAAACAAGAAACCTATCTGTTAGACTTTATTAAGTTGCTGAGGATTACTTTAAAAGACCTTTCACTATCATTTGTCAGGAGAACACTGTAAATTCTATGCTATATGCATGAGAACTTGGGAGGTTCTCTGGGCTTTAGGGTACTCTACACTTAAGAGAACCACTCTTCATCCCAGAGAAACCACGTTCTTTCAGATTTGGTGGGCAAGTAATTACAGTGTAGGTAGTAGAGCCTTTTCTAAGAAAATATCATAAAGCACATTTGGAATGAAATGCAGTATTAGATTTCCCTTTTTACACATTTTCTAGTACTCTAAGCTTAGCAATTAGTACTGTTTTGAAATAGCTTTTAGCTACTAGAAAAAGTGTCCCCTTTTGTAAAAAGGACCTGTTTACTCTTCTAGGAATGGCTGATGGTGTAGGCTGTTGGGGCCTTGCTTTAGAGTTGGGGAAATAATATCAGGCCACCAAGAAAAAGGATTCTTAAGTACAACACACAAAAGCTTTGTTTCTGTTTTTCATTAAGTTGCCCGTTTTCACCTCCACCCAGGTTTTGTTGTTTCTGGTGTTAGTACAGCCTTCTGAGCATCTCATACCCAGCCAGGCTGAGACGCGGAGGAGGAGAGCAAAGGCTCCTAACAAAGGCCTCCAGCTGCCGCCCACTGTCCTACCCTCCCCAAGGTCTGGCACCACTGTCATCTCTGAACTCAGTGATTCATGCTAGAAATGCAGCCGCTGGGTGCTCTGCAGTTCCTGTCGGACCTGAGCCGCTTGGGTCAGTAAAATCAACAGCAGAAAAACCAGTTCTGTGAGCCTGGAAGTCCCTACTATGCAGCCTTGGCTTTAGTGTTTTGGTTTCAGGTTTGTCTTTTGTTCTCAGAATCTGTTTTCGTGTGAGGCAAGAGCACAAACAAAAACAAAAAACTGGTTCTTATGGGAATCCTCACAAGGATGTTTCTGTGTGGGGTTTGCATCAGCTATTTGTTTATTTTTTGAAATGTGAGTGACTCATCATCTTTACACAGGAGAGGAGATTGCTGTTGAAAAACTACAGGTCAATTATTTTAAAAAAGGACAAGTACAATATTGGATAGCCGATAGCACTGGAATGATTTTGGTGGCAAAGCGTCTAGGAGATTCTGTCTGTAACCAAACTGAGAGGCAGAGACAGTGCATGAGAGCTTAATTATTTTTATTTTTATTTTTTAAACCTACCGCAATATTAAGTGATAAAAGAATTTTAACTTTTGGCCAGAATTTCAAAGAGATTATCTTTGCTGAAATCATCACGATGGAAACTTGCCATGTAGAAAAATAATTGGAGTTAGTAACTTTTCTAAACATAGCAACTTCTTTTTAAATAGAAAATGAACACAATAAGAAAAACGGGCTTTCCATCAGGAAAAGAAACCCTCCCAGGCCAATCCCTTCCTGCTCTATGCCCCGGAAAAAATTATCTTTTCTAAAACATTAACTATAATCAGAAACATGAAACATAGATGCTTTCATTTCTAATTGATGATTATATTAAGATTTAATAGTTTACAGTTAAGATGAATATTTCAAGATTACAGCAGAACCCACATTGTTCCTGATTTGCTCTTCTGTTATAAGTCTGTGGAGTTTTTTTGGTTTTTTTGTTTTTTTTTTGTGGTCCACTTTTTTCAGAGAGACCTTAATTGAAAGAGCTGATTTGGTTTAGATAGAGCCTGTTTTGAACCCATCCTCATGCTCCATCTTCTCTCTCCCTGGTGAAGATGGTTTCTCTTCAAGACAAGCATGTGATCATCAGAAAAAAGTTTAAAAGTTAAGAAACTTGTATAACAGCTGACAAGGTTGACATTTCATTAACTTGTTGGTTCAGCCTTCAGAAGATTATGTGTGGCAAAGCCCCATTTATTTGGAGTTTACAGCTTTTTGTTCTTCCTTCCCTCACAGGGTATAGTCATGTTTAATTTGGAATCTGGGCTCCTTTGGCAAATTAGCAATTAGAACAATTTTGTGGGAATATGTATATGTGTCATTAGTTTTCCTGCAAATTAATAGCAAAGGCAGAGGTCAGACAGAAATTTTCCACTTGACTGCAGCTTCTCTATAGAGACTTGGCACTTGCTTTTGGAATGGCCACAGCTGTTCGCAGCCACCCTCTTCCTTTAGGAACTGTCTTTTAATTAGTTTACCTCATAGCCATCATTACAAATATTACTGCCTCCCCTCCTTGAAATAAAATTACTGTTTCTACAAAATATTCCAGTGACATCTTGCACCACTGCACATTGATGGTGGGGTCACCCGAATGCAGCATTTAATCACTCGATCACCTCCATCCGCATCTCCTAATTAGAGTCCTTACAATACATTTGTATCTGGTAATTAGCTGAGATTGGCTGCTTCCTCTGTGACTTATTAGAGACAGCCCAGCAGTGGGTGCGAATCGCAGTGTCATTTGTTAAGGCTGGCAAACCCCTCTCTGCTCTCTTTTGGCTCCTCGTTTATTTCCACTTGCCACCTATATTCAAAAGCATCCAGAAAATCTGGCCCAAGTCTTTCTGCGGATTGTGCTAACCTGGATGCATTTTACTTTTTCCTTGTTACCTTTACTGATGGAAATGGTCCAGGTGTTAAAATCTTTGTGGAGGCCGCAAGGGTCAAATTCTTTTTGCCTTTGATGACATGTCAGTGGAATTGGTCTATTCTTAGGTATGAGCAAATGAAAAGAGGGGCTCGCACTTGCTGAAGGTTTACATGAGTGTGGATTTATAACAATTAAACTAGAACCCAGGGCCCAGTTGAACTTGATCTCCCTCACAAAACTGTAAAGGAACGAACGTGTCCTTAAAATATCTTAACATCTGTGTTAGTAATTTTTGTTGTGTTTTTAAGGTAATGGTCTTTAGATGAAAATAGAAGCCAAGAAGTAGGCTCATTCCCTAGAACTGTTGTATGGTTTTTGTGTACAGTTGCTTTTGGCCAGTGGGCGCTTTCAGGTGGTAAGCACTCAGGGGCAGCAGCCGTGCCCTGTATTCCTGTTTTGCCATTGCAGGAGTAGCCACCTCATAGCTACTCAGGAATGTTTATTGAATGTCATAAACAGGGTTAAAAGCTACACACTGAAGCTTTTCTGAAAATGAGCATAACAGAAAAGTGCAACTGGCATTTTTCCCATCAACAGGCAAAAGGAGATTATACAGGGTGCCTACAATTATATGAGTAGGTAGGATGAGTTTTGGTCCAAGGTGGAAATATGGACAAGCCTGAGTTTCTCTCTCTCTGTAAATTATGACTAGCATCTCATTTGGTAGGGGGTGGATGTTCTTCATTGAAACTATACAGGGGCAAGTGTTTTAAAACATTTCTGTAAATGTTTTCCATGAGTTTTCTGAAATATTCTGATATTCTTGGCTCAGCAGCATCTGAATTATAAAAGCTGTGTATTTATGAGCTTTGTGCACTAATTTCCTTGACCCTCTGCTCCAGCAGATGCTAATACATACTGTTCCTGGACCTCCTCAGTGATTAAGGCCTGAGGCGAGAAGGAGGTCTGCCCCAACTTTTCCCCTTTGACCTCTCAGCTCTGCCCCATCCCCTGGCTGGTGCTCTAAACTGTTAACACTTGGTTTGCAAATGGGCATCACCAGGTCAAGTTTTCAGGGGTATTGAGATGGCTGGTCACTATGTCTGCCTGGCTTGCTGGGTAAGGAGCGGGGTGGCTAGTTACGCCATTTGTGTGGCTTCTTCTCAAAGTTTTGGGGATGGGGGTGTGGTCGGCTGAATCCACATTACAAGCTGAGACTAGAAAGGAGGGCAGGACTGAATGCTCTCAGCCCAGCATTCAGCACCAGGTTTGCATTTTTCCACGAATTTTTCTTAAGCGTAGTGGGTCTTTGTTTTCATCCCTTGGAACTTCCCTAAGCATACCAGGCGGGGAGGATTCTCATGGCCATTCTCATTACTGGAGTGTGAGTAAAGGTTGTGTCTTCTTAATACATCAGAGCTCTCTTTTTATTATGTGCTTTGATTAGGATCTCAGAGGGCTCTTTTTTAATACCTTTCACAAATAATGCCTTGTGTTTAGGATCAACTATAACTATGGTGAGATAGGCTTTCGATATGGTGAGTGAGTTGAAACCTGATTTGAGAAATTTCATGGGATTGAGGGAAGGCTATATGTGTAAGATAGCAGTCTTGTAAACGGTAATAAATATGTTGGAAACAACCAAGTTCTTCGTTGCTGAACTTACAGAGTGGTAATTCTCTTCCATTAAATTTTGGAAGACTTGACCCTTCCAGTATTTGTAAGAATAGCACTATAAGTTGAACGTAAGATATGTAGTAAATCAGAGAAGTACTCATACATTTTTCTCTGTGCTACTTCACATAAACAATAATTCACTTCTCGTACTTGAATCAGTAGATTATTTCATTTTCATAGAACATTTGAAATTTCAAAGAAAAATATAAACAGAAATCTTACAGTCCTCGATCTCTCATAGGCCATTTTTAAAAAATAGATGACAGTCTTTATTTGATAGAATTTAATAATCATTGCATATAACACATTTAAAGATTAGTGTCTGCCACCTGATAGGAGTAAATGATGGCTTTTGGCAGAGGGCCAGTCTTCAGCATGAGCCTAGGCCAGACATTCGCGTGGGTCCCTTGCCCATGAAATTTCGTGGAGGAGCTACCAAAATGGCAGCTACTAGCCACATTGGACCATTTAAATTTAGATCCATTAAAAGTAAACAAAAACTGATTTTATAAAGTAATGAACACTGCTCCTCTGTTGGGCTAGCATGTCGCAGAAAGTTCTTTAGCACAGCTCAGGTCTGTACCTCTGCTTTCCACACGGTCTTTACTCCATTGTCTTTCCTCCCTTTTGCTGCCGAGGATTCTGAGGTGTGGTGGGCTGTTAACGGGGTTGGGGGTTGTGATTAAAGAATTGTCTTGACCCAGGGTTTCTCAAATTCGCTCTGCTGGATAATCCCTTCCAGCATCTGTAAACATCCATTTGGCAGTCTTCGGAAAATACCTATCTCGTGGAAAAGAAAAGAGCATTGCAAGAGATAGCTTACACCAAACCTAAGTGAATCGTTTATAAACATGTCTACTGAAAGCAGTGACACTAGCCAGGCCTCCTCTCTGTCATGCCTGCTGGACGTGAGGGGTTTCCTTGGTTGCTCTGCTTCTCTAAAGGTTTTCTACGCCATGTTCTCTTCCACACAGCTCAATCTGGTATCAAGTGTCACACTCTCCAAGTCCGCATCCGAGGCTTCTCCACAGAGCTTACCTCATACTCCAACAACTCCAACTGCCCCCCTGACTCCCGTCACCCAAGGACCCTCTGTCATCACCACCACCAGCATGCACACGGTGGGACCCATCCGCAGGCGGTACTCAGACAAATACAACGTGCCCATTTCTTCAGGTAGCTACTCCATTCTGGCCTCTTACAGAACTGTAACATGGAATTCTTGCCCATCAGCCCCTTTTTAAAAAGTGATAATTAATAGGACAATGATTCTTATTTAGCAGATATTGCGCAGAACCAAGAATTTTATAAGAACGCAGAAGTTAGACCACCATTTACATATGCATCTTTAATTAGGCAGGTAAGTAAATAACATGAATGTGAAATTATATCAGAAGGTGTACATGTACAAGGATATATTGATGAAGTAGATTTAAAACCGTTTAGTATGCAAGCATGCTGAAACCTTTTCTATAAGGTTTTTTAAAATTGTAATATATAACATAATTGCTTTTGATTAAGTATTACAATACGATGTGATTATTAGGAAATTCATTTCACACAACAGTGAAAATGAGCCTGTTTAAAGATGGCAAGTCAATTATCACAAGCTACAGTAATCTCTGATCCCTAGAATTAATCTGAGCTCTAAATAATTACTGAGCTTTAATCAGCTAGTGAAATGTTTTGCATTTCTCTTTGATTCTGCTTTATGAATGACTAATAAATTAATATTTCTGTACAGAAACAGAAATAAAAACTCAAAACAATTAGATAATTCCATTTTGAGTTTTGCTATTGAACTGTTAAATACAACCATTAATCTTAGATCATTTTGTGAAACCTTTCTTAGGAGTTAGCTCTGAATCACAGTTATTTTTTATTTTTAAGAAATTGTATGATGATTCTTCTGAATTGGTCATATATTACCTTCTCATATTTTTGATTCACAGGCCATTCTTGAATCTCCAGAAAAGCAGCTAACACTAAATGAAATCTATAACTGGTTCACACGAATGTTTGCTTACTTCCGACGCAACGCAGCCACATGGAAGGTAAGCTGCCTCTGGGGCCTCAGTTAACCTTGGATTTTGATCTTTATAAAGCAGAGTTTGATAAAATGCAGTTATTGGGCTACAAGAAAGTTACATTTATATTGCTTTAATACACTAAAAGTACCCAATTTATAGGAATATTTGATTGGGAAAGCAAGTTCCATTGTGGTTGAAATACTAAGATGGGAAACATCCATCATATTGGCAGGAGATATGTGGATCGGCCAGCCAGGGGAGCTCTCTCTCCCCGCAGCTGGAATACATAGAAAAAAAAGGCGATGACACTTGTGCCCTTATATTGAGATTGTCCTGTTACGTACACGGACCTCATACTGTTGGGTGATCAGTGACAGGCATTTGTAGAGAGGCAGAGGTAACCTATGTTTTCTCTCTGGTGAAAATTATCAAACTGAACACAACATCCATTGGTTGGATAAAAGCTCATCGATGCAATTAGTACAGACAGCTATGCAGTATGAATATTAGCACTGTAAATTGGATACTTCTTACAGGACAACACAGCATTGTAAATCAGGAGATTGTCCCTCAGAGGTTCGTAGATAACCTGAGGAAGAAAAGTGGCCTCTAAATCATGGAACTTTATTATAATACCATTTGCTAATTCCATAGCTCTGTTAGATGCTCCCCAACAGTGCTTGTGGTCACATGCTCAGCAGTGGGTTCTAGTGTCTGTTATTCTTGATTATAGAAGAGGCACAGGCATTCTGACATGTGTGTATTTTTACTCTCTCCAATTCTAACCTTTGTACTCCAAAATATTTAGACACTTTTAATACATTTTAGGATTGCCTAACATGATAGGGATTTATTATAGGATACAAGGAAAACTTGCATCAGTGAAAAATGCACCTTCCCTGCCAGTACCTTAATTTTGTATGGGAGAAAAAAAAACACATTTCCTCTGTTAAGTTTATGATAAGTGGGCATTTTAAAAGAAAAGGAAGCCAGGTGTGGCACCGCACACCTGTAATCCAAGCACTTTGGGAGGCTGAGGCAGGAGGATTACAAGTTTGAACCCAGATGGAACAAGTTAACAAGACCCTGCCTCAAAGAAGATAGAAAGGGCTGGGGATGTAACTCAGTGCTCAGGATCCATTGCCCAGTACTGCAGAAGAAAAAAAGGTGATATAACCATAGCATTAATTCACTAGACACAAGGGCCCTGACGGAAACGTGTGTTCAAGATTTTGCCCTCTTCATCTTACTTCAGAGGCTAAAATACATCTTTAAAAATAAAGAAAATAGAAAAATGAAACAGACTTTTTCTTCAAATTGCCTTTTATAAATACCAAATGATCAAATTTTAAAATAAATCACTAGTATACATTTAAACTCAGATCTTCAGATACAACTTTTTCATTTTTGTAAAGTGCAGGAAAAGGTGTCATTACAAACAACCCTAGATGAAGTAAATGACTCATATGTACATATCATTTTCTCTGTGTGTCCTTGTTGGTTCTGTGATCTTAGACAAAAGATGAAATGCCCACTTTAAAGTTATGCGTGAAAAGAGCTCATTTATGTTTTTTATGTTTTTTGAAAACTCTTGATTTTTAGTTGCTTTCTGCTAACATGAAGTTCTGTAAAACAAAACTTACATTTTGCCTGTGGATCTTAATTACATGGCTGTGTCATTTAGCCAGACATATAGGAATTCTTGTATCAGAAGTGACTTCATAGCTCTTTGAGTTCTGTACATTTTGATACTTATTTTAAAACATCAGTGATCAGAGCAAAAGCCATGTCTCCTATATGTACACCTGCTCTCTACACATTCTTGAAGGAAATTTGGCTGTATTTGTTTATATCTCCTCCACGTTGTGCAAGGAGGTGATGTTTAGGATTTTATACTATGCCTTTGTGCAACTCAATTGCTTGAAGGCTGGATCACAATTTTATACTCAAAGTTTACCCTACCAAGTAATAATTGTGATGTGCCAAATATTTTTAAGAGTTTTATTTTTAAGCAAAACCATCAAGATTTTAATCAAGAATATCCTTTGATAGTCTCCGCAATACAATGAACCTACCTCAGTTACACCGATATTATTCAAAAACTCTTTGGGAATATATCCCATGGATTCTTCTTGTGAGCAGTTCACCACACCATGCACTGAAAGTTCTCTTTGTCTCAATATTTCTTTTCAGAAAAAGAAAAATTTATTTAGTCTAAATCTTCACAGTCACCAATGATTGTCCCAAAATGAAAAGATCTTTCGAGATCTCAAGATTTGCCACCTTTATTAAATTCAGAGAGCGAATACTACAGGTGGTGGATAGAGAGGGGTTCCGGGTACAGGATGGCTGAACAGCAGCAGCATTACTGAAGATGAATGAGGACTTAGAGTGTGTGAGGTGCATGCTCCCCCTGAGGCACTTGCTCCGGTGAGGCCCAACAGTAAGCCTGCATCAGTCAGTTCAGTGAGGCAGGACTAAAGAGGAAGCTGTGCTTGGTTTTGGACCCAGCCAAAGTTGTGTATTTTTCTGAAACTCAAAGGGAAGATGAGATGCTGAAAGCTGCTCCCTCTTGAATTGAGAGCCCACTCTATGGTGGATTTTAGTAGATTATAAACCTGAAGGGTCTCAGGTTTGGCATGGCCAAAAATGACTTTGAAACATTTGTGTGCAGAAGCCTTGAACAGCAAAAACGTACTCATAGTGAGTGCCAGTGTTCTCACAGAGTAATAGGGAAATCAGACAGGCCTTGGTCACAGATACTGAACCCCTGGTGGTTAGTTCACCCTCTGATCCCTCTAGCTGTACAAGGTCATACTTAGTAGTAAAATCCTGTTTCGAGTTCTCCTTAATAAAACCTGTGTGCACTTTGAAAGGCAGGTACCACCACATAGCTAACATTAACTAGGTGCTCATCTTTCATGGTTTAATGAACCACCCTTTTCAAATTGAGAGGTAGATGACTTTCGAAAGACTGGTTCTGTGTCAGATATTCTGGAGTCATAGTAAAAATATATTCGGAGGTGTATTAAGGAACCTATTTCAGGGCTATACGCATATTACTAATATTTTCTCTGGTTAGACACAACCAGAGACTAGATTAAAATACCAAAGTACAATTAATTTATACTTTTGGGGCTTTTTCATCAGAAAAGACACTCTCAGCCACAAGAATGCCCTCCATGGGGGTAGTAGCTACAGTTCTGGGGGATGGTTTTACAAATGTGGACTGTTAGGCTGAATGTACTGCTATTGTTGGAGTCTTTTCTTACAGAAAATGTAAATGTTCTCTCTTTTATACTTGCTGCAGAATGCAGTGCGTCATAATCTTAGTCTTCACAAGTGTTTTGTGCGAGTAGAAAACGTTAAAGGGGCAGTATGGACAGTGGATGAAGTAGAATTCCAAAAACGAAGGCCACAAAAGATCAGTGGGTACGTCCACCATGTTTGAACTTCTTAGCCTAGCTTGGATTGTGCTAACAAGTATAATGTAGAGGCTTTGGCTGCTAGATGGTGTTAGACCAAAGAACTGGTTTCACATTGTCTCAGTTAAGGGAAGCAAAAAAGCATTTCATCCCTCCTGTTTTGTATACCCACCAGTCCCCCTGCCCTGCTTGCTGGTCTTTGTTGCATCACATGCTAGTAGCTTTTAGGTGGCAATGCATATTAACCCTCACAAACCATTTGCTTATGCTTATTGCATTTTATTTTCTTTCTCCTGTTCCCTGTATTGGATGTCTGTTCTGCCCCCAACCCCGTCTCCTTTTGTTGCCACTTCATCTCCTTTGCTGCTGCTCCTATCCCAGGGTGCCATTCGCACCAACCTCTCACTGCATAAGTGCTTTATCAGAGTAGAGGATGAGTTTGGGTCCTTTTGGACAGTTGATGATGAAGAGTTTAAACGTGGCCGCCATATTCAACGAGGCCGTCCTCGCAAATACTGCCCCGATGAAAACTCTGACGAGCTTGTCGCACAGTAAGAGCCTTTACTTGCTTTTGTTTTATTTTTTCTGCTGTTGCTTTGGCTTTGCATGGTTGACTCATCCCATGTAGTTTTGCATTTCACCAAGTAGCAGTGCCACAGCTTTCTGCAACGAAACTAAATTGTGTGATTTGTACATGTATTTCTCTTGTTTCTCTTTGGAACACCAGTGCCTTGAATAATGCTTTTTTGGCATCTTTAATGCAAATTATCAATTGTGTTTTGATTCAGCAGCTTGCAGGGACCCTGTGACTAAATATTTGTGTGACCCATAATTCCTTCAAGTGAAAAGGAGATTTTTATGTAGAGTTAAAATGTGTATGTGTTGGGATAACTTTGTTTATTCAGTATAGTGTAGATATGATTGAATAAAACGTTCCAAGTATAGAGAAAAATTATATGATCATTGATAAAAGTTCATTGATGAATGTAGGTAATTTCCTACTGGAAATCATTTAGTATCTGTTGTACAAGTTTTACAAGTTTTGAGTAATTTTAGTTCTTACTAGGCCTAGGATCTCTTAAGTTGCTGTCTTAGCTTCCTTTGATCAGTGGATGCAGAGACAGCACCGATCATCCCATGCTTTTGGGATCTGGCACTACAAGACAGACTGCAGCCCACCCTCCCACTAGCTCAGCACACCCTTCCTTCCCCAGTCAGAGTGCCTTGGACAGTGTGTGGTCAGAGGAGATGTTCCCCTCATTCCCAGGACCCCCTGCAGTGGGCTCTTTGACTTGGCAGCCCAGTCCCAGCTGTCTTCCTGTTGGAGTTGAGCAGCTACTACAAGGCAGGAGTCTCTAAGTCTTTTCACCTAAGCTAGAATTTTATGTGTATTTCCTTGAATAGCAGAATCTGCGCCCAGCAGACAGACCAGTCCTGTACAGCAGGAGAGGGAGAAAGCTTAACTTTTCTTTGGTTAGTGGGGAACGTTTCAAATTTGGAAGGCTGCTAGTAAGCTTAGAACAAAATTTAGCTAGGAACTCATGGGTCGATTGTGTTTAACTTTGAGTTTCTGTCTTTTTTTCTCACACAGTAACCCTTCCCTTATTAAAAACATGCAGAGCAGCCACGCCTACTGCACACCTCTCAATGCAGCTTTACAGGTAAGATTAATGGCCATCCCGAATGTGCAGCAGAGGCACATGTCTCCCCACTCATTTCAAAATATATTAGCCTCGCTCTAATTAGATATTAAATTTTAATTCCGTTAAACTTTTTTCTTAAGTGCACAAAGCATTGTGCTCCCTGGAGGCAAACACATCGGGCTGCTTCAGCATTAGCAGGATGCTTAGCATTTTGAATATTGTGGCAAAAAAATTAAAAGTTCACTTATTAATATTTATCAGCAGTATCATAATTTCCATCCTCTTATTTCAGAATTTCACTTGAGGCAAAAATACCACAAGTGTAATTACTCTAGCACAGCTATTAATGTGCTGGATGATAGGCCACTGCATCACATGACCTTCTATTGTTCACAGGTTTAAAGAGAAAGCAGAGCTTTGTGTTACTCTCTCCCGCTTCTTTTAAAGTCCTTTTTTAGTCTTGAGTTTGTCTCACTTGAGGTAAACTATTATTATTTAAACAATAGAAGTGCTTAAGAGAAAACTCTGGGTATCCAGCAAGTCAGTCAAGATTACATAACAACTGCGTAGAATGTTTGTTTCCTGCATCCGGATGAACCACGCACTTGCTGTATCACCGGTGGTCCTGGGAGAGGACTGCACCAGTCTGAACAGGCGGAGATGGCAGCTAGCGTGAGCCCTGTATTTATCGCACTTCCCAGGTTGTCTGTCCAGAACACTCGCACATCACCTGAGTACCTGGATGTACTGCTTAGGTTTCCCCGCAGAGGGAGAAGCACCCTTCTAGTCAGTGCTCCACTGTGTTTGCCTGCACAGACTGCCCCAGCAGATAGGCCCACAGAACCTTTGTTACCCAGATGTAGAGCAGTTGGACGCTGGTAATCTAACACCACTTCGGACTCTCTCACCTCATGTGTCCCCGAGGGGGACACTGGTTCTTAGATTCTGTGCTGGCAGTTCCCTTCCAAATACATAAGCAGATTAAAAGCTTCTTGGGGTAAGAGCAGCAATAGAAAACAAAAAAACCTTAAAAGGGATAATGAAAAAGCGGTTGGCATTATGGCAACAGGATAGGAAAGGAAGAGATTCTGTGACAGGAGCCTGGTTCTTGGTGTTTTTTGAGCAAATGTTAAATATTTATATTATTATTATCATTCTTATTATTGCTCCGGGGATCGAACTCAGATGCTTTGCAAGGCAGGCAACAGAACCACTGAGCTAAATCCCCGGTTGAGAGCAAATATTTATTGAGCACCTACTCTGTGCCCTACAAAACTGTTTTTGCCTGATCTCCAGCAGCTTCTTAAGGCTCCTGATGGATATGCCTCTTAGACAGTCCAGCAGCAAATTCACTGAACTTAGCATTTCAGTAATTATATTTATTTTTAGCCTGAATTAAATTTAATAGGAGAAACTACTTTATGTTTCTTTTAATCACTTGTAGTTTACACAATAACTTCAGAAGAGTAAATGAAAGCATGCTTAGATGCTGCCACTGTAAATATCATTCATTAGTAACTTACTTTCCCTGGAGTCTCGTGTGAATTTAAAGACAGCACTATCTAGAATAGTATTAAAATGGTAAGCACATTTTACATTCATGATGCAAAAATAAATAAATATATGATCCTCCATCCTCTAGATTCCTTCCCTTAGCTATGTGACAAATTTCAATTAGTACGCTTTATCATTACAAAACTATTCATGTCTCATCTCCAAGCCATTTGCTTTTTTGCATCTTCTTTATACTTCCTTGTTCCTGTGGCAGCCAAAAACCTTCCTGCTATTTTCCAAGAACACTTTAGTCCATAACAAGGCAAATAAATTGCTATAAATTCATGGTTTGAGGAGTGGATTGTTTCCCTCTCCTCTAAGAATTTGGACCCTTGATCAGTAGACAGTCCATAAGATAACTTTCCACTATGCAAATTAAATAAAAGATTCTACCAGCAGGCTTTCTTTTCCATTATCTCCCATTTCCATTTTTTAAGACAAGTAAAAATACTAATGGAACAATATCTTTAAAAAATTACTAGAGCAACATAATGCATGATATACAATTTATAAAATAGGACAGCAGCATCCACTACAGAAATAAAACATGGAACTTGGGACAGATTGCATTATGCTCTGAAAAAGTGAAGTAACTAAGGGTAACCATAAAGCTTTGTATTTATAGACTGCCTTTCCCCTGCGGAACTCAGGGCAGTTAATGTTCCCGGAGCAGTGGTTCCGACGGACTTCTGCACCATTACTTAAGCACCTTCCTTTCTTTGGCAAAGGTGACAGTTTGATATGAAGCCACATACTGTGTAAAGGATAATTTACATAATTAGGTCCATTATAAAAAGTGACACGCCTGCTACTAAGGGGACACTGACTACAGAGAAACACTGTTAGACATCAGCAGTTGGTAAAAATTTTCCAACCTGGAATGGGTTGCTCTGATTATTACTCACCGAGGAAGTATTCAGGAGGTGCAATGGTAGGCTATGCAGCCCTGTCTTGTTTGTTAAAGGGACGAGGTGGTTTTCTTCACGTAGCATCTTAAGAGTTGAGGATCAAACGTAGGAAGCTGGCCTTGTGATGGCTTCCTTTACGGTGGCAGTTGGGCCTCCACCTGTGTTCTAAGATTCAGTCTCAATCAGAAATGGTTTTGAACTCTTTGAGAGCCAAGAAGATAGATAATACTTATCCCAAGAAGGTTACCACGTCTACAGAGTGACCAGCTCCTCACAGCACACACATTCTTAGTCATTTCAATTTTGTCTTTCTCAGTTTTTGACTTGGCATCTGCTAAAATATTAAGCTAGTTGCTGTCCCACTTTTGTCCCATTCTGACTGCAACGGAGTGGGTCATGTGAGAATTGATCTACTAGCTTTTCCAATGGAAAGCAGCTCAGCTGACAACAGTCGCAGCAGAGTTTCCATGACAGGGAGAGGTGCGACCACTCTGTAATAATAATTATTACTACACCAACTGCTTTGCCCAAAACTGTGAAAATGCTTCTATTTGTAAGAGCTCTATTGAAAAAAGTACTTAATGCAAATTATTTGAAACAATAGGAAAGTGGGGAACGTTCATTAAAATGAGATTACCATGTTGGGAAATAGAAACAGGAAATTTTCCCTATTTTTAGAAGAAAGCAGATACATTCAGAAGTGGAGGAAAGGAAAAGCTGAGGGCTTGCAGAGGGCTCAGCTTTGAAATCATCTATGAGGCAACACTGGGTTAAGTGGGTAAGACCTAACCTGGTCTTATTTCTAGAAGGTATTTCTGGCTTTGGAGTTTGTACAGTGAGTGAGGCTGCAATTGTCACAATAGGCAGGCACCCTGCCGCCCGCTTTGCTCCCTTTTCTCTTCATATTTGGCTCAGACCTTCTCTTTATTGCCAGGATTTCTGGAATAGTTTGGACTCTTGCATGACGGCCAATTGAAGTCACCATGCCAGATTGTCTTGTGATTGTACTTTTTTCTCATTCGGATGGAAAAACCAGGCATAGTGTAGTCTGCGAGAGGACAGTTTTGATAAATCTTGGCCTAATTACAGCTGCCAGTTTTTCAAAGTCTGTCCTCTTCAATAAAATGAAAAGTCGCTATATTGTAATCACTTACAAATGAAACAAATATGAACATTTTAGTCTAAGGGTATATTTGACTCCTGTCTCCTTTGTAGGCTGGGTGGGTGGCCATTTTACTCAAAGGTAGCAGGCTAGGAAGTAAATGGTTTCCTAACATAGATGTAGGTGGGGTTTTCTTCTTCCATTTCCACACCTTTTTTCTGACACTCATTTGGAGTGATTTTGTCACCTTTAATATGGATGTGCTTAGGCACCAAAATGAAATAAGATTCAGAGCTCCCTTTTTGCCAGAGATTTTTCTTTAGTCCTGAAATCCCAGGTGACTGCTGAATCTGAAAGATTACACAGTGTTACCCTCAATACTTTGAGAAGTATTCTCAAATTTCACTAAACAGATTAAAAAATCATTCAAATGGAAATGGTGGGGGGGATAAAAATTGATTCCAATTCTATAATCTTTTCCTTTTCTATAGGATCTAAGGAGGTAAATGTTTATGGAAGTTCTCATAAATTTGAGCAGTATGGCTAGAATAATCTGATCAAATCTCTGCTATCCAATAGTGGAGTCATCAAAATGGATAAAGAAATGAAAATTCCATTACATTTCACTATGATCTAGAAATATTCAGTTCCTCAAGGAATCAGATATAAACCTCATACTAAATACCCCAGTCTAAGCCATGTGACTGTGCCAAGCATGACCAAATTCAGTATTTACTCTTCCCAAAGGGCACTTTGCTTCCTCCAGTTAGCTTTTCAAAACCAAAACCATGCTTGGGGCATGTGCATGAGTCACTTTTAAAGCAGTGTCCTTCTACACCTCTTTGGAATTCGTGTTTGCCAACCATGCTACAATGAATTTAAACTGAAGGTTATTGAATACACCCATAATTCATAGCTTCCTTGTCTTGCATACCCTGTGTCTTCATAAGTCTTCTCCTGGTTGATGGCAGGCTTCGATGGCTGAAAACAGTATACCTCTATACACTACTGCTTCCATGGGAAATCCCACTCTGGGCAACTTAGCCAGCGCCATACGGGAGGAGCTGAATGGGGCCATGGAGCACACAAACAGCAACGAGAGCGACAGCAGTCCAGGCAGATCCCCTATGCAAGCTGTGTGAGTATTACCCGCCCAAGTGGCCTCTGCCTCAGACCCCCAAGCTTCCTGTTTTGTATGCACATAATCCCTTCTTCTATACATATATCTATACGCATCACACACACACACACACACACATACACACCTTTCCTATAGTTCCTAATTTCCTGCAACCCAGGGAGAAGTTTGTGCTTCTAGAATTGTTAGTGAATAAAAAGATTATTTGTTAATTTTCCTATGAAAGTGATCCACTTCATCTAACCTAGAAGTGCACACAGCAATAAAACAGAAAATGTGTTTGCTCTTTTTTCTCTGCTGTATATCTCAGGCCAGTATGTATACCTCGCTATAGTTCACTCCAAAATTTAATACGCATATCTGGAAAAGCTTGCAGTTGATTCAGCATTCAGACATGCTGAACCTAGCAGAAAGAAAAAGATGCTTGTTTACTCAGTTGTGTGCTAAGTTTAACCGCACGAATGCAAGGCTGCAGCGTTATTACCAGGCATTAATGATGGCACAAATGAAAGGCGGCGTGATTTATAGATTGCTCTTAAAATATCAAAAGGAAAATTAATAGGAGCATTAGAGTAGCAGACGGCAGTGTAATGAGTGCGCGTATAACTGCATAAAGTGATGGCCGATGGTGACCCATGCTGCATGTGAATGCCACCAGGACCAGCAGACCACGAGAAGGTGAAGGCCACCAGGCTGTGCCACCCTTGTGAACAGGTCACAGGAGAGATTCGGTGCCAGTGTAATAACCCCCTTGCTTCCATGAACATTTCTAGAACAGAAAAGAAACCGTGTTATTCCAAGTGATTGGATTTGCAGGGGATGCTGTGGATGACAGTCTGTCCCTTTTAGTGCCTTCCTGCAAACCCGGGGCCACTTTAAGTGAATAAACCAGTTCGGTGCTTGCCATACTGTCAGCTCCTGGAATAGGCTACTGTCTTTACATCCTGAACTACTGACCAGCATCTTCCTTTAAAATAATTTAAGTGATAGGAATGGAAAATATGACCTGTAGCAATTAGGAACAGGATGAATTGTCATCTAATGACAAAAAAAAAAGTCATCTGCCAGCCTAATTGGAGGGTACAGGGGACTCTGAAATTTGATTTTCTGGCATTTGCATTTCATGCCCAGGGTGCTTTGAAAGGGATCCTTAAAGATGAAATAATAGTTTTTAACTTATAAGAACAAGTCTCTCAGCATTTACTTCACAACATTTTAAGAAATTGTTTATCTTTCACAGTAATGCTGTCGTATTTCACCCTTTCTAACGCATTGTGGTGTTTGACTTTATTCTGTTCACACTCACATTCATCTTTAAATCATGCTCATGGCAGGACTACTCACATAGTAAGGAAGTTCAGAGAAAATGTAGATTGGTGTATGAGCTACCTGAAGAAATATTCATCAGAGCAAATAAATGTCTGAAGTTACTGAATGGAAAATATATTCTTTCTCTTGTTATTTAGTACAAAAGACCACTAGAAAGAAAAAAAAAAATTATTTGGATAGAAATTTCACAGGCAACACTTTAGAACCATACTAATTTTACTACACATAATAAAGTCAACTATGAGTTCATTTAACAACTTTGAACTAACCCCAGTGTTACAAACAATCTTGTTTTACAGCAGGCATCATAATTTTAAGTGAAACAATCGCTCAACTGATTTTTTTTAGAAGGGAAAGAAAGAAACCCTGTACAAAGATGTCAAAATGTGCTGCTCAGATCTCAGGACTATACCGTGTGCTAAATGGAATTCCATGCCAACAATAGATTCCCTGTGCCTACTATCAGTGTCCTAGATGGTTACTCTTTTTCACCCTGTTCTTCCATTAAGCGAATTCTGTAATGACATAGTTTCCCTCCTTGTCTCATGCATTACCCTGCTATGGTGCAAATTGTTTTTTAACTGTTCCAGTCTATTGGAATAAATCAAGCCATAACTTTACAGCAAGTCTTACAGGACCTTGTTATAATGGCAGCCTAGCTAATACCCAGTTTTGAAACAGAAGTCTTCATTTTTACCCTTTCTGTGACACTCACATACCACTACAAATTGTTTCTCTTTTTCAACACTAGAAAGTAGTCACACGGTTACGCTTTGGGGCATTGCACTTTTATCCAGATAGGAGCTAAAGGTGCTATAAAGCAAAGTGCTCCGCTCTGTCATGCACCCCTAGAACACAATAGCTTTAGACATGAGGCAGCTTTCTTTAAGAACTCTTGTGTTCCCAGAGTGGCTAAACAAAGGAATTACTCAGGGGGAAGGGGAATGTGTGGCTTTGCACAGGTATTCACTGGTAGCCTTTTAGGAAGTAGATGTGGGAGAGAAAGGGTAGTGGGGCTTCATGTCTGAAGACTTCATGAGGCACAAGTACACTGTAAGCCCCAGTTTCTAGGAGACACTGGCTGTATAAGAAGCCTTGTCTTAAGTAGTTTGCATTTTACACGAAAATCCATTAGTTTCCTGAGACACTGTATACCTCTGCCACATTTGCTACATGCAGGGTACCTGCTCAATCCAAGAAATGGGCTTGAGGTGGGATTTCATATTTCTGGAGTTGTCAAGGCCTTGCCATCTAACCTGGTTGTCACATGGGGTACAGCTTTAACATTCGTCAGACACCCAGTCTGTCAGGCACTCCTCAGACACATCTAGTGAGCCTGAGTCTGGGTTTGTAAATACTCAGTGAATTTAGGGGAGAACAAAATAATCTCTGATGTTGTGAACTCTGTTTTGTGGAGACTTTCCAGGTATCTGGATTTTTTTTTTTTGCTGTTGTCATGCCCAGCTTAACAAAACATCTGTTATAGTCTAAAATTATAAAGCAAGAATTTCATTAGGACTGTTCTGTTCTGACAGCCCATCCTCATCCTCACCCAAAGCTTTTGTATTGCCTTATATCTAAGGTTCGTTTATAAGCCTAAAAAGATTAATAAGTCTTATAGCATAAAATAATAAAAGTAGGAAAAACGTTTATCTGGAAAATAACATTTGAGCCTCAGCACATGGCTAAATAAAAGATTCCTATCCAGTAGACATTACAAAAACCACGCAGTCAGTGGAGATAGAGGACGTGATTTAGGAAGTGAGGATTCTCTACAGTGAAACTAAAAGTGCAACCTAAAGTGGTCCTTGTTACTAATCCAAGAAACATGGTTTAAAATAACCTGCGCATAACCCAAATGGGCTAAGCAACAAATTTTTTAAAAATAATGCTGAGTACTGATGAGATATTCAGTTGATACAGCCCTTTTGGAAATTAATATCACAATAAATCAGAAGAACCATAAAGATGTTTTGGCCTTTGCTCCTCCAACAATTCCTTTCTTAGAAATTTATCTAAAGAGGTAAATGAGCAGAAGCAGAAAGATTAGTGTGCTTTGCAAACAGTGAAACAGGGACAGAAGATGAACCCAGAGGCCCAGTAGTTAGGGACCAACACATTAAAACAGAGTATGCTTGCGTGACCATAAAAGTTATAACTGAAAGGCTAACAAAGTAAACATACACCTGCTGTGTCTGTAACATATAAAATAGGATTTGCAGTAGGAAGACAGGCAAAAATAAAAACTAACCTTAATTAGCAGTTTGTTAGTTGTGTTTTTTTTAAAGGAATGATAACCTAGACACCTGGTTGATCCCAGAGGAATGTCAAGGACCTATCACAGCGGACCTCACAGGACCCTGTGTTTAGGAAGACATGTCGCTTGTTCTGATGTTCTGTTCCTCTCTCAAAATTTCTAATTTTTGCACCAGGGACCCTGCATTTTCATTTTGCACTGGGCTTTGCAGATCATGTAGCAGGCCTGGGTCTGATTGCAGAACCACAGATAAGACTATTAAAGATTAAAAATAGATGGAGAGCCACATGTAAAAATGTACTGTAGGACAACTTTGCACCATTTGTTTTTTTGCAAGTTTTTGTTAAGAATATTTTTAAGGGCCAGGGATTTAGCTTAGCGGTTCAGTGGCCTGCCTTGCAAGCACAAGGACCGAGTTCAATCCCCGGTACCAAAAAAAAGAAAAAAAAGAAAAGATAT
This sequence comes from Fukomys damarensis, assembly GCF_012274545.1. Lineage (NCBI taxonomy): Eukaryota > Metazoa > Chordata > Mammalia > Rodentia > Bathyergidae > Fukomys > Fukomys damarensis. The sequence goes on along the minus strand of NW_022900940.1, from coordinate 5,007,773 downwards.
TTAAGAAGAAAGCTATTCATCTGCCATCGAGCCCCCCAAACTCCCTGTTCACTGTGCTCATTTTAGAGTCAATTGACTCTGGAGGTTCACATCTTCAAGGGCAGTCCAAAGCACTCCTGTTTGTCTTTAAATAATTCAAGGGGCCTTTGGGGTTTGCATACAGCATCAGTTATTTAGGAAGCCAACCATTCCCAGGACCACGTCTTATTACTAATACTTGATAATGTCAGTTTTAAAAAATCCCCTCTCTGTCCCAGAGATGGGAGCATTTTAACTTAAATGGTTCCTTTACATATCAAAAGCCCTGCAACAGAAAATAATTTGTATTTGCAAAGGATCGTTGTAAATATGATTTACGAACAACATTTCTCAGTTGTTAACAGAGTGGTTTTGTGTGATCGCCCCACCATGCGAACCAAGTGCTGGTCCTTAATGAGAAAGTTGGCAGATCTCATCGCAGCTGCGTGAGTCCTGTGGCCGCTACCAGCCAGGCCTCGTGTTTTGCCTTGTTTACAGCTGACAGCGTTATTATTCTGATTGGGGCTCTGCTTTCTTATCATATTGTTGTGTTGAGCGAGCCTTTTCCTTTCCATTTGTGTTTCCTGGCAGGGCTTTTCTTGCCTTATTGACAGTTTGTAAAAATATGCATTAATTTGGAGTTTCAAGCATGTATCATGGTGTCTCTTTGCTGTGTTTGCTTGAAGTTGATTAATGATAGAACCTCGCTTGGGGTCGTCCTCTGGAGAGTTCTTTCACAGGTTCTGCATGTTAACTAGCAAAGCAGAACACACAGCAAGCCACGATTAGCCCAGCCTCTGCACTCAGTGGTCCCCACAAACTACCGTTATATTACAGATTCTCATTTCACGTAATTATGTGAAGATTGGTATTCATCTACCTAGGATGTCACGAAGGGGCCTGTTATCTGGGCTTCCAAGTGTGTGGTCCAAGGACCAGCAGCAGCAGCAGCAGCACCAGCCTGCTCGTGAGCGATGCAGAGTCTCAGGCCTACCCCACAGCCTGCTGCTCTCCACACTGTATTTTAACAAGGTCCTCAGGTGATCAGGGTACACAGTAAAACAGGAGAAATGCTACTGAGGAAGAGAAGCCAGATTCTTCCAGAGATCATTTGCTCTAGCCTGTCCAAGAGAACTTGTGAATTCAGGAAAATATGCTGTCTTTGGGCTCTCCAGCAACGAAGCTGCTCACCACATGTGGCCCTTGAGCACTTGAAATGGAGCTCATGCAACCTAGAAAAGAAGGTGCCGTGGGCAAGGGCTCTCACGCTGGACAGTGCAGCTGTATAGTGTGACTTTTAGGCCGCCTCAAACACAAGGGCTGCACTGTGCTGGAAAATGCCCCCACTGAACTTCTTCTCTCTGTTTCTCCAGGCATCCTGTACACGTCAAAGAAGAACCCCTTGATCCAGAGGAAGCTGAAGGGCCTCTGTCCTTAGTGACAACAGCCAACCACAGTCCAGATTTTGACCATGACAGAGATTATGAAGACGAAGCAGTAAACGAGGACATAGAGTGAACCTCTGGGTGGGCCGACCCCAAGAATGAAGATTGGGGGAAAAAAAGCAAAACAAAACACGTCAAAAAGTCAGCAGTGAAATTGTTCTCCATTTGTTGTACAGTCTGGAGGATTTTCACTACATTTTGACAACTCTGAAATGTGTTAACTCTTAGTGCCATCAAGAATCCCATTTGGGAGTATTTTTGATTTTTCTACTTTTTGTTGAAAAAAGGAATTTGTACTCTGTGCATTGGATGGACTTGTTTGGTACTTGGGATTTTCCTCTCTTAACAGTCAACATCAGTGTTGTAAATTTGCTAAACCAATTTACTTTTAGCAGCAGACTTTGAACTGTAGTCCTGCCAACGCTGGACTCTTGAGGACACCCGACTGAGCTTGTGCACCTAAGCTGCAGACCAAGCCTTTGCCCAGAATTTAAGGATTCCAATGGACGACCTATTTGCACAGTACTGCATGTTGATTATCACTGCCTTTACTTTTTTTTTTTTTTTTTTTTCTTTCCAGCTTCCAGTTGGGATGGGGAAGGCCTTTGTGTTGGGGTTGGGGGGGGGGGGGAAAAAAATTATCCCAAACGTTTTAATGTATTGCTTTTTTTTTTTTTTTCTTTCCAGCTTCCAGTTGGGATGGGGAAGGCCTTTGTGTTGGGGTTGGGGGGGGGGGGGAAAAAAATTATCCCAAACGTTTTAATGTATTGCTTTTTTTTTTTTTTTCTTTCCAGCTTCCAGTTGGGATGGGGAAGGCCTTTGTGTTGGGGTTGGGGGGGGGGGGGAAAAAAATTATCCCAAACGTTTTAATGTATTGCTTTTTTTTTTTTTTTTTTTTTCTTTCCAGCTTCCAGTTGGGATGGGGAAGGCCTTTGTGTGTGTGTTGGGGGGAGGGGTGAAAAAAATTATCCCAAACTTTTTAATGTATTGCTTTTTTTTTTTTGCTTCTACTATACCATTTTAAGTTCTGACCTCAGGCCTCCACTTGGGCCCATGGCCTCTTGGAGGCTTAAAAGTTTTCTGTACCTTGTGATGAATGTTAATAGGTGTTTTTATTATACAAAGCTGAATGTCATTTCTCGTTTGTAGTTTTCTGTCACTCATTCCATTCTCCTACAGACATCACCATGTTTCTCTAAAGTCAGAAAACATTCCGTTTTGGTCTTTTTCTAAAAGGTCCCAAATGCTGCACTCTCTCTACACATGAAGGTCCTCTCATACGAGCGTAACGTCCTGCCAGAAAGAGAATGAATGACAGAAAAAAAAAAGAAAAGAAAAACTAGAGACACACACTAGGAACAATGCAGACTCATTCCACAAAGCAGTATTGGGGTGGCAAGGGAATTTTCAAATTTTCTTTTCTTTTTCTTTCTTTCTTTCTTTCTTTCTTTTTTTTTTTTTTTGATAGTAAACATCATTTAAAAGAAATGCCACAACATTCTACCAGCACGAGGAAATAGAGGCAGCACGAGAGTGCAGGAATAAAAAGCTCCTAATCAGACTGATACTAGGCCCAAGGAAGGCGTCCCTCCTGTAACCCCGTGGAGAGGGCTGCAGACTCTGTTAAACACAGCGAGGGTGACTAGGGAGGGTTGTTTTGTTTGCAGAATGACCAAAAGCCAGCTTCCCCAAGCAACTTTGCTGAACATGGTGATGGCACTGAGTTTATACATCGTTTCAGACCTGCTTGGTGGCATTAATCTGTCTGAATGCAAATTAGACTTCAGATTGAATTTGCTACGGGAGTTAATGAGGACTGAGTTCAGCAATGCTAAAGTGTTCATTACAAATGTGCAAACTTGGTACTGCAGTTCGGTTTGTTATGCAATTTTTTCATACCACCCCAGTATCAGAAAGTAACAGAGGACATCAGAGAGACAGGGGCTCCTGTCAGCCCTGAGCTTCTGGGGAGCCTCACAGGGCCTGGGGAACGTGACAGTTCTGGGCCAGTCCAACCTCAGTCCTTCCCACCCGTGCACACTTCCACTTGGCACCCACTACCCTCACGTTTATTTATCTAGGACTGTAGCTTTTGTTTTTAGTTTGAGAGCCTTTTGGAGCTTAATTTATATGCTTTGTACTTTTTATTTCTAAAATTACCAAAGATATTTCACAAAGGTAAATTATGTTCTCTGTTTTATGCTTTATCTGATGAAGCCAAATATCCTCTTATTGTTGATCAAAGGAGGCGAAAGAATTTAGAGGCAAATGATGAGCTGTAGGCTATTGCTAACCTGAGAAAGAGAACTGCTCCTTCATCCTAGAGTAAATTCAGAAGACCAAGTAGGTAATGGAACCAAAGTTGTTACTTTTTTCTAGTAGTTTTTTCTGCTTTCTCTTTTTTCTGTACCTCTTCAGAGACCAAAACTCAGTCTTACATAGAGAAATTGTGGGGCTACTGAAAATAAAAATAGGACACAGTATTAGTTGTACAGAAGGAATGGAGTCCCATATCAAAGAAAAAGAAATGAATGTATGCCACCAAAAATTAGGTATAGATAGTAGAAATTTGGAAAAAACAGAGAAGCTTTTGTGATTGAACTAGACCGTATAATAGTATTTCTAGAATTAAAAGAAGAAAAACAACTTTAGAATGATTGTATGCCACTTTTGTTTAAGGACTGTGCTATGATCGCTGCATTAATTTTGGCTTACCTTAGCATATATCCTACAGTTTGGGTTGTTTTTTTTTCCCCCTGTCCTTTTTTTGTTTTTTGTTTTTGTTTTCATTTTCAGATAAGGCTTTGGTCGGCATTTTTAATTTTTTGAAAAAGAAAAAGTAACACTCCCATTCACTCAGAAGCTTGGTACAAAAATGTCTTTTGCAGTTGCTCTTGAAGCTTTACTCTGCTTTCTATATCAAGGGCAGTCTGTGGTCACTCACGACTTTTTTTTTTAAACTTGTGCAGGCAGCTTCATGATGTGCAGGCAGTAGCCAGACAGGGTCATGGGAAGGGGGCCCTGTGCTTCTAAACTGAGTGGTTGCTGGTTAGTTTGGTATTCAAAAGAGGATAAAAATCTGGTAGATTAGTTCATTCTCAGCATGTGTAGCTAGACATGAGTAAAGATAACAGCATGAGAAACTGTTAGTACGCATACCTCAGTTCAACCTTTAGGGAATGATTAAAATTTTTAAAAAATACATTTCACTCAGTTGCACTTAGTCGTATGTCTTGCATGCTTAGTCTAAAGACTGTAGCAAAAAAAGAAAAAAAAAGAAAAAAAAAAAGAAAATTAGATTTTACACATCTTTGCAGGCATCACAGCCCTGCGGAAGAACCAACTGAAAAAAAAATTTTTTTCTCAGGCTTTACAGCAAGAAAACGTCACTATGATTTTTACAATTCTGATTCTGTAACCCTTGGGGATATCTCAGTCGCTTCTTTAGGATGGGGTTTATTATGTTGTACATATATCCCAATGTGTCTGTGTGAATCTTTGTCTTTTTTGGGGGAGGGTGGAGGGTGGTTCTTTTTTTAGATACTGTTCCTAAAAAGGAATAAATGCATACACTTGTTTGTCAAAACACCTTTGCTTTTTGTGCAACTGCTTTATATTAACAATACTAAAAAGTATCTTTGGAAAAAAAAAAACTACTGTATGTAATGGAATTGCAGAATATGCTGCACATGTATTTTATTTAGTTATTCTTGCTTTAAGAATATGGATGACATTTCCTGACATGTGGAGGGAGAAACTCCCTTTTTATTTCTTTAAATTGTAACATAGTTGACAGATTTTTTTTTTTCCTGTTCTCATTGATTGGAGCATTTTGTACAGGTTTGTGTGTGTGTGTGTGTGAGTGTGAGTGTGTATGTGATCTAATCTGTTTTTTTATACATTCCTCTCCCTTGTGTTTATCCTACCACTGCCTTCCTGGCTATCTTTAAACAAGTTCATACATCTGAAAAGAGAAAAAAAAAATGTTGTTTAAAATGTTTTCTTCTGCTGCAGTAAATATTTTGCATGATGAAATTCGAGGATCACACTTTCAAAGTTTATCAATAGTGAAGTATTGGTTAATGGGGAGTGTTGGAAATACCGAACTTCTGTACACACACAAAAGAATTGTACAAGGTGCCAAGAAACAAAGACAATGTTACCTTTTTTTTCTTCTTCAGAGAAAAGCGTACATTAAGGAGAGAGTCCCCTGTGTGAGGTAAATGCACTGTCAGGAATGAGGATCCATCCTACTTGTCCCTAGAATCTGTCCTTAGAAGACGAGTTAGGCTGCCATATTAGACAGTAGTGAAGTGAACTATCAAGGCTTATTTACTTGAAGAGTGACTGTCAGTCCTGCTCCCTCAGACAGCTCTAACATCATATTCCTAGCATCCTACATCCCATCAGACCTGATAAAACCTTGTAGTCTAATCTAGTGTAAATCACTAGCTTTACAATAACCAAAAAACTCAAAATTACAAATACTTCATTTCCTTTCCTTTCAACAGTCCAGCCAACCTCTGTGCGCAAGGACACAAAGCTGACTCGACTTATAAGGATTTTGAATCTTTTGGGTTCCTTCTGGTTAATGGCAAACCTTTCTGATATTTTCGGTGTTTTACAACTCATTTTTGCACTTGTATCCTAAGAATGAGATTTATAATCCTAAAGGCATTTCGTGGGCCCAGCATAGCCCGTGCAATCTCTGTTCCCCGTAAGCCTTGATGGAGATGGCAAAGTCTGGACCGTCAGCATGGTGCTTCGTGTATATGTGCTGCCAGTAACAAGAACTGTTCTATTTGTTTTGTTTTGTTTTGATAAGGCATAAAAGAAACTCATTCCTTGACATCAACTGTAATTCCATCATTCCATGTCTGTGGATACAGACAATAAAAAAAAAAAAATGTGTAGTCAGTACTAATTACTGACATTATAGCATTCTCAAATGCAATAAAAATGCTGGTTGTTCACACTGGTAGTCCAAGTCGCCACAGCCTAAGTTTTTTCCCCTTTCTGACTTGCTGATACTGTATGTTAGACATATGCCGTGGTTTTATCACCAGCTGCTTCCAGCACAGAATTAAAATCAATCGTAAGTAAAAGCTTTCCTCATCAGGGAAGGCTAAAGCTTTTTTACTGGGGGTAAGATTTCCAAGAGAAGGTATCCACTGAGAGAATCGGGAAGGGAAGAGAGAAGGGGGGCGGTTCTCAGTTGAGGAAGCAGTGCACTTATTTCTCTTCATCAAATTTTATAAGGAAAAACAAAATGTTTAATAACTAGCATTAAAAGCAAACTAAAATTTCAGAGGAAAGCAATTTCATGAATAATTCATTAAAATTTCACATCTGCAAGATTAGTCATCCAAATAAAATGCTAATGTCAAAAACATGCACCGTCTATAATATTCTCATCAAGAAATCTTTTTGCATATAATGATAAATGCTTAGATTAGAACAAATGATTTTATAAAAATATCCTATCAAAAGTATTCTAGATAACTACATTCACTGGAGAAAACAGTTGAACTCCAGTACCTGAATGTCCCAGGAAAACCATCTTGGTTGAGATTTTATTTTTAATATCGTAACTTCAGAAGAACATTGCTACTTCTCTTTAGTATTCTATCATATGTATCCTAAGGATTAATGAATTAGAGCATCATCTTTCAGCACAAATTAAATTGCCAATATACTCAAAGTAGTGCTTTAAGCAGCCAAACCCATGTTAATGTAAAAACTTTCACACATGTAATTTCAAGGACATAATGCTTGATGGTTTGAAAATTAGCCTTGCATTCTTTATTGAGCAAAATGGCCACTGTCGCTGAGGAGCCGTGTAAATGTTCCCTCCCATTGTTAGGAGGAAAGCCCTATTAGGAAAGTTTTTTGCCTTGCCTTTTTACGAGTAGGTTTTGCCTGTAAGTTGCAAAGGAGGAGCCTCTCTTCATTGGCCACAATCTAGAAACCCTCAGTCTGACGATTAGTAGACCATTTAATTCTCACCTAGCCACCAAAAATACACTATCAGGGTTAACTGAAATTTACATAATTTCAAGGCTTTAGCGTATTAAATACTGGTTACAACAAAGTAGATAAGCTGAAGTGCTTACGTAAGTGAAGAGTTTTTAATTGAGTTTAAGGAATTATTCTAAAACGAACAGGCTTACATTATGTATTTCAGGCTTGCCATTCAGAAATACAAGGCAGCAAACCCAAAATAATGGTGCTTCTTTTAAATGGAGGCCTTTCTATAAAGAACATAAACTCAAGACTAATTTGACACCAAGATAAGCAGCTTCATGACACAACCACCTCCCACTGGCCCTTCCCAAAATGAGAATGCTAGATTCTAACCTCTAATGTTACATGTTTATACAGAAAGTAATGGTTACAGTTTATCTTCATTGTAGCTGAGTAAAATAAAAAGTACTCATTCTGATAAAATTGGGCCTCAAACTTATTGAAGGCATTTGTTGACTGATAAAAGGTTTAAGATAATTCACATTGGAGGGAAATTAAATACCAAAACATTGGTTTAACCATGGAACTAGATTATCATAATTTTATTTTTAAACTTATTTTTTGATAAATCATCTTTTTGCACTCTAAAGTCACGTATATATTGGTATTAAGACAGACACATATTTGAAGTTACTGTTTTTTTTTGTTTTTTTTTTTTTGGTGGGGGTCACTTTTAGGGAGGGAAAGAGACAAGCTTCAAGTTATAATGTTAATTTGAAGGTAACCGGCCTTTCAAGAATTAATTTCAGCCAAAGCAATAATCATTATTTACCAGCATGTGACATTTTTATCACTTATCATATTAGCAAATTTCCATTGAAAATGCTAAAATGGTTCGTCATAAGGCAGATAACTGCTCGAGCTGTAAAAATGACCAATACAAGTGCTGGTACTCAAACATTAAATTATACTGTAATTAATAAAGACAGTTAAACTGTCTACTAGCAACAGCAATTTAGGTAACCACATTTGATCGGCTATAAATTGTAACTACATTAAAATTCCAGAAATATTAGCAATATGGATTACTTGATGGAAGTTCATGCTGATCACCAACTCTCTTTTTTTTTCTTTTTCTTTTTCTTTTTTTTAAACAACGGAAGCACAGGTCAGGTTGACCACAAATCCGTGGGCGAAGATCAGGCCTGAGCACTTTTAATCTTGTGAAACAAGCAATTACAAATAGTTGGATCGATTTGTTAAAAAGCTTTAGGTGACATAAATTGTTTCCTGTTTAGCTTATTGCTCTGATACATAAATGTCACCAAGACCAGTATTAATCAGTGCCATAGAACAACATGGGTGGCTGATGTGGCTTCCAGTCAAGAATCTGTCAGGCCTTTTGTGAACATTTCTCAGGAGCCGCGCTCACCAATGCCCTTCTCAGCAATGACAGAAGAAGGAAAAACTATTTTGTTCTGTGAAGTCTTCAGCACCAGCTTAATTTGGAGGGATAAACTAAATTGCAGGATTTTGTACTTGCTTTTTCTTGCCACTTGATGTACAGAGCCACATTTTTAACATATCTTCTAAACAGAATAATATTTGCAAGGCACTTCAACTCCTAAAAAGCTAACACATTTTGTTCTTCTCAATATATGATACTATATGTGTTTCATTGGGTTTATATTTCTATACTCAAAATGCAATTTTAAATGGCTTGCGCACACTATTGACTTAACATAAATCAAATGTATTATATATACTTTCTTTAGGCTGGCATGCCACTTAGAAAAATATGCGAAATTCTGGGGGGAGAGAGCCTGGAGAAAATTATTAAATAGAAGTTTTTACTGTAATAGAATATTAATGTAAGCCAATGCTCATTTGCCATTAGGCTGATCCTTTCTTAACATACACATGCTTTTTATTATTTTGCACTCAAGCAAAAATTCCACATTCAAAGACTTTCCATCTAGTCAAGAATGTCTCTGGCAAGAAACGTCAAAAAACCCTGACCTCCAGAAAGACAGCAAACGTCCGCACTGAGTGGTAGGCCACGAGGCAAGAAACACAAACCCACTCCCAAAATGTAAAACACTGGTCAAGATGTGGAATAGGGAGAAACAATTATTCTTTAAATCCTTTCTCACTGCTACTCCATCAGCACACAGATGAAAATGTTTGATTTGCAACATAAAAGATTCATTAATTACCACTTGAATATTTAAAGCTATTTTGCAGTCTAACAGAGATAGATAAAGCGGTGAATTAAAACCTCTAATAAAATTGTAAAAATATTTCAGTAAGTTTACCCATGTTATGATTTAGGGAGAGATTCAAGCATTCTTACGGAATTGAGTTGTAGCAATTTTCAAGTGTGTATTTGAAGGAAGGAACTAAGCGTCCTGGGAATAATTTGTTTCTCATTTTCAAATGTTTACTAATTGTTTTTGCTACCTTATGACTCCATGAATACAAAATAAGTCTACCACTCAGGTTGAGCATTATGTGTTTGAACCAGAAAATGAAATTATTTTAAAAGTATTCAGATGTCTGAGGATTTACAAGCTATCAAATAAAGTGATTTCCTTCCCACAACATGCATCAAATTTTAAAACGCTGAATTCCAAAAATATGGCATAGAAGACTCTTCCCAGAGTCTGATTTATCCACACTGATTCATTAGAATGCTTCAGTGTTTGGATCCTGGGATCCTTGGAAGTAGACTGTACTAGGCGTGATCTTCGAAATAAGATGCTAGATAATCTGAATACCAGGTTCCCAGTTCCAGTTTTGACCGTAAGGAATAGGATGACTTCATCTCTCTGGTCCACAGTTCCTGGTTTATTTTTTGTTGTTGTTGTTAATTGAAGACATTTAACTAAATTTTTTTGTTGTTTGTTGTTAATTGATGACATTTAACTAAATTATGAAAAGGGTTCCTTTCCATTTTAAAATTCTAGAATTTTAATAATATATACCCTGTTGGGGACTTGATGAAATCTTCAGTATTAGAAGAGTTTGGGCAACACTCCATATTTCATCAACAGTGTGTACGGGTGTTTTACTGAATCTTGCCTTCTAACATTCTCTTAGAAGCAAATTTCACTAGCATGCATGCTTCTTTCCCTCTGTCTTTCTATCTACCCATTCACAAATGTATGTATGCATTAAATGCATAAAATGACCTGCTCAAACCCAACCCTGGAGATCCAGCTGGGAATTAGACACAGGCCTTGACTTCAAGGTACCTGGATCACAAGGAAGAGAGTTCTTAAATAGGAGGTTGTATTGCAATGCACTCTGTGCAATTGAAAGAGGGAACTCAGGAAGGCCACCTGACTCTACTGGAGACACTCAGGAAGTCTTCCTAGAAAATGAAGTGTCTAGCTGGGACTGAAAAGATGTCAAAGCTTATGCCAGCAAGGAAGAGAGAGGCTAAAGTTCCAAGCTCAAGAAATAGAGCTCTTTCAGGGCCTGGGGTATGAGCAGCATGGAACTTGAGAGCAGAGATCAGCAAGAAAAGTTATAGAAAGACACTGAATGAAGTTCTCACTGCAGTTATCATTATCTGGCAAAAATAATAATTCTAATAATTGTGAACAATGCCAAGTGCTTTATATAGCTTAGCTCAGTAATTCCTCAGGAGACAGGCAAGATCAGGATACTTGTCCCGCCCCTCAGCAATCTTTCTTCCCTGCCATCCTGGGCTGACCATTATCTGCTTCAGGGCTTGGAATGTGTTCCTCCCTTTGTCAGCAAAGCTCTTCTCCTGGTTCTTTCTGTAGCTTATGCTTTCCCTCCTTAAGGTTCCCACTCAAGTATCATGGCCAAGAAGTCTTTCCTCAACATGCAGTATAAATGGCACCCTAGCTGCCAACTCCATATCCCCTTTGCCCACTTTACTGTTTCCATCAGGCTTGTCGCTTCATGACATTATATGCACATTTGGTCTTTGCTTACTACCTGTCTCCTAACCACAAGAGCAGAGATCTTGCCTGTGTGGTACCCAGAATGAGGACCAAAGAATCACTGTGTACATTTCTTAAGTGAATGAACAAACATCACACTGCCAAGAAGGGTAAAGTACAGTTTGAACCCTGCACTCAGAAGCATATATCTTCTCTAGAATTCTTATATCGAACCTACAAGGTGGGAATTGTCACCAGCATTTTTCAAATGATGCAGGAGCTTTCAAAATGACATCATCAGGAGTGCATAGAAAAGGATTCAGGGATTTAGTATGTGCCTCCATAGTTGATTACATAGCCTCATCTATGAGCATTGGTCATGCTGCCTACCCACAAGGAACCTCTAAATAAAATGAGTTTCATATACAGGTACTAAATATGCTGCCATGATAATATAGCTTTAAAACAGGATTTTTTTTTTTTTTTTTGTACCAGCAATCAAACTCAGGTCCTTGCGCTTGCCAGGCAGGTGCAGCACCACTGAGCTACGTCTGCAGCCCTGCCATCTATTTTAATATGGGTTATCAAATAATGTGGGTAGACGAAATCTAAGTGCCAGCCCTACCCTACTCCCCAGTTGTCCTCACTATTAAACAGAGCACAGGAGAAGCATGCCTACCTCACGGATGAGTCTGAATCATGGGCTCTGTGTACTGGGTTTCTATGTTGGTGGCATGGTGTCTCTGCAGTTCATCCCACCTCAAAGCAGATCACTTCTGCTCCTCATTGAAATGGTAAGCAACCCAGTACCTCTTGCAGGATGTCTAATAAAGCACATTAATCGTCTTCGCTATATATAGATATGAGCATTTATACCCAGATTACCACACTTAGGTGGGACTTAGTATCCCTGGAGAAGACAGCAACAGCCACTCTGAGGTCCCTGAGGACAAAGCTTCCTCTGGCCTGTTCACCCAGCAAATATACCTGACAGAGAATAAACAAGTCTGAGAGCTTAAAGGATGGGCTCAGAAGTGGCACCCACAGATGGAATTCAGTCTCCTTGAACTTTTGATGATCGCATAACTTTGAGCAATTTACTTAATCCTCTCTGGCTTTCAGTAAGAATTCCCTCGTCATTCAATTGCCATAATGATTAAATGAGATAGTGTTTGTATGAAAAGATTAGGCTAAAAAATATTCTCAACAATGGGATAGGGAGCCTCCAATGAAGAGGGAAAAATCCAAGTCTAACAAAAATGTAAAAGACACAGAAATATACTTCGAAGGATTCAGGGAATGTGTCTGCAAAGAAGAGCAAGAGATTCAAGTTCTGAAAAAGGTGAGTAAGAATCAACAATGTGGATTCTGACACCTGTGTTCACCTCTCCTCATCTCCCTTCTTCAAGCATAACACTTTATTTTGCATCTCAACAATACTCTGGCAGCATCTACTCCACAACCTTCTGCTCAGAGCTCATCCTAACACTTTGATTAAAGCTGTTGAGAGAGAGACTTCCCCAACGGATTGGCAAAGGCTTGGAAATAAGCCTGGAGCTGCTGGCAGCTATTTGTGCTGTAATATCAGAAGAGTCCACCTTAAGGAATGAAAAGCGGGCAAAGAGCAGAGGAAAAGAAGGAAGGGAGAATCCCAGAACAATACTGTGAGCTGACACTGAGGCCAAGATAGCCAGGAGGGTGATCAGAACCAGGAACAAGAAATAAGGACACACACACACACACACACCAAATACTGACCACATCATTTCAGTCCCTGGATTTAGCCTCATTGAAGCTAGAGATTCAGTAGCTCTCCAGCTTCTGAACATCTGAGCTGTGAACTTGTGCAGATGGGAATGGGCCTCACATTACTAACACTCATAGTGGAGGTGTCTCTCGTGTCTGCTGGACCTTATCACAGCTGTGCTTCTTTGTGCTTACTGGACAGTGCGACAGTGGATAGTCAAGGCCCAGAATGTCTGGAAGAGGAAAAGCAGTGGTGACGTGGAGGGGACTGCTAGGAAGTACAAAGCAATAGCCGTGGACACAAAGGGGAAAATGACAGAAAGATTGGACCGAGGCGAAAAGATGGTAGGCGTTGCTCATTCTTTTCATGTGCACGTTTGGGTTTCTTGTGCTTTACATTTGTGTCAAGGGTGTGTAAGACTCATTTTGCCGGACTTGGGAACAAATCTGACTTACGAATGTTCTCCCAGAATGGAATTTTTTGTAAGTTGGGGACTTACTATATACTCCTGCAATTTCAATAAATTCAAGTAATTTCTCTTGCAAATACCAGTTTGCATCAACTTCTGATGTCTTGTAATCAGGCTGTCCTAACTAATGTATTGTGACATGAGTCATTTCACAGAGGGAGCACCATGCTTCAGGGCCCTAGAGTGAGAGGCCGTCCAAGGTCAAGGGTTTGACAGGAGGGCTCCATGTCTGCAGCTCCCAGGGTGAGGGAAAGGGTATCAGAACCGAGAAGGACATTCTTTTAGGGCTATAACACAGCAAAAAAGTACTTTGTGCCCCAACAGAACAATATAATCCAAGAGTCCAAAACAAAACAGTTGGTCCAAGCCACTGGGAAATGATGAATTTATTTTACACCATTTCTCTCATTCCTTGATTAGGGGAAATTTAGCCTCAGGGTTCAGGAGATGCAGGGATTACATGCAGAATCACAGCCTCACACAGAGAGGGGTAGTTATGCTTGAACATAGCTCCCTCAAAATTGTTGACATTTCAAAAAACTTCATGGTCTCCGCTAAGCATGTCAATTAAGAATATGAGATGAGATGTACTAATGAAAAGAGAAGACAATGAGGCTCAGAGTTTGGACTAAAAAGGGGTAGTGCTACCTTGTGTAGCTCTTTTCCCCCTAATTCAATATTACCTTTCTCCTTTTCCATCTTACCTCCCAACACTGTCTGCATAAAAACCATATACCTTTCCACCGTGACTGAACTGCCAAGGTGACATTCAGTATATTTGCTTGGTGGTGTCACTCTCCAGTTCTGCCTGACCGCTGCCCATACCATATGGCTGTTAAGTATTGAATATCACCCCTGGTTTTCTCTGTGCAGTACAGAAGATGACCACAGACAGTGCCTGGTCCTCGGAGCCCAAGTCAGTGTCTCCTGCTCTCACCACGAGAAAGGTCTAGGGAAGAATTCTGATTGGCCCAAACTGAGACATCTGCTTCTGTCTCAGCCAATTATAATGACCAACAGTGGGAGGGCTTCTCTAATTGGCCATGCCCATAAGAAATAATAGTTTCCAGACTCATGTTTTACAAAAAGAATCACGTTAAGTGGGCTAAAACTGTTCCCTTTTAAAAAAGGGGATTACTGGACAGGCTAAGACAGCAGCTAGCTGTCCACTTCCCCTCCCCATGATAAGCACAGTGTTGTGATCGTGGATTGGAGATAATATTGAAGTTTTCTGGCCCTCAGGCTGTTATAATATAGTTACACCTTTGAGTTAGATGACTCATTTAAAATATAGTGAGTGTGTACTGTATGTGGGCACCTCATTAGACCCTGGGCACTCAACATGAAACAGAGCACAAACACACAAAAATATTCCTTCCTGCACTTTCCTTTTTAGCAAAGGGAATTAGGGAAGATTAGGTTTGGTGATAAGTGGTTGGCAGAAAAATACAGAAGGGAAGGGGATGAAAAGCACCGGGGAGTGGGCTAGTGGGATAACTGCCCCTATAGAGGCCTCAATGACATGGCAACTTTCAAGTAAAGATCTAAAGGACTCAAGCTAGGCCGACCTCAGAGAGAACAGTCCAGGAAGAAGAAACAAGCTCTCAGCTGAAGCAAAAAAAAAGTGAGGAAGAGGATCGTGGAAGGTCATGGGTGGCAGATGCATGGCCTCATTGTGATGACACCCCCTTTCCTTCTTGGTGAGATGAACACTGGAGGATATGAACACAGGGTTTGGCATAATGGACTTGTGTTGCAGAGAATTCCATTGGCTGCTGCATTATAAATGTAGGGAAGTAGGTGCAGAAACTGAGGGCCCTGTTACAAGAGTCTGTGGTGGATGAGTCCAAAATGGTAGCCAGAGATGTGAGAGATGAAGAGAAGGAATTATATTTGTAAATGGAGTCAGTAGAATTCACTGCTGCATATGGCAAAAGGTATGAGAGATACAAAGGCTCCAGGATTTTAGATATGATAAACTATGAGGACCAAATGACTGTTTACCAATCTGAGAAGGCTGCGGGTGGGACGTAAATGAGGCAATGTCAGGAGTCTGTTTTGGACTTTAAAAGCCAAGATGCTTCCTGGCCAATCCAATGTGGGATGCTGAGTAAGGCCACTAAAGCTAGAGGCCTGAATTCCAAGGAAGATGTAGGGATAGGATGTGAGCAGGTCTGTGTGTATGCAGCTAAAACAGTAAATTCTATTCTAGTTTCAAGAACACAGAGAAGACAGAAAATCTTTCTTCCACTAAAACAGAATCTAATTTGGAGAAACTGAATAGTCTGCATTTCAGAAAAATCAAGAGTTTGGAGATTCATGAGAATTGTTTTGGGCCCAACAGCAGGTGACTTTCCTGAATTTAAAATTGATGTTTTTTGGGAAATGGTCTCATGCTAGACACAAAGGAAAGTGTCTATGATAAACTAGTGTTAAAATTCATGAAACAAAATAATTCCATTGTAACATGAGAGCTAGAAAATCATGTGAGCATGTGGGGGCTGGGAAGGTAGTACACACACTGAGGCACTGAGGGGTGTGCCTGCATGCATGTGTGTGTGTGCATGTGTGTGTGTTTCCCTAAACTCAGGTATCATCTCCTGGGTTAGATATTTTCAGAGTTTCTAATT
>NW_022900940.1:4877945-4991497 GCF_012274545.1 Fukomys damarensis | reverse complement strand
TTTTTTTTTTTTTTTTTTTTTGTACTGGGGATCGAACTCAGGACTTTGTATGTGCAAGGCAGGCAGCGGAACCACTGAGCCTAATCCCCAGCCCTAAAGAGTTACTAATTTTAAAATAAACATTTTCAAAAAGCTCAATTCAACTTAGGTTCACTCTCTCTCAGAAGTCTTTGCTTAATTGTAAAAACTGCATAACCCATTTCCTTTGGTGTGCAAAACGGTGTGTAATTAAACCATCAGCATAGTACCTATCTTCATGTAAAACCCGCACTTAGGAACTTTAACTGCTGAATAAAAACTCCTATTACATGACCATTAAGTATTATGAATAAAGCAAGTCATGGTAGGACTTGATTAATTTTTATGCACTGTGGGTTTTGTCTAGAAGAAATCTGATCATGGTGGGTCTTCTGGTCAGCAACACCATATCCTTCCATGGTTGCACCTCAAGAACAGTATGCGTCTAAAGCTGGTGCCAGGAAAAGGCATCTGATCTCACTACGGGTACCTGACCCTCAGTTATTCCTGAGGTGCCTCTGTTTCAAGCACAACACTGACTTCACTTATAAATAACATCAACCCATTCAGAATTGAAAAGAAAGAAGTGGGGAACAAAGAATGGGCAGAACAAATACAACTGGGATATAGTTTCAAAGATGACAATGTTTTAGATTAATAGATATTATTTTAACTTTTGAGATTAAATCATGAGAGTCATAGTTTTAGACTGATAATATTTTATTTGGAATTCTAAAAACTATCAATTTGTACAACAGAAGAAGACTTGGGAGATTCTGGGCTTAAGCTTTGTTTGGGAAAAGGAAGAATTGTGAGCAGCACTTCACACCCCAAAAGAATTTATTCTACGCATCTCTGGGTAAAGATGCAAGATGCAGACCAAGGTCTCCAACCCAAAGAATTAAACTTGACAAGGAGAAAAGAACACTTGGAACGCAGAATATGACTGCTATCAAAATGCTTAGAAGTGTTTAACACAGTGCTCCCGCTAGGTTAAATTCATATACCCTGATAAGTTCAGAGGGGTTCCAAAACTGAGACAACCTAAACTAGGTTTCCCAAGGTCAACCAAGAGACACAGAAACTCGAACCAGAAAGGATTCCAACCAAGAGCTAACAATGAAGATGCGAGACAGCAGATGGGCAGCCCGAGAATGCCGAGGGTCCTGGCACTTAAAGTGGTAGGAGAAATATGCAAAGACTTACCATGCAAAGAGTTTCCATGACTCCCTCCCGGAAGGGCTCAAAAGAGGTTTTTAGATCTAGAAACTGCGAAGCAATAAGGTAACAGCTGAACTCGTATAGGATGGGGAAAAAATAACAAAGGTTTAGGCAGAGGCAGCCACTCATAACCATTTCCTTGGCCTTCTCTTTTCCTCCAGTTCTCAGAGAAAATCCCAACTTCTGAAGGGAGTCCAGTCTTAGAAAAGAGTAACTTCCATAGGGAAAGCACAAGAAAAGTTCTCAAAGGGTTATGTTCAACTAGTGGGAAAGGGGAAACCTGAGACAGCCAAGCACATTATGATGCTAGGGGTGGGGGTCAAACAGCTGAGCCTACTCTGTGGACTAAGCTTTCACTTCTCAGAAACCACTTTTGTAGCCGAGTTAGCTAATTTCCTTAAGGATGTATGAGCTTGGGTAAAAACAACACAACTCAGGAGTCTGACTGCAACGGAAGACAGAGAGCTATCATTCAAATGTAATGTCTCAATAAAAATTCTAGTATAGACCTTTTAGAGAACATCCTTGGACGAAGTACCCCAGCAAAAAGAAAATCAAGTTCTAGAGAATATATTCCGTGGGTGAAGGTCAGTAAGCAGTGTGACAAAGCATAGTTTTGTGTACAAAAGCAGAGATGAAAACAATACAGTTTTAGTAATCCAGAAAAAACTTCTGCTACCCAGGCAAGTATTGAGGAATGAGCTCTGAGATGAGACTGGAGGCAAGAAGGGAAAAGTAAGAAACAACAGCTGTGTTCCTCAGAGGGCAGACGTAATGCGAGGGGATTGGCAAGCTTAAGAACTTTATAGAGAAACATGGTAAAATATATGGATCTTAATTAAGTAGCAGCAACCATTAGACTAACGACAATGGGCCAGGGATTTAGCTCAGTGGGGCCACTGCCTGCCCCACAAGCGCAAGGTCTGGAGTTCGATCCCCCATAGCAGAAAAAAAAAATAATGAAAATGGTGTTCAGAATTTTCAAGCTACTAGTAGGGGACAAAGATGAGGAAAATAGAGTACAGTATACAGAAAAGACAAAGCATGATAACTAAAGTCTTAGCAAAATGATTTTATAGTAAACCTAAACATGTTAAATCAATAAGTGAAGGAAGGACCTCTGCTAGATAAAAAAGCAGAGTTGTGGCAATATGTGTTAACAAGAAGCTTGTAAAGCAGTATGCATTCTAAAAATACAATTAAATTAAAATCAAGGTTATAATGAATAAGCTAACAAAGAAAAAATGGAATATTTAATAATATTTAATAAAAAGAAGGCAAAAAGAGAAAAGAAAAACAAAGAAAAGATGTGACACATATAACTGATATAGCAAGGTGATAAATGTAACCCTCATATTAATGTAGAAGGTATAAATATCACAATTAAAAGGGAGAGATTATCAAGTTGTAAAATAAAGGCGATGTGAACTAAATGATGATATCTATAAGAAACACAGCTCAAACATGAAAAATCATATTGTTAATGAAAAAGAAAAAGCATATCTTATTTATACTGATCAAGAGAAATTTAAAATAGTTATATTAAGTAGATTTCAGAACCAAACATAGTACCACAGATGAAGAATGCTATTCTACAACAATCATTAAGAAGACAAATAATAGCTGGGCATGGTGGCCCATGCCTATAATCCCAGCACTTGGGAGGCTGAGGCAGGAGAATCGCTGTGAGTTCAACACCAGCCTGGGCTACATAGTGAATTCCAGGTCAGTCTCAACTATATAGTGAGACCCTGTCTCAAAAAACCAAAACCAAAAAAGCCAAAAAAACAAAAAAAGAAGAAGACAAGTCCTAACCTAAATGTAGTAATAGGGACAAATTATTAACATGAAACTTGAAAGAGGCTAGCAGTATCACTATGAAGTCTATGAATATTACAAGGGTAACAAGAGGAGATTATGAGCACATGTATGCCAACAAATTTGAGAATTTAGACGAAACAAATTCCTTCGAGATATGCAAACCATCAAAGAAAAACAGATAACCTGAATATACTTATATTTATTTAAGTAATTGGATCTGTAGCTAACAACCATCCAAAGAAAACTCCAGAACTAAATGACTAGATTGGTAAATTCTGTTAAATATAGAAAAAAAAATAATACTAGACCTTCAAATCTGTGAATAAGAAAGAGAAGTAAGAAAGACTATTGTTCAACTGATCCAAGAAGCCAGGGTAGTGCATTACAGTAACAAAAAAAACCCTCAATATCTAGTTCTTATGAACATAGATACAAAAGTTCTAAGCAAAACCAACCGCAGAATTCAGGAATACATGAAAATGATAACATAACAGAGTGGGGCTTGTCCTAGAAATAGCAGGCTTTTCCAACATTTAAAAATTACTAAAGAAATTCTGACACATGATGCAACATGGATAAAATTTGGAAACACTATATTATATTATATAAGGTAAACAATGCTACAGAGACACACACAAAAAAAGAACAAAAATTGCACCATTATTTTTCTATGAGGTACCTACCATAGGCAAATTCACAGAGACAGAATGTACAATAGAGTTTACCAGAGCAGAATGGCGTAAGAATGGAAGGCTTACTGCTTAGTGTATACAGAGTTTCAGTTTGGAGCAATGAAAATATGTGGAAAGGGATTGTGGTAATAATTATACAACACTATGAAATACACATTTTAGTGCCACTGGACTGTACCCTTAAAATGGGTTAAATGGTGAATTTATGTTACCTGTATTTACCACAAAACTTTTTAAATAAAAAAGAATTAATGAAACTTGCCACATTATGACTCTTTAAAAAAGAGACCATTTTATGATCTTTTCGTTGGGCATAATAAAAATCTAACACCATTTCTTGATAAAAAGGTGCAGGAAAGGGATAGAATGAAATGCCCTTAAACCTAATTAAGGGCATCATGTAAGATCTACCACAAATATCATCCATCCTCCATGGCACAAGACTGAATAAGATAAAGGAAAGATCTACTGTCACCACTCATACTCAAAACTGTACTGCAGGTTCTGATTAGTGTAGCAAGAAACCTAGACTGAAAAAGACAAGGCAAACTTTTATACAGAAATTTGATAGAATCTATAAAAAGACACCAGAACTTGTAAGTTTGGCAACACTGCAAGGTAAAGATTGATATATAACATCTATTGTTATGTATGTTAGTAATGAACAATGTAAACCTGAAATTTTAAATGTTGACAATAATCTTAAGCTGACAAAACATGTACAGACTGCAAAATATGGTTAGAGAAATTAAAGAGGCCCAAAACAAATGTTAAAGCCTGGAAGATTCACTGTTGTTAAGGTGTAGATCCTTCTAAATTTAAACTAGAAATTTCAACACACAAATCCAATACAAATCCTGCCATTCTACAGTGGACACTTGCCTTACGAACTCAATTGGTTCTTGAGGGAGGGTTAGTTGTAAGTCAATGCAGCTGAAATCTGGATGTTTCTCTGGGTATGCGCTATAGATAACAAGAGGCAGATGAATCTTCCAGTAACCTAATTACCCGAGTTGTTTGTATGTCAGGCCAGCTGTTACTTGAGGGTTCAGTTGTACTTCTAGAAATCATCAAGCTGCTTCTAAAATTCCTTGGAAAAGTGTAAGGCTGCCCCAAATAACTGAAAAATGAGAAGAAAATCAGAGACCTAACACTACTTATTGTTAAGACTTATGGACTCACCATTATCAAGACAGCATGGAATTGGCTAAAATACAGCAAATGGATCAATGGAACAAAACAGATTTCTGACTCAAACTTACATAATTCTGATTTTTTAAACAGAAGTATAAAGGTAATTCAATAGAGAAATGAGGGCCTCTCACAAAATTGTGCTGGAACAGTTAGCTATCCATATGAACAACAATGGTTTTCTATCTAAATTTCATTCTTTATTTCAAAAATTAACTTAAAATAGACCTTAAATCTAAACATAAGCCTTAAACAAGAAAATGTAGAGAAGCACAGGGAAAAAGCTGGGCATGGTACTGCACACTTGTAGTCCTAGTAGTAAGGAGACAGAGACAGGAGGATTGTCATGAGTTTGAGGCCAGCCTAAGGCTACATGGCGAGTTCAAGACCACCTGGAATACATATCAAAACTGTGCATAAAAAAGAACAAAGAGAATTAAAACAAAGGAAAAGGGAAAAAAGAAAACATAGGAAAAAGGTTTTGATGAGGCTGGGTTAAGCAAAGATTTCTTACTACACAAAACACTGAAAAAATGATAATAAAAAGGTGTGATAAGTCAGACTTCATTAAAATGAAAAGCTTTTGCTCTTTGAAGGACACTGCTAAGGTAAGGAAAAGATACTACAGATGTGAAGAAAATATTTGGAAGTCATGTATCTGATAAAGAACTTATATCCAAAATACATAAGAAATATTCAGATCTCAGTAATTAAGGAAATAGACAATCCAAGTAAAAATGAGCAAAAGGTTTGGACACTTTACCCAAAAGATATACAGATGGTCCGTAAGCATATGGAACGATGCTTTACATCAGTACTTATTAGGGAAATGCAAATTAAGATTTTATACATTCTCACAATGGGATGCCAATGCACATTTATTAGAGTTACAAGTTACAGATCATAAGTTAAAAGATAAATTGTATCAAGTATTTTCAAGGCAGAGAAAAATTGAAACCTTTTTACAGTACTGGCAAGAATGTAAAATGACAGAGATCACCTTGGAAAATAATTTTGCAAGTTTATTTTTAGTGTCAATCTCTTAAGTGACTTTATTTCATTGATCACTTCTTTATGGAAAAGATATTCAAAATCTTTTCTCCTAGCTTTTTCAGGCACACAGTACACAAATGCTCTCTATAGTCACCCTGCAACTTAGTACCCAGCAACCAACCTTTCCCCATCCTTCCCTCCCTCCTACTCTTCCCAAGCCTACTAACTATCCCTGTACTCTCAATTTCTATGACACCAACTTTTAAACAATCCACCTCCATAAAATTTTAAGTTTCTGAAAAATTAATTATGGAGAATCCAAGATGAAAGAATAGAAGCCCTCAGCATTTGTCCTTCCTCCAAAAAAGAAAAACCAAAGTAATCAGTATATAATAGGATTTTTGAGGTGAGTGACTAAGAAAGAACACTGGAAATTAGCAAGAGAGAGGATGGGAAAACAACATAGAGGAAGAAAATTCCCTGGCATTTGCTACCTGGCTCCACTGCTGGGGAGAGAGAAAACGCCTCTTCGCACAGGTCAAAGTGAAAGTGAGACGTCCACCGAACTATCAGTGTGGATACTGGCAATCTGAGCTACAGGAAAGTTGTACAATCTTCATAAGCTTGTAGCCCAGTTAGATAGTAAGTAAACTGAAATCCACAGTAGGCCTAACTTGCAAAAGGATCTCACATCATCTCTCAGTGAATGCCTAGGGCTCTATAGCTAAGAGCCATGTCAAGATCTGAGCTACTTGTGTCTGGACTATTCTAGGGATCAGAAACCACTGCACATTCTCATCCTTAGGACTCCAGACACGTTCCACTCATTGGTTGGGGTGGAAGGATAGCTGTCTTGCAAATCTAGCTTGACCTAGCAGGATGAGGTGACTGAAGCCCTCCAGGTACTCTGCATTGTGTGGGATGGGTGTTACAACCAAAGAGAATGGAGGGCATTGCCCTTAAGAACCAGAGATCAGGGTAAAAGTGGTCAGGAGCCACTTGTAGACTCCTCCCTGGGCCAAGAGTAAGGCAGATGCCCATGCATTTCCTGCTGCCTTCTCCCCATGCCACACTCAGACAGCTGTTAGAAGAGGAAATGCCCCTCTTCCTTCCGTGGTTCTGCCCTCAGGGGCTTGCTGAGGGAAGCTACATGGCTCCAACTGTCATATAATATAGTCAAAGGTGATGGAGGAGAAAAGTCCTAGCTTTAGATGACTTTAAAGAGGGAAGAGAGGAACTTTGTGTGATGCCAGCTGCAGTTTTATTGCTGGGCATGCAGAATGTTCCTGCTGCTGCCCACCTATGCAACTGTGAACACCACACTGTCCCCACACTTTGACTGTGGGCTGCAGGCGGGAGAGAGTGTGAGCAAGATGAGAGTGCTGTGCAGCTTCTGGGCCCTTGACAATGACTGGTCAGAGGACAGCGGCTTCAGGCCCCTTGCCACTGTGGAGGCTGCTAGAGTCAAGCTCTTGGGAGCGGAAGAGCTAGCATCCACAATGGCTGAGGAAATCCCCATCTTCTGACTAGGGCCACCACTCCGGTTTTAGCAGTAGTCACACAGTGAGTGGCCTATACCCACTGCTGTGTAGTATAGGTGGATCCACGTCCACCTGGATCACTAATGTCCTCACTCTTGTGAGGCCGAAAGAAAGAGTGGATCTCTGACTGTGCTGTGGTAAGCACTGGGCCCAGAGTCGCTAATCACAGCCAAAGAAACTATATGGAGGCTACACTATGGTACTCAGCGGGAAGTAAAGCCAGCATTGCACAGAAGACACTCCATGGTCTAGCTCCAGGATAAAGCTGCTTACTAATAAGACCACCCATAAAAAAGTGGCAGATATATCTGATGCAACAAACGCAGAAATCTAAAGATAAGAGCACATAAACATAACAAGATAACAGGATGCATGCAAAGAACCTAAGGCAGCATATGAAAAGGAATTCAGCAAGGAATTAGAAATGTTAAAAAGGAACCAAACAAAAATGTAAAGTTGAATAAGCCAAATAAAAGTAAAATAGAAAGTTCCACAGATGAAGTGGGAGCAAGAATGCCTGAACTTTTCGACTAATGTATTTTGAAATACTGCAGTCAGAGCAAAAATAAAAAAATAAAAACTACAAAAAACATTAAGAAAAACAAATATTCATATTTTCAGAATACATAAAGGTGAGGAGAAAAAGTTAATACATGGGAAACCAATTCAGTGAAATGAAAGCACAAAACTTACCTAAATCTGGGCAAGTTAAAGACTTTCATGTTCAGGAGGCTTGTAAGACCCAAAATAGACATGACCAGAAAAGATCCTCACTATAGGATATTATAGTTAAATGATCAGACATATAGGACAAAGAAAGAAATTTAAAATCTTTAAAAGTAAGATTTAAGGGGTTCCCTATTAGATGAACAGCAGATCTCTCAACAGAAAGCCAGGAGCAAGTGGAATATGTAACATTCTATGTCCTGAAATAAAGTAACTGACAACTAACAATACTATTCCCAAGGGGAGTATCATTCAGAAATGAATGAGGAGCCAAGTCCTTTCAAGATAAAAACAGAGAGAATGCTAAAGAAATCCTACATTTATAATCAAAAGAAAGATAACTACCATCACAAAAGTATCAACCCTACAGGAAGAGAAATGGAAGATAAGTCTTATCAGTGCATCAAAACACAAAGATGAACAAGACAGGAAGAAAATAAGACTGCAAAACAACTAGAAGAAAATCAACAAAAGGACAGAAGTCCTTTCCTTTCATTAGTAACCTTGAATCTAATGTACTAAATCCTCCAATTAAAATACACAGATTGGCTGAATGTATAAAAAAAGACTCAGCAATGTGCTGCATACAAGAAACTTATTTTACCAATAGAGACACACAGACTAAAAGCAAAAGAATGAAAAATGATATTCCAAGCAATACAAAACAAGCAGGAATAGTTACACTTGTATCTGATAAAATAGACTTTAAGAAAAAAAAAGGCTGTAAGAAGAAACAAAGGCTTGTATAATGATCAAGAAATAAAGTCAACCAGAAGATGCAACGGTTGTAATTATACACCCAATATTGGAGCATCCAAACATAAAAAAAGAATTACTGAACTGAGAGAGATAGGCTCCAGTATAAAAATAGCAGGGCACTTCAACATACCACTTTCATCAATAGACAGGTCATCCAGACAAAGAAACCAAAAATAAACATCAAGTTAAACTACTGTAAAGGTCAAACAGACTTAAGAGACATTCATGGAACAGTCCATCCAACAGCCACAGCTTCAACTTTCTTTCATCAATGCAGTGGGCTTTCTGTATTAGGTGACAACAAAATAACAACAACAACAAAATGGAAAACAAAAACAAGTACAAAAATCTTAACAAATTTTAAAAATTGAAAAAGTATCGTACATCTTTTCTAATCACAATGGAATAAAATTAGGAGTCAATAAGGAACAATGGACATCTTACAAATGAAATGAATGCTTGGAGAATAAATACCAGGCTTCGAATGAACAATCAAAAGGGAAGTTTAAAATGTTCTCAGAACAAATGAAAATGGAAATACAATGTACAAAATTTTGTGGGATACAGCAAATGCAATCAGTTTAAGAGTAAAGTTATAGCTATTAAGTACCCACGTAGAAAGAAAAAATATATACACAGATAATTCTCAATGACTTAGAAAAGAAGAAATGGAACCACAAATTAGAAAAGGAAAGAAATAACAATGCTCAGAACATAAACAAATGGAAGAGAATAAAAATACAAAAGTACAAAAAAAAAAAGAAAAAGAAAAAAAAAAGAATTTGATTAAAAGTTAGAACTGACAAATGCTAGACCAAACAAGAAAGGAGAGAGAGAGAGCACCCAATAAATGAGAAATGACAAGGAGACATAATAATTGATAACACAGATACATAAAGAGTCATTAGAGATTACTAAAAGCTGTATGTTAGATAATTGGAAAATGTAGAAGAAATAGTTACATTTCTGGATACATAATAAAATTGGGCTATGAAGACAGAAAAACCCTGACTAGACCAATATCAAGTAATGAAATTTAATCAATGTTTCCCAACAAAGAAAAGCCCAGGATGGGTATGCTGGCACATGCCTGTAATTCTATTCAGAAGGCTGAGCCAGGAGGATTGCAAGTTCAAGGTCAGCCTCAGTAATTTAATGAGATCCTGTCTCAAAATAAATAAATAAATAAATGAGAAAACAATGAAAGAAGAGAAGAGAAACAAATTAAAAGGGTTAGAGGTCTAGTTCAGTGTTGGAATATTCACCTAGCATGTGTGAGACCCTGGCTTAAATTCCAGAAAAAAGAGAAGCAAAAAGCCCAAGACAGGACGGCTACGATGGTGAATTTTACCTGACTTTAAAAGAAGAATAGTGGCAATTATCAAACTAGTCCATTGAATTGACAGGCAGAACCCTTCCAATTTCAGTATTGGCTAATAGGAGGCTAGAATTACCTGGTTAGCAAAGGAAATAAGAACATAACAAAAAGAAAACAGAACAATATCCTTGATGAAAATAGAGGCAAAAGTTCTCAACCAAATACTAGCAAATCAAACTCAACACCTTAAAAAGATCATTCACCATGATCAAGTTGATTTCATGTGAGAGATACAAGAATAGTTGAACATACGAAAATCAATAAATATAATACAGCATATTAATAAAATATAGAATAAAAATCATATGATCTCTCAATAGATACAGAAAAAAAATGACATGATTCAATATTCCTTCATGGTAAAAACCCTAGGATAGAGGTTCCCACCAATATAAATAAAGGTAAATATGACAAACACAGCCAACACCATATTGAATGGGGAAAAGCTGAAAGCATGTCCTGTAAGACCAGGAAAAAAACAAGGATGTCCACTCTAATTACTCTTATTTTATGTGGTACAAGAAGTTTTAGAGCAGTTATGCAGAGAGAGAAATAAAAGACATACATCCCAAACTATCGCCAATTACAGATGACTCTACTGACATAAAAACATAAAAAACTCCATCGAAAGACTATTGAAACTAATAAATTAGTTCAGTAAAATAGCAGAATATCAAATCAATGTAAGAAGATCAGTACTTTTTCTATATACCAATAGTGAATATGCTGAGAAAGAAATTATGAAAGCAACCTCACTTGTAATAGCTATAAAACATAAACAAAACAAAATACTCTAGCAATAAACTTAACCAAGGAAACAAAAGAAAGGAAAATTAGAAAACATCGATGAAAGAAACTGAACACACTATAAAATGGAAAGATCTCCCATATCCATGGATTGAGTTAACTGTGTAAGATCTATAGATGATGTAATAACAATCCAAAAAAAAAATACCAATGGCATTCTTTAAAAAACTAGAAAATAAAATCCTTAAATTTATATGGAAGCACTGAAGATCCTGAATAGCCAAAGCAATCTCAAGCAAAAAGAATAAAGATAGAGCCACCATACTTTTAAATTTCAAGATGTATCCCAGAGCCATATTACCAAGACAGTGTAGACCAACAGAATAGCACAGAGATCCCAGAAGTAAACCCAGATGTATTTTGGGGTCTGGGATTTAGCTCAGTGGTGCCATGACCTGCCTCCCAAGCACAAGGTCCTGAGTTCCATTTCTAATACCTCCCCCCCAAAAAAAAACCAAACCAAAACAAAACAACCCCACAACCCCATGGCAAACTGATTTTTCACAAAGGCACCCCAAAACACACATTGGAGACAATACAGCCTCTTCAACATTTGGAAATGAGAAAACTGGGTATCTACATGAAGGAGGCTGAATCCCTATCACTCATCATGTATAAAATAACTCACAATTAGGGATGGGGGGTTTAGTTCAGTGTCGCTGCCAGCCTCGCAAGCGCAAGCTCAAGGACCCATGTTCGATCCCTGGTACAAGCAAAACAAAACAAAACAAAACAAAATAACAACAACAATAACAAAACAACTCAAGACGGACCAAAACTCAAGAGTATGATCTGAAAATCTGAGCCAGCTGGAAGAAAATATAGAAAAAATAAATACTTTAAGACATAAAGGCAATGATTTTCTTGATAGGGCCTCAAAAGAATAGAAATCAAAAGTAAAACAACAACAAAAAAATTTACGAATAGAACTATACCAAACTAAAAAGCTCTTCCACAACAAAACAATCAATGGAGTACAAAGACAACCTAGAGAATAAGAGAAAATCTGCCAACTATTCACCAATATACAGGCCCTTAAAAAATAAGTGATCAAAAAAATGTTTTTTAATGGGGAAATGATCCAGATACTTCTTAAAAGAAAAATACAAATGGCCAATAAATATGTATGAAAAATACTCAGTATCATTAGCAATCAGGGAAATGCATATCCAAACCACAAAGAGATACTGTCTCACCCTAGTTAGAATATATATTATAAAAATAACAACAAAACACACACACCACCAAAAAAACCAACCAACCAACCAACCAAAACTTCTGGGGAAGATGTAGAGAAAAAAGGATTCTCATACACTGTCTGTGGGGATCCACATTAGCTTGGTCTTAATGGAGAACAGCATGGAGTCTCCACAAAAAATTAAAAATGTATCTGCTGTATGCTCCAGCTATCACATTTCTGGGTATATATTCAAAATAAATCAAATTAGCATATCAAAGAGATACCAACACTCCCATGTTTACTGTGGAAATTACTCACAGGAACTTAGATACGGAATCAGCCTTAGGTGCCTACAAATAGGTAAATGATAAAGAAAATATAATATGGTGTATATGAAGTACTATTCAGCCACAAAGAAGGACATCCTGTCATTTGCAGTAAAATGGACAGAACTAGAAGACATCATATTAAGTGAAATAAGCCAGACACAGAAAGACAAGAACTGTGTATTGTCTCTCATACGTAGAAGCTAAAAACAGTGGAATTGAAAGCAGAGTAGTGATTACTAGAAATTGGGAAAGGTATATGTGTGAGTGAGAGGGAGGGTGGAAAAAGGGAGGCTGGATTTGGTCAGTTTATACTATATACATATATGTAAATATCACACTGAGCCCCATTAATATGTCTAATTAATGTGTTATAAACTTTGTAAAATAAGGAATTTCTAAAAAATTACTTACATGCCTAATTTATTATTCATTCACTCTTGGATAATTGCCAACCAGAAAAGAATTCATGAATACAAAGACTTGTAAATGAAACATCACAGCAGTTTCACTGTAATTGTCAAAACCTAGAAACAAGTGTCCATCAACAGCTCAGTGGAAAAACAACCTGGTGTATCCATAGAATGGGCTACTCCTCAGTAATAAAAAGCAAGGAGCAAACACTTGTATTTGATGCTGTGGAGCACAGAAATATCAAAGTAACTGAGCCAAGAAAAGTCATATAAAAATACACACTGTTCTTTTGTGTAAATAAGTCATATGAAATCTAAATGATTTGAAGTGTCAAGAAGCTGCTGATCAGAGGTTGTCTATGGACTAGGAGGCTGGGATGGGTGGGACAGAGATAAGTTACAAAGAATTAAGGGGAAACTTTCAGTATGGTGGATGTGGTTTTTAAAATTTTGGTGATCATCGCTTCTTGGCCTCTTGGTTAAGATCAAGTGTAAAATTTTGGTGATTGCTTATGAGTGTATACATTTCTAAAATATTATTAAGTTGTATTTTTTAGATATGCAATTTTTTTCTTATTGCGTTTATTGGTACACTTTAGGTACACAGTACAGTTACATTCATCATTGGGATCTTGTACCTTTGCACGACAGGTCTTGGTTCTCATTTTTTCCCCATACCCCTCCCTTCCCTTCATCCCCTCCACCCTCCCCTATTTACAAAGACTTGTTAAATTTATTACGTTAAGTATACAATATAGTTTAAAATGAAATTGAGAAAGGAAATAGAAATAATACGTAGAAATAAGGAGATACGAAGATATCTATGTAACAATGAAAAGCATATTATCAAACGTGATTACTGATACTCTGAAATGATAAAAATTTGGCAAGACCGATCACTACACAAAGAAAAAATGTGCATATAGGCTGAAGAGAAAACAACCACAGGTAAAAGGAAAATATTACAGATAACCTTGTGCTAATAAAATTGGACAAAATAAACAGGTCAGCATGAGGTAAAAATGGTATAGAAAGTACAACAATAATTACAGACCTACCCATTTCAACAATAGGCCCCAGAGACAAGTGATTTTTAGAGGTGAGGTTTTTCAGACTTTCCGAGTAGATAATTCTAATCCTGCTTTGGTTTTTCTGGGATGGGGGAGGGGAGGGAAAGAATTGCAGAATTCATTTTATAATTCAGGAACACTTGTGATCCCAGAATGTGATAAGGATAAAATGACGAAGCAATTTATAGAACTATTTCTCTTAAGAATATTTATATGTGAATACTAAGTAAAATGAACGTGAATAAATAAAATTATATTACAAATATGTCATAATCAAGAAAGTCTTTACTCTGGGCTATAGGGATGCTGACTGTAGAACATTAGGTAAAGGGAAAAACTGCAAGTTTAACAATAAAAATCCGACAAGTGTTAGCAACTACCAGTGAAAATATATGCCGATTAAATCCATCTATCTATGGTATTATCTCTATCGTACCTATCCATCTATGTAATCTCTCAGAATAGAAGTATATTCAACTTGAAAATGGCTTGGTAACAAAACCTATAGCAAAGGTCATATATAATGGAAACCTCTTCTGTGAGTTCATTTTAAGATAATCAGAAACAAGACATTGATGTTTTCTATCATCTCTACTATTCACAGTAATGGCAATCCTGTTCATTTCGACAAGGAAAAATATAAATATCAATTATATGTATTGGAAGAGAAATTTCCTTATGGATAAATCTATTTTAAAAGTGTGTAGAGGGGCTGGGGATAGAACTCAATGGTAGAGCATGTGTAAGAACAGAGGTTCACTCTCCAGCTCTGAAAAAAAAAAGTAGCATGCAGAAAGTTATAAAACTCTATCAAAAGTACTAAAGAAGTGAGAAGTCATATTGTACAGTCATTAATTCTCCTCAGTTAGATCTTTATAGTTAGTACCATCTTAATTCTATTCCCAACGAAGTGTATGTGAGGGTGGTGTAATGGGAAGGGACAGAACTTGACAATCTGACTGTAACATGCACATGGACTAGAAGAGAGTCACGACATGGGTGAGCAGAAGAACCATACGGGGGTCTTACACCATCAGACACGAACACTTGCTGTGAAGCACTAAGTGAAGACTGTGAGATGTGTCTCAGGAACACATGAATCAGTTCCTCTAACAGAAGAGTGAGTATGGAAGGAAACTGCACTGGATACAGATGACCCGGTAAGTGACGAAAGGCGATCCCATCCAACAGTGGTCTGGGACAATGGGTTTCCAGTATAAGGAACACCAGGTGGACACTCCAAGCCACACTAAACATGAACATCAAATCCAGATGGATTAAAAAACTTAAATGTCTTTAAAACAACCCAACGGACATTTAGGCTGGGTACCTAGGAAGCTCTGTTGTTTTCTAAGTATTTCACCTGTGACCAGTTTGTAGCTGTTATTGTATGAGTACTATCACCATGACTGTTGCTATAAGTACTGTAGCAATGCTAGTGGGAACTGTAGCTCAAGTAAATTGTATCTTATTGTAGGTCTAGCAGCATTACCTCTCTTTAGTTCTATAAGATTTTGACTCTTGCTAGGCATTCTGCTCACAGCTCACCTCCCCAAGGATGAGTTGAATGAGAAATAAAAGAGGAAACAGGGGTTTGAGCATTTTGGGATTTTTAATACATTGGGAAAGTACAACAAAGGCTGACATGTATCCTTGAGTAATGTGAGGAATTACAAAAACCGAGCCCTTACCACGTGGCCTTGCCCAATGTGGGGCAGGTAACAGCTGTCTTCCCTGCTAACCTCAGAAGTGGCCCCTCGATGCTCAGCATGAGGCCCCCCACAATCCATCAGCATTGACAGGCAAGGTGCAACCACTTCGCAAGCCCCGTCCTTGAGTTTAGTATCTTTGTTCACATCCATAGCACTGGGCTCAGGGTTGCCAATCAGCCCATTCATAAAAGCTGGAAAATGTTCCTTCAGGTCAGGTGATCCACACAGGAAGGGAGACCTGTGGTTTCTGCCTAAGTCTCTTGACCTACCCAAACTTGAATGCATGCAATGGAAACAGAACTGTTCTTGTGCTAAGCAAGCAATGACTTCCACGTATAATATTTACTTTGGGCCTGAAGATGCAGTTAGGGTTTAAAAGCAAAAAACTCCAATAAATCAGTTGTGTGCATTTTTCTGGCTCTGGTAAATCAGAGAGGCCTTTCAGTTGCCAAAGTTCTTTGCATGTGACACAATCCTCTTAATGGTAGCAAGGGATGTTTGTGTTTTCTGTGATTCACACTTTATGGGAAGGGGCAGGAGGCAGAAAGAACAATTTCCTCCCCGCCTGTCAGAAGGGCAGGTCTGTGAAATAGCAACACAGACCTGCTCTGACTGACGAGCGAAACTGGATGTCCCTTCTCCTCACTAGCTTCTCCCCCGAGGAAGGGCACTATCTCTGAGGGACGGTTCAGTCAGGATGGGACCTCCACTGACTCCCTGCCCTCACCTGTACATGTTTCGGTATTAAATTTGGCTTTACACATTGCCTACCTATGGGCAATGTAATCTTATCCAACAGCAAGGTGGCTGCCATCTTCCTCAGCCTTCTGTTGAACCAAGCAGTTCCCTTTAGCCACTGTGGAAATAATAGGCCATTTGACTTCATGTCCACTCCAAATAATAAAACCAATATTACCAGTAATGAAGCTTATGCTGCTACTCATCACCTGAATTTGACTGTTTTTTTCCCCCATCAGTTGGGTGTGTGACATACAGGGGGAGGATGTGCTTATTTATATTCCTCAGACTACAGTACAAGGTGAGAGGAAGCTGTCCCCTGGCTCTGATTAGCACATTAAAATGGAAAATGAGTGGAAATAAGTTGTGCTGCCACAGGAGATCGATGGATAACTCAAAAGCAATATACAGGCCACACGTTGGTTCAAAATAATAAGGATAAGTGCTAATTTTCATTGAGCACCTACTATGTGTCAGGTATTATTCTTAGTGCCTCAAATATAATGATTCATTTTATTAACTCATAGGTGTCTTTATTACTTGCATTTTCCATATAAAGAAATAAAACATGAAGAAGATGTTGGCACAAGGCACCCAGAGGCCAAACTCATCATTCCATTTCTAATACCTTATTAGCTATGACAGGATATATCTACACCACACTGCAACACTGAATACACTGATAATACCCTTTCAGTCATGTGAATATTCATTCTGTAAGAATCA
This sequence comes from Fukomys damarensis, assembly GCF_012274545.1. Classification (NCBI taxonomy): domain Eukaryota; kingdom Metazoa; phylum Chordata; class Mammalia; order Rodentia; family Bathyergidae; genus Fukomys; species Fukomys damarensis. Next base: position 4,974,185 of record NW_022900940.1, on the reverse strand, counting down.
ATCCTCTGCTCATTAGGTGCCAAGTACTTTTATAGATGCTGAAATGTGTGGTTTTTTTAAACAACAAAAAAAATTCCTATCTTCAAGAAGCATTATTTTACACAATTTTAAACAACAGTAATCAGGAATTCTTGAAAACATAATCGACTTTAGAGTTTAGGCCTGGAAAATGTAAGATGAACCTGAAACCCAGCACCTTGTTTTTCCAAAAATTAAGCAAGTGCTTAAAAAACAAAAGTGTAGGTAGAGTGCTAAAATGAAACAGTAGTCAATCTAAAAGTGTTCTTAATGGTCAAAGAGAGAACAGTATGAACAAAAAGAACATATTATTAGATAATTCAAACTACCAAATTAACATGCATGGGTCTATATTGACACAAATAAATTGGTGAATAAGTGAACCAACCGAGAGAAGAGATGATGTTTCTTATGGAACAATTCCATGAGACTAGTTCTGGCTGTTTTTTATCTTTATACAAATAGAAGGAAATGTACCCGTCTTTGAATGTGTTTAAGCAGGACTTCTCTTTATTAGATACAAAGACATAAATAAAATCTGAGAAGCTGAAACAGAAGGATTCTGATTGTTCATCATTGGTAGATTTTATGTGACTTTGTCTCTTAAATGTCCACAAAATTCTGACTTTAGAATTGAACTAGCACTCTACCAAACACTTCAAGTCTTCTTTTTATTTATAAATCTGACATTTGTAAAATGTACAAGCTGAAAATGGACCAGTGGTCTATGAATTCAGAATTTTCAGAATGGTGCACTGAGGTTCCACATAATTCAAGTCTCTCGGGCAACCAGGTTTCCAAAGAAAATAGATGTGATTGTACCAATAATAGCTACTCAGATTCATCTCCACTCAATCAGGTGCCCCCATTCGCATTACCTGCCATGTCAAAGTGTTTCTGGTCACTCTCATGGATTACTTTAATCATCCAATATAACAACATAAAATGATTAAAAAGTGAAATTGTCTATCTTGGGAAAGGAACAGAATTTCATGAAACTGATGAAAGTGGTGCTGGAAAAGTACTTTTTGGTAGTACGGAGAAGTTTGTATAAGATCTACCTTGCAATCATATGCAAATCCATTGATAGAATCTTGTAACAAGGGAAGAGGAAATGATTCACATAGATGGGCATTTCAGAACAGAAGGGTGAAAAGAATCCTTAGAATACTGTGGGATAATGATGCAACTCTGGAATAGTTTTTGCAAAATATTCAAATAGAAAGTCTTGTGGAGCAAAGAACATTGTTTGGTGATATTATACTATCATTCTTGTTAAGTGGTTGAAGAAGTTACTCATGATTACAAACATGACCTGAATTTAAATATAAAAATAAGCCACTATCAATAACTTTTACTTTCTCTTTCCAGAATAGAGTATCAATTTAACCAACCCCTTTCCTCACAATTTATTATATAGCATTTTAGCCTCTGGCTTATTTAGGCTATGTGTAATACTCGCGGGAAACTCTTCTTTAGCTATGATGATGCTGGTCAGGAAGCTTCACCTGGAAAGTGAGGGTTTGTCTAGATACGAGACGAATTCTGATTTAGCTGGCAGGAAAGGAGCATTGTTCAATTTGGAGAAATACTGAATTAATTACAAAGCAAGAATGAAAATGTGAGGTGTGAAGGGAGGGTGTCAGGCATGGGAGAGTAGAGGAAACCTTACCATTTCTAGCAGAGAGGTCCTTGCTTTGGTAGGTAACACCACCTCCCTGGCCTTGAAAAGGTAACTAATTTAGGGGGAAAAAGGAAGTCCTATCTCAGAAACCATAACTCAAAACTGTAGAAATCAGAGGCACAGGGGGACTCATTTTTCAAGATTACATTTTTCTAAGTAGTCTTGTATGTTATCAATTTAGACAAAATTAATGCTGTATTTTTTCAGGTTTAATGAGGTATAATTAAATAAAAATAGTATATATTCAGGGTGTACAACATGATACTTTGATAAACGTATATATTGTGAAATGATTACCACAATCAAGCTAATTATCACATCCATGACTTAAGTACTGGTTTTTGTGTGTGTGCATGTGGTAAGAATATATAACATCTATTCTTTCTGCCAGTTTCAAGTATAAAATACTACTAAGTAACATCCCAGGCACAACACTAGGTCCCTAGAACTTATTCACCTTATAAAGCAAATTCGTACCCTGTGACCAACGTCTCTCCATTTCTCTCACCCTGCATTTCCAACAGCTGTAGCAATTTCTTTTTCTTCTGGCAATTTAATTGCCAATATGATGTCAAATCCTGAAAAAATAATCCAACACAAAGAGCTTCTGAACCCATTTCAAAATATATCTGGAGAGTCCCCTCTGCCGCGATTATCCTGCCATGAATATCAAAGGCAGCATTTCAGAAATGTGTGTTTTGAAGTTCTTCAGCATCCAGACCCTCTATGAGAGAAAGACTCTAGGCAAGTAAGGCTGGGAAATGCTGTGAGGCACACTGCCCTGTTCCAGACTCATGGCGTATGTTCATGTGATTAAGGCTCTGCATCAAAGTTCCCTACGAAATGAAAACTTGCTTACCTACCACATCCCAAACTTGCCTGTTATGAAGGATAATGGTCAACACACCATCAGATGGGTCTCCTAGGACCACACTTTGAGAAATAGGGCAAAAATTCAACATGGTCCCCTGAGCACGTAAGACCCATTTCTTCATGACAGAGATGTTAGTTAACTGGATGTCTTAACCTTACTAGGCTAGAGGGTGCCCAGATTGCTGGTACGGTGTTGTTTCTGGGTGTGTCTGTCAGGCAGTTAGTTCTGGGAGAGATTAGAACTTGGTTTGGTGGTCTTACTAATGATCAGCCCTCACTGATGTGGGTAAGCATTATCCAAACCTTGGAGGGGTCAAGGAGAACAAAGAGGAGGAAGAAAGGTAAAGGTGCTTCTGCTGGGGCTGGCTCACTCACCTTCCCCTGTATTCCACTGTCATTACTTCTGGGGCTTAGGCATTGTTTTAAACGGAAATGCACTGCCAGATTTCCTGATTCTCTGGCTTCCTGGGACTTCTTGATCGCCACGATGGCATGAGCCAATTTCTACAATTAATCTCCTTATAGATAATATATCATATAAAGATATTATAGTTTATACAATATCTATGTATTCATCCTCTTGGTTGGGTTTCTCTGTAGAACTCTGATACAGCAGGCAGCTCTGAGGCCTCTTCGTCAGACACCCTAGTCAGAGACACTGCTCACTGTCCAAAAGGAACAGTTGGTGACATTCTATGACAAAGTGTGCTGCATTAGGTCTCCAATGTGCTGATGGAATGAGAGAAATGAGTAGTCACAAGGCAGCTATTTCATAGACAGCTATTGTCTCCTCAGAATATAGAGTGCCTTTGGTTGAATGGTACACTATTTCATCTTGCCTGTCGGCTGAGTACTCTTCTGTTCTTCAGATTTCTGTACATACACTTCCTCTTTTCTCCCTCTCTCATGACAGGCCTCGGAGAAGCTCAGTCACCACCAGCTGCTGAAAGGCCCTACACATGCAGAGGAGGTTGCTCCCCAGCTCTCTTACAGGTAGGAAGTTCGCAGTTTCCTTAGCAGAGCCTCTAGAGGCTGGAGAGGAGATGGTGAGGTCGATTGGTCTCTAGGTCAGCAGGGTGCGCTGGAGAGGAGAAAGAGGAGAAAGTGGAAGGACAGTGCAAGGGGAGCTGAAAGGTAACTAAACCTTTAACATGAAAATAATCCATTTTTCCTTGTTCATAACAACTGTCAACACATCAGAAAACTAAAGTAACTGAGAATGCTGAAAGGTCAAGACCACCCAATGAAAACCACTGTTTTCATTATTATTATTTTTCATTATTATTATTTTTCATTATTATTTAGTAAATAATATTCCAAATGAGTTGCTCATGCTATCATTTTCTCATGCACATAGCATACACAAATGTCTTTAATATATACGATACATATTTTATAGGTACACATATAATACAGAATGTCTTTGGCTGGCATCCAACACGGGAATGAGTAACTGAGTTGCTCCACACAAGTTAAAGGTACCCAGGGCAGATGGACCTACTCCTGGCTCTCTTTTCTCCCTCACCCTGAGCCAGGGCTGAGAATTCTTGTGGACACCACTAACAGGATTTACCTTCTTAATGCCAGAGGTTACTCATAACCGGTATTTTTTAACTTACAAATATAATGTAGGTTCATTTATTCCTTCATTCCTGTACATATGTAACAACTCTGAACAAGTATAAGTACTCATTATGTGCCAGGAATTTGGTTAGGCAATGGGGATGTGATAGCTAGCTTAAGTGTCTGTAGTTCCTACCTCATAGTCCACACAGACTAATGAGAGAGAAACACACACTATTCAATCACTTGTAATCCACACACAGGATGACTGCTACCAGAGAGACATACAGGAAACCATGGGTCCTTAGGGAAGAGAGTTTACGCTAGTGTGGGTAGTCTTCAATGTCTGTCTGTCCGTCTATCTATGTTCAACTTTTCAAAACTGTGTTATTCTAGATAGATCATAATCATTCAATCTAATCACTGCTGTGTTTCCCAGTGTTATAAACAATGCTACAATGAAATCTTTCCATTCCTCTAATTGGATATATTATGCTATTGCCTGGATCCAAATCTCGCCTATGCCATTTTTACATCCTCACTCTTGCATCAAGATCCAAGGGAAGTGCCACTCTGTCTACTCCTATGACCTTGCTCTTTGCAACGCCTGATGCCCATTGCTGAATGGTTTCTCTGGCTAATCAAATGCGCCTTCGGTTTATGCCTTTAGTGCACATACCTCACCTGACCATGGGGATATAGTGTGCAAAATGCATTGAAAGGCCATCATGGCACTTGCCTGAACATTATAGACTATCCTTACACAAACATCCATGGTACAGCTACTACATATTGTAAATATGCAGAGGGAAATAAGTGGAGAGACTACAATCTAACACAAGGACAAAAACAATAGTATAACATATATGGAAGCCAGTAGCAGACTCATTTCTTTCCAAGTATCACGCTTGTTCATAATTGTGTGCACTATATTTTTATACTACTGGTGGTGCAGTAGAACTCTGTTTACACCAGCAGGATGATCATACACACACAAGTAAAAGTTCTGTGATGTTTTTATGGGTGCAGTGCCACTATACAACAGGAGCCTTTCAGCTCTACTAAAATTTTATGGAACTCTCACTGTATATATGGTCTGCTGTTGACCTAAACATCATCATGTGGTGCATTACTGTATGTCTGGTTCCACTAAGACTAGGTCCTGTGGATGGGGGAATAATATCTCAAAAGGTTTTTCTTTTGCAAGTCCCTTTATGCATGTACTGATAACAACAACAGTGGCAGTCCTGTGAAAGGCACCAGGATGAGAATGAGAAGGTCATATTTACACCATCCCCTAGGTCTTCCCTAGGAGGTGGCCCTCATCTTACAAGGAAAAACAATATGGTAGGTCCAAGTGGTCAAGCTCTCAGCCTCAGATTACATGACTAGCAGCGCAGTGAGCCCAGGGTTCAAATCCTACCTCTGCTAGTTAAAGATTTTCATTCCTTAAATTTTCTGTATCTCAGTTTCTTCATCTGTATAATGATGGACCATTCATGGGGTTGCAGTTAGAGTTAAATAAAAGAATAGAGGTAAGATTGATCTATAACATAAGCACTAGAAATCCCTGGAATTGAGCTGTATGCTTGGCAGAAAGAGAGAAAAATAATTTCACAGCATGGCTGCCCTGCTGGCTGCTCTAGACACAAGGGTCTACCCCAGAGAGAGCCCAGAGAGGAAGGCTGTGGTTGGTTCAGTCAGATGCAGTTCCCAGGCACCTCTTGTACCAGAGTCTGCTGCCAAAATAAGTGTGATTCTGATGTTAAAAGGTTCACATTCTCCAAACAAGTTCTTAAAACATTCAATTACTTCACACACTCAAGCAAAATAGCAGGGATCTGTTCCTCTCTACCAAGACAAACTGGCCGCCCTGGGCAAAGGAGAGGGACACAGTGGGCTCTCCACTCTGGGGAACTGTCCTGAGGACTTGGAAAGCTGGTGGCCATCTACTCACTTTGTTTTGCTGAGTCATCCTTGAAACCAAATGCACACACAGGCGTGGTCACCTCACTGATGTTTAAAGGCTGCAGCCAGGATGCCAAGCACACAGGGTGCCATCCAGTCTGCGTGCGTTTCTTAGGAAGCCACGCAAACTGGAGAGCAGGGGAAGTGAAGAGATGTACCCACGACAGTCAGCTCTGTCTCTGCTGTGCAGAGACTTTTTTCTAGAGATTGCCCGGGGCATAGGACTACTTAACACTCAGAATAAAATTTCACCTCCTCAGTCAGTCACAGCCATCAACAACAGTTCTCAAACTACCCCACAGATCTTGCCTCTGATACCTTATACATTCAAACATTTTCAGAAAGGCTGAACTTACTGCAGTAACTCCCTTCCTGAACACAGCTTCTAGCTCCTGATTTCTGGTTATTTGTGAGAATGTAGTTTCTTTCCTTTCCACCAGAGAGGAGGCTTCTACGCATGCTGTGGAAGCCAGTTCAGAGCATGCCTCCTGTGCCAGTTTTCTAAACTTACAGGAAACTCTCCCCAAAGGCCTCCATGGAGCGCTGACCATATTCCAACCTGGGCCGGCACCCTTGGCTTGAACCATCAGTTGCCTGACCCCAGTATGAGGATTCCTTCAGGGCAAGGACCACATGTCCTATTTCATGGATTTGTTCATTTATTTGGGGTTTGCCTTGTTGAAAAAGCTGTAAACTGAAAACTACACCTTGTCATTTCTCTATGCTGGGCCTTGCACTCCTAGGCAGATATTACAAGCTCCCAGAATATTTGGTGGTTGAGTGAATTGTTTTAAATATTGCCCCCTCCTTTATTGGCACATTTCAGTGGCTGGAAACCTCAGATTTCCTCACAATTTCTTCACAACTTTAGTCGAAGTGTGTCCTTCTGGAGAAGCGACAGCCATCCCTGGGCTGCCTTCCTAGAATCCCCTTTTCAGCCTTGTCAGATGACTGTTTACTCTGTACCATTGTATCTTGGGAGAATGTAACTTGCTTTTTATATTTCACAGGGTTCACAGGTAAGGGTTTGCCTTTAGTCTTAGAGAGAATTTGGACTTGGACTTTTGAGCAATGTTGGTACAGATCAGACTTTGGGAAAGGAATGAGTGCATTTGGGGTTGCAAAGATAGCTGTATCATGTTAGGCAGATTTATGAACTTCTTGTTGTCTTTATTTAGAGATTAAGTATGGTTGAAGGAGATTTGTTTCTGTGTCAAGTTGACAAGGGCTCAACAGTGATGGTTAATCTTGATTGGCTTTGGATCTGCCTAAGGGATTAGTGAAAGATACTTCTGGGTGTATGATGGGTCGTGAAGGCAGGACTTTGGGGATTATAATCTCATCTCTGACCTTTCCTCTGGTTCTTTTCCTCTCTGCTTCCTGATGGCTAAGAGTTGAGAAGCTTTCACTTGCTACCCCTTTCCACCATGATTTTTCCACCCTGGAGCCAGCCAGTCACAGGCTGAGCTCTCTGCAAGGGTGAGTTAAAATAAAACTTTTCTCCCTTAAGTTGTGCAATCAAGTATTTTGGTCACAACTATGAAAAGTTGACTAATACAATGCCTGAGGTAGGGAGACTCAGGGCTCTGTGAGGAGTCTTCCCCAGCATGGTTTGCTTAATTCTTAGATGACTGAACATCTTTGGGACTAGAGAAAAAAATATTTTTATCTATCTGTAACTTACAAAACACTTATTCTGTATTCAGCATCCTACTTACTGATGCACAACTAAAGGCTTAATCTCCACAAGAACTCTTCGAGGTAGGTAGTGTCATCCCTATTTTACAGATGAGGAAACTGATACTTAAGAAGTTTTGATTTCCAGAAAGGCCACACGGCTCTATGTGGATAAGCCAGTGAGAGAAGCCTAGGCTTCTGCTAACTACCTGGGGACTAAATGTGGTTGACATAACACATAATTCTGAAAAGGACTCTCTTAATGTACCAAGTAGATATCAGGCCCTTCTAATAAATTGTTTCCTTTTCATTGACTTGAAAGAAAATGCAATGGTGAGTATTATACATTAATAAATTTTCTGCATAACTAATGGTTTGATGGGCTGCTATGATGTCTAGTATCACAGCAAGTGATCATTAGATTGCAAGAAGAGGAAAATGTGCTTTATTGCTAGAAAATGATTGAATCCTTCCTAAAAGGTAGAGGTAAATATAGAAGATTGATTTGAAAGGTCAGGGTTAACAAGCTCATTAATGGCTGGGTAAAATCTAGTCAAATTCTTCCCCTTTTTCCAGATGAATGAATCATTTATTTAAGTGATGCCTTCACTTAGGGGTTTTCTTCCAACCAAGGCAGGCATCTGAGGAAATTTTGTGTTATAGAGAAGAGTAACTACTATCAGGATCGGCTACTAGCATGGGCTGTGGATTTAGAGGTTAAATCCTAGCTAAGCTCTTCACTGGCTGAGTAACCCTGACTGCGTTATGGAACTTCTTTGTACTGGTTTCCTTAAATGAAAAGTAAAGATTAAATCCTACCCTCCTTGCCTGACCTCCAGGGAGAATTCCATCAGATGACACATCTACCACACTTGGTTTAATTTCAAGTATGTCATAAACTCTCAAAAATATCAGGTGTTACTATTTTCTAAACAAAAGGTTCACAAACATTCTGTAAAGGGTCAAATAGCAAATATTTTAGTTTGGGAGAGATATACAGTCTCTGAAACAACTATTCAAATCTGATCTTAAACGATGAAACAGCAATAAAAAAGATGCATAAACAAATGGGTGGGGCTGGGTTCCAATCAAGTTTTGTTTACATGAGTAGGCGGCAGACTTGACTTGAGGAGTCACAGCTTATTGATCCTTGTTTTACCCTAATTGGTACTAGTCCTCTTTCATCTGCAGGAGATACGCTTTGAGGCCTCCGTGGATGCCATGAATGGAATTGGTCTTACAGATACTGTTTTTTCCCCCATGCAAAATACACCTATGTTAAAGTTAAACTTATAAATCAGGCACAACAAATTATTGATGACTAATAATAATTAGAATTACTGCAATACAATATAAGTCTCAGAATGTCTTCTTATACTATGCTTGTCTTTTGGGTGACGATGTGAGATGATATAATGCTTAAATGAAGAAGACAAAGTGAGAGAAATGATCTTGACATTGTGGTGTAGCGTTAAGCTACTAAGTATGGGTTACTTGAATAGTTAGATCGAAGTAAGAGGTTCTGGTGTGCTACTCTACATAGGGTGACTGCAGGTAATGATAATGATAATGCATCATCTATTTCTATGAGCTAGAAAAAAGGATTTTAAATGTTTCCCCCCTAAAGAATGATAAATATTTGAGGAGACAGGTATGTTTATTACACATTGTATACATGTATCAAAACATCACACGGTACCCCATAAATATGTGCAATTTGTATATTTTTATATATCAGTTAAACTTAATTTATATTTTTAAAAAGCAAAGGTTACTTGAACACAGCCCTACAATACTGCAACAGTTGCTCTGAGAGCTTAGACAGCTACAGAGTGACTAGCAGGAGGGTAGTATATACAGTATGGATATGCTGGACAAAGAAATGACCCATAACCTGGGTGTGACTGTGTGAGATTTCATCACACTATTCAGAACAGCATATAATTTAAAACTTATAAATTGTGTATTTTTGGAGTATTCCATTTAATATTTCAGACCATGGTTGACTGAAGCTACAGAAATCAAAACCATGGGTAAAGGGGTGGTGCTCTATGTAGAGATATACACTCTAAGCCAATCTTAATCTTCCTAAGGATGAAAGACAGTGATAGGGAGTTTTGATGTTCACAAAGCACAGTAAGTCTCTAATCTGTTCTGAGAGAAAAAAAGACTAACCTATACAGAGATAAGTGGTCTCAAATCATGATCATTATGGAAGGTTTTTTAAAAAATTAATTTTATGCATTCATTTAAGGTATACAATATAATGACATTCATCATTGGAAATTTGCACCTTTACACAATCTGTCTTCATTCTTATTTTTCCCCATACCCTGCCCTCCTTTCATCCCCTCCACCTCTCCTGATCTACAAAGACTTAGTTTCCATTTGTTCAATTTTCTCTCTTCTCCAAATGGTGATGTGGTCCCAAAATATATTTTCATGGCAATTCTGATGCACAGGATCTTGACTTAAATCTTTAGGGTTTAAGTATGAGACAACAAGACTTGTTTCCCATATTCTTCAAAGTTTACCTTCAAACTCTATTTAAAAAGTTTTCCTGCCTTTCTTGGGGATAAAGATGCTGTGAGGAACGATGAAAGCCCTGAGATGACCAGTGAAGGCACTGTTAAATCTTTCTTTTGACTAGATCCAAATTTATCCCTGAAGTAAACAGAGCTACTGTTACTCATGATTATGAGCCCCACTGAGCTCTACATGGGGAAGGCATGTCAGTTGTGGAGACAGAACACCACGACTGCAAGCTCCTCATTGAAAAGTGAGCAACATAAAATTTTATCCATGTTTCCATGGTCCCCTGGAAAGAGTTTGGTGAGGTTTTTGACGATATGCCAAAAACAAAACTGTTTTGCAATTTTTCCCCTCTTCATGTTCTCTATTTTCAGCCACCAGCCTTTCCTGAGGCTTCTTGCCTGTTGGTAAGCCCTCCTTCAAGTTGCTGTTCAAAACTCTAAGTTGTTGTTTTGTTATTTTCTCTTTACTCTTTTATTTGGGATGCTACAGTAAATATGTCCCTATCATCCAGTTTGCTACTTTTTTTTAATAATGTTGGGTTTTAAATAAGTGTGTGTTTACCATTCAAACAGATGATATCACTTTACTACTGGAGATGGTTATAATTCAGGCTAAATTGCTCTATGAGTCAAAATGAGGAGGGTGGTCTGGGGATTTAGCCCAGCGGGTCTGCTGCCTGCCTCACAGGCGCAAGGACTCCAGTTTAATCCCGAGTACCAAAACAAAACAAAAACAAACAAACAAACACAAACAAATTGAGGAGGGCATGGCCCTAAATCTGAAGTTGGAGCACCAGTGCCACTATCTTGGATCAGTTTGGATCAGGGAAAGAGGATTTTCCCTTCTACCTAGGAGGCATATGGAAATTAGAGAATTACTTAGATCCTCTTTCCTATTGTTGAGCTGTAAAATAATACACAATCGAGCATAAACAAGACTCTTCCACAATTACAGCTATTACATTTTCAATAATGTATTTTTAAATCTCTTAGACCAAAATGCTTCTTTGTTGCTCAAGTGAGTTATCTGAGTAGGGACAAAAATGACATTAACCCAGCCCAAAATCGCTTAGCTTTATGAATTTAATAGAGCAAAGAAAACAGTTTTATTAATAAAGTATATTGTTGAAAACGAATCTTTGTGGAATTTCAGATGATGCGACACATCCATTTTTCTTGGCTTCACTTTGTTATGCTTTCAGAGCTATTTATAATGTTATTCCACTGAAAATTCTTTTCCATACTGTCATTTGTCTTCCATCTCCAGAAAGCTTCTCATCCAAATTAGAGGAAAAGAAAGTTAGCTTTTCTTCTTTTCTCTACACCTCCTTAAAATCAATTGAAAGTGGCATCTCCTGGGAATGGATCCATCTCTTATCCATGCTCCCAGCATGGGAAGGAAATGAAACTTACTCTCAGAGATATTTCTCTCAGAGGTAGACCTTAGGCAAACACTCCCATTCTGTTCTTTCTCTGAAGTGATCTTCTTTCACATTCCTTTCTTTTAGCAAAAATAATGTGAGGATCGGAGCCCTCTTAACTGGTCTGCAACCTCCATAGCTACATAAAGTCTTATGCTCAAAAGGGCATTTGATTTAATATGCTGCTGTCACCATCTTGAAATTCTTGATCTTTGAGGGGACCCATTTGTTTTCATGCTACATTTGGTCCTGGAAATTATGCAAGTGGTCCCGGTGAGAGTCAGCATGCTAATACACTGGCTATTTAATCTCCCTACATCATTTACTCATGGAAAGAGAGAAACAAAACAAAACAAAAAAAAGTAAAAATTTTCTGAGTTCCTACTGTGAACTGTGTTCTATACTTAACACCATGTAAAATTATATCTCATTTTTAAACAACTTTTTGGTGGCCTAATCTGTTCAACCTCTTGTAAGGGTCTTCCCAGCTGCATTATAAGTTGGCAGATGGCATCGTGGAAGGGGCACATTGAAGAGGGAGAGAGCAATCACAGGGTGACACAGGAAAGCAGAGTCTGGAGACAAGTCAGCTTTGGATTTTTTGTAACAACTTCATAAGAGAACTAACCAGCATCTCATGAGAACTACGTAATTCCTTTCAGAGGGTGGTGCTTCCCTGACCTAATGATCTTCGACTAGACTCTATCTCTTAAAAGTTTTCACCATGTCAGTACTGCTTTGCTGTGGACCAAACCTGCAGTACATGGAATTTCAGGGGGAAAAAAACCATATCCAATTATAGCAATAGCAGTTCTTATACTTTCATAAAAACCTTTTGCTCTTAAAAATTTGTAATTTAGTGTATCTAATGGCATGGAAAGGGCCTTTAAAAAGGGTATTTCATATGTTTTGTTTCTCTTTGTTAAATATGGATTTCCCTTTCCTCTCAGGTTACAGTCCTCAACTTCCTTTGGATGATTTTTACCTGTCGAGCCTCTCTCCTACTTACTCTAGAAGAATTGCCTCACCCCAAATCCAAGAAATCAAAACCTTCCATATTTTGAACACTTTTATCTCCAATCATTTTGATTGATGGATTTATATATATATATTTTGTTTGTTTGTTTTTTGAGACAGAGTCTCACTATGTAGTTGAGACTGGCCTGGAACTCACTGTATAGCCCAGGCTGGTCTCGAACTCACAGTGGTCCTCCTGCCTCATCCTCCCAAGTGCTGGGATTACAGGCATGCGCCACCACACCCAGCTTGATAGATGGAATTAGAGGTAGGGAATTTTGTGGGAATTATGGACAAGGTTTTTCATTTTTCTTTTTTGTGCCAAGCTAAAAAATGTAAATTAAAATGTATAATGTAAAGCTCCTTGGACCTTCAGATGAGATCAGAACAAAGAGGTTGGAGAAGAAATATTCCTGATGCATTTGAGGTCTTGATTCAGTGAGAATCACTTGCAGTGCAACTTGATTTCATGACTCAAGAAAACCTCCTTTTAGTTTATGTCACTTTTAATTGGCTTCTGTCACTTTCAACTAAATGAGTTCTGCCTAACAAAGGAACAACTACACTTTTCAAAGAAAAACAATTTTCCTAATATTAATGTGGAAGGCCAGCTAAAGTGGTAAACATTGATTTTGCCTCAACTTGTGTTTTTCTTATGGGAATCATGCATGCTTGAATGTTGAGAGGCCCACACACCAAGAAGTAAAAGAGCTCTCAAACTCAAAGAGCATGTGTTAAACAATCTCAATTTTTCTTACACATTCTTACACCTCAACAACTCCCCCTCCCCAATTGTAGTACTGGGTTGAGAACCTCTAATCTGAAGATTTGAAATGTTCCAAAATTTGGAACAGTTTTGTTCCCTGATATTTCAGGTGAGAGATATTTGATCTGTAGAGAATTCACTAATTATTGAGGCAAGGTGTCCACAGGCCCCATAAGAGTAATGTCTCAACTATCATGAGTCACTGTTTTCCCAGTGCCTTGTACAGTCATGCCACATTGCAGGTAATCAAAATCAATTTGTCTAAAGAAACAAAGACCTATTGGAATTTCCTTTCTACAGCCAGAAGTGTAATCATTGTCATCTAAGAACAGAGCCAGTTTCCCAGTTAAATGTCAGCCTATTTGGACTGAGGGAACAGGACTCGCTTCCAAACTATTTTCCTCCGCTGAATAAGTGGATACTTGGGAATATGGTGTTTGGTGAAGGCAAAAACAAATTTACAAGATTTTTTTCTGTGTTTTGGATCTATCAGAAAAGCCTTTTCCCTTCATTTCACAGACTCAGAGATTCTGCTCTTAAAGATTTATATGAAAAAAATCCAAAACGTGTGTTTGGCTCTGGGAGAGATGTGGTGAACTAATTTTTACATGCATGTCATTTTGGTGACATTACACAAAGGTTCACACAGGTCACATGACTAACTTTCTCTGCCCTAAGAATGAGAGAGAGAGAACTTCACTCCCTTTTCTTGCTAAGTGCAGCTCTGGCGGCCATCCAGCAACTGCAGGGCATACAGATTGTCAGCTGGATTGGATTTTGCCTTGGGGAATCCACACATGAGTAGTCTCTAAGGTTAAACTAGCAAGAGGACAGCCTATCCTTCATTCTCTTATGTAGACCTGAGTCATTTACAGAGGTCTCACATTTTCCTAGATAGTCTCGAGAAACAATAGGTTATCATTGTATGCCTTACAAGTTCTCCTCCACAAAACCATTCCAAGATGATGACAGATATTGAATGTGTCCCTTAAACGTCATGTGTGGAAACTTAATCCCAGTCATAATGTTAATGGCATTTGGAGGTGAGGTCTTTGGATGTGATTAGGTCATGTGGCCTTTGCCTTTATTAATGGATTAATCTATTCATCGATTAATGAATTATTGCAAACTGGCTTTGTTATAAAAGCAAGCTCTCTTTGGATGAGTGCTCTGTCTTGCCATGAGATGTGCTCCACCATGATACATCAAAATGGCCTTCACTATGTGCCAAGAAGGTGCCAGAGAAATGCACTTTCTAATATCCAGAGCTGTGAACCACACAAACCTGTTCTCTTTGTAAATTATCCAGTTTCAGATATTCTGTTAGAGCAACAGAAAACTGACTAAGGTAATAATGTAAAGTACTAGAACACAAGCCTGAATTTGGAACTTCCACTGCTATTTCATCGATTGTGTTTTATGCCAGTGACTTAATGTCTTGGGCTCGCAATTTTCCCTTCTGTAAAGTGAGGTTGCTGCATAGTTTAGAGATAATTCATTTGGCATGGTTTGGACTCACAGGAAGTGCTCATTTTTTCTTTTGATGGCATTAACCTTGGATGTCTATGAACTCCTCGGTGCTTGCACCCATTCTAAGGCTCTGCCTACTTCTCTGGAGCCAGTGGAAGATCATGACACAGCACTGAGAATACATGGGCTTCAATAACAGTAACACTCTTCATGGATACCAGAATTAGCAAAAGTAACATTTTTAGTATGAATGTGTTCCATGCAATATTTGGAACGTGCTTATATTAAAAAGTAATTGTTGTTGATCTGGAATTTAATTTCAACAGTGTGTCATATTTTATCTGGCAAGTTGCTCAAATCTTCAGTTTTATCATCTATAAGGATCAACTGAACAGAAATTACTGAATTAGTATGCACCACATAGTTTTAGAATAATTTCATTCTTATAGAAAAATCTAGGAGCTAATTTTGTTATTTTTATCATGCAGATGATAATACGGAGACAGAACAGTTAGGTATTACACACAGCTAATATGCAGCTATAGTTGGTTTTGAACTCTGCCTGATTCAAGAAGTCTCGTTGTGTCCTACTGTTTCTATAAAATGCAACTACAGATCCATCAAATTCTGAATCCCTGTGAGAAAAGTAGATAAATATGTTAGTGTAATCTTAATAAATCTGAGGTTCCCACATAGCTAATCTCATGCAATAAAATTTGAAAAAGCATAGTTCAACTGCCAATTTTTTAAAAAGTTACATTAAAGAGAGGCCAAATATTTGAGCAACACTTAAAAATTCTCTTCCTTTCCCTACCACTTCACTCCTCCTGGGCAACTCCTCAGGGGCTTCTCTCCTCAATTCTTGGAAAAAAATTCCACACTCCTAGCCTATGACTTATTTTTCCTCTTCTTCCCCCATCTTCTCTTTCTCAGCCTTTTATTATGTAGATTTTCTTGGCCCCTCTCCTAGAAGAAAGAGTCCATATTCTTTAGAAGAAAGAAGAAAACTGGGTTGGCAATTTCAAAATTTCCTTTGGCAGGCTGGAGGAGTTGTTCAAGTTTATGTACGTTCCCACAATAGTAATTTTTTTGTTCTTTTACCCTTGGCATTTATTAAATGCTCATTTCCTTCAGTCTCCTTCACACTTGCCCACACTATTTCCATCACTATTACTGGACATTACCTGCATGATTTCACCTTACTATTCTGCTCATGGCTTGACAGGTACCTGAAATTTTTGGAAACAGACTGAGATTGAGGTCTATGGGTACTGCTAGAGATTACTGGGAAAGACTGGTGAGAAGAGGGAGCAAAAGGTAGCCCAGAGTATAAAGGTACTCCTCAGAGATCTGAAGAGAATGTGTTCCCAGAAAATCCAGGAGCAAGAGAAACAAATTGTGAATCTAGTACAAGAAAATGCTTTTAGATAGGCAGCCTTTGCAGTCCCAGGTGGTCTATCTCCTATCATTGGCTTCTAATTGCTGATGACTTGATCCATACAATAAAAAGGTGACTATCCAAGGAATGTATTGATAGCCAGCTGGCCAGTATCAGCTTCTAAATTATAGTGCAATAACAAAGCCAGCACTGGAAGCAACTACTTAGGGTTTTTATCTATGTTCTAGTGACTCTTCATCCTAGAGCACTGTGTGAAATGTACCATTTCACCTTGGTCTTTAATCCCTTAAAGAAATTTAGGGCCTGATTATTGTATTTTTTGTATGTTTTTAAAATAAGAGCTAGATCAGACATATCTTGTCAAGGAAAATACTAAGATGGTGTCTTCTACCACTTTGTGCATGATTATTGAAGCCTTGGTAGGTATATAACATACCATTTCATCATTTTGTTGATTGTTCTTTTTTCCCCATTGACTTTATAGGTACATTGTAGGTACACAATATAGTTACATTCATCATTGGGATCGTGTACCTTCACATGATGTATCTTGGTTCTTATTTTTTCCCCATTCTTCTGCCCTCCTTTCACCCTAACCCTTCTCTATTTACAAAAACTTTGTTTCTATTTCTCATATTTTTTCTTTTCCTTTCTTTCCTTTCCCCTACCTTTCCCACTTCTCCTACTCCTTTACACCTTTTTATTCCTATTTCACATTATTGATCATACCATTTGAACCTTATTTACACCTTGTTTACACCAGAGAAACTATTCTATATTTATAGGTTTGTCCTCTTTATTTCACTTAAGAATATGTCCTCAGTGTGCATCCATTTAGCTATAAATGGCTCTAGTTTCTTGTTCTTTATGGCTTAGTAGTACTCAATTTTATTGAAAAACAACGTCTTTATCAAGTCTCCAGTTGATGGGTAGTTGGGCTGTTTCCATGCTTTAGCTATTACGAACTGTGCTGGTATACACATGGGTGAGCATATATCCCTGTGGTATTATTCTTATAATTCTTTTGGAAAGATACCCAGCAGAGGGATAGCTGGGTCAAATGGAACCTCTAATCCTAGTTGTTTAAGGTATCTCCATATTGATTTGCATAGTTGTTGCACCAGTCCGCACTCCCATCAAAAACGGAGAAGGGTTCCTTTCCCCCAATAACCCTGACATTTGTTATTGGTTGATTTGTTGATAGCAGCCATTTTTTATTTACAAGGATGTAGTGGTTGGCTTTGTCTCTCTCTCTTTCTTTCTCTCTTTTTTATACTGGGGGTTTAACTTGGGACCTTGTGCTCGTGAGGCAGGTGGCCAAACCACTGGGCTAAATCCCCGGTCCCTTCTTTGTCTCTCTTAATTAACTTTGATTTGAAATCTATTTTGCAAATAAGATAGCTATTGCAGCTTTTTTTCTAGGCTCCTGTCACATGGAGAACTCTTTTTCATCCTTTTACTTTCTTTTGAACTACGTACATTTCTTTTTTGTTTTGTTTTTGAGACAAGGTCTCACTATGTACTTGAGACTGACCTGGAACTCACTATGTAGCTCAGGCTGATCTTGAACTCACAGCAATCCTCCTGCCTCAGCTTCCTGAGTGCTGGGATTACAGGCATGCACCACCACACCTAGCTTAGGTAAATTTCTTATATGCAGCATATTGGATTTTGCTTCTTAATCCATTCTGCCAGTCTATTTCTTTTGATTGGTGAAATGAGGCCCTTAACATTGATGGTTAAAACTGATAGTACTGACTTATCCTTGTCATGTGATTGTCCTGTTGTTGGCTCTTTTTAACGTCTTCCCCTCTCCCTTTAGTTTCTTGCCTGCCTTATTGATTTGCTCTATTGGGCCTTATGGTGTTGTGACCTTCATTGTCTTTTTCTAGGATATTGTTTAGAATTGGTTGGAGTGCTCCTTTAGTATTCATGAAGCTTCTCAGGTGTTCTCTATCATGGGAGTATCTTACTTTCCCATCAATTTTGAAAGACAGTTTTGCAGGATATATCAGTCTAGGTTGGAGGTTGTTCTACTGGGACTTGAAATACCTCATTACAAGCTCTCTTTGACCTGAGGGTTTGTGTTGAAAAGTCTGCTGTGATTCTGATGGGCTTCCCTTTGCATGTGTTTTGTTTCTTTTTTCTAAATTCTTGTAGTATTTTGTTCTTCTGTTGTGTTTCTGGGATCTTGATTACTATATGTCTAGGTGTAGATTGTTTTGAGCATGGCTAGTTGGAGTCCTATGAGCTTCAATTATCTATATGTCAAATTCTTCCCCTCTGGGAAGTTTTCTGTCATTAATTCTGTGAACAGTTTTTTTTTTTTTTTAATGTCACTTGTACTTTCTCTTGCTACTTCATGGATTCCTATCAGTCTTGTTATTCTTTGCATCACCTAGGAGCTGCTGGATCAATTTCTCATGATCCCTTACTGTTTTTATGAGATCTCTCTTTTCATGGTCACTGGCTGCAAACCTGGCTTCTATGTCTGACATTTCTTTTCACATTCATTCATTTTACTTCAAACACTTTCAATAGAGTTTTTAATCTGGATATCTGTTTTAATCTGTTTTCATGAATTACATTTCTTCCTTCTGTTGGGCATTCATGGTTTCAACTTTTTTCCTATGCTGGGCACTCATGGCTTTTATCATGGTCCTGAGGTCATCTATATTTTTTATTTGTTTCTGTTCTAGAATCTCTAATCATATCTTTCATTCTGCTCACCATCTGTGTTTTTATCTGGGAAATTATTTCTGTTTTGAACTTTTCTAGAGTCTCATTCATCTGTTTTGTTGCTTCCTGTGCCATCAGTGCAGGGTGTTCAGGTGTTTGATTATCAGAGTTTTCCACCTTATTTCCCCAAGAATTTGCCTTTGGTGAGCTGGTAGTGTGGTTTTGTGTCTTGCTTAGGTATCTTCTCATTTCTGTTTTTGTTGCTGGTACTGTTTTTGGTTTAATTCTTCAGTTGACACTTCAATATTGCTTATTTTAAGTATCTTTGTTGTTTGTATTTAAACCTTTGTGGAATTATTGCTTCTTAGAGGTGTCTTCCAGATATACCTGGTCTTTAGGTTTAGAGTCTCTAATGACTCTTAGGCAATCTCATTTTCCTTATACCAGGAAGAACAACTGATTAGATCAATCTCAACACCTTAGCCCAAGTGATACAATCAGCAACTACAATAGCATCAAGCACAGTTTAGAAAATGACAATTTGTGCTATTAATCTAACACTTTTAAACATGTGAATTAATGAAAATTGAGAACCAGACCAAAATGTTTACAATGATTAAACTCTTCAATACAGCAACTTTATCCTTCAGGATGGGGACATAGAAAGAGTTGGGGAGGAAGGGGTAGATAGATAGGATAGGGAAAGGTCAGAAGTGAGGCCAGAAGGTGTAGGAAGATCATGCAAACTCTAGGAAGCTGTTGAAGAGGAGAAGACGGAACAAAAGAATAAACACAAGAATAGAACAACCTAACAGCAACTGGGAGGCTAGAAACTGTATTCACTTTCCTTTAAAACTAACGACAATGGAGAGAAAGAAAAGGAGAAAAAAAGAAAAAGAAAGAAAAAAAGAAATTTGATTTAGGACAGGAACAGGAACAAAAAGGGGAGAGAAAAACAGAGAGAGAGGGAGAGAGACAGAGAGAGAGAGAGTGAGAGAGAGAGAGAGAGAGAAGAGAGGAAAGAAAAAAGAAAAAAGGGAAAAGGAAAAAAATTTGAAAAGAGAAAAAATATAAATTTAAAGAATTATTAAAATCAAGAGAAAAGTTACTTTGAAAATAAAAAATAAAAATAAAGGGCCTTCTTCAGGGTCTAACATCTGTAATGTAAACCATGACTCAAAACATATGACAAAACTTGAGTAGACATTGCATCAAGAAGATATACAAGTTGGTACAAATTCCCCATGGTAGATATCATTATGCATATATAAAACACACCAATACAATTAATAAAAAAAGAAGATATACAAGTGGCATATGAAAAAATGCCCAGCATCAGTAATCATTAGGGAGCTGCAAATTGAAACCATGAGATACTAATTCATGCCTACTTGGAGGGCCATTATTTAAAAAACAGAGACAGACAACCAAAGAAAACAAGTGTTGGGACCCTGTGGAGAGAATGCACCTCCATGTATTGCTGGTGAGGGTACAATGACATGGTCATCTCTCAAAGAATTAAATACTACTCTATGAGCCACTAATTTCACTTCTGGTGATATACCCAGAAGAAGCAAAAGCAGAAACTTGAATTGTATTTGTACAATTACATTCATAAACTGGGCATGGTGGTGCATGCCTGTAATCCCAGCACTCTGGAGGCTGAGGCAGGAGGATTGAGACCAGCCTGGGCTATATAGTGAGTTCCAGGTCAGTCTCAACTACACAGTGTGACCCTGTCTCAAAAAACTGAAAAACAAACAAACAAACAAATAACCACAATCACATTCACAGTAGTATGACTCACAATAGTTAAAAGGTGGAAGAAATCCAAGGGTCTATCAATAGATGAATGGACAAATTGTGGAGCATGCACACAGGAATACACACACACATACCCTGCCCCCAAGAAATGTTGTGTATCTTCAAAAAGAAGGAAATTCTGACATATGCTGCTCCACAGACCAACTTCTCAGGTGTTATGCTAAGTGATAGAGCCAACCAGAAAAAGGCAAATATTGTATGCTTCTACTTAATATGAGCTACTGAGAGTGGTCAAAAATTTTTTTCATTGAGTTTATTGGTACATTTTAGGTATACAGTACAGTAACATTCATCATTGGGATCTTGTACCTTTACATGACAGGTCTTGGTTCTCATTTTCCCCATACCCCTGCACTCCCTTCACCTCCTCCTCCCTTCCCTATTTACAAAATCTTTATTTCCATTTTTTCTTTTCCCTTATTTCCTTTCTTCTTCTACCCTTTCCACTACCCCTATACCTTTAGCTCTTTTATTCCTATTTCAGATTGTCAATTATACCATTTGGATCTTACTTACACTTTTAGTTTTTCACACATGAGAAACTATTCAGTATTTACACATGTGTGTCCTATTTATTTCACTTAAAAGTATGGCCTCAATATGCATCCATTTTCCTATGACTGACTCTAGTTTCTCATTCTTTATGGCTGAGTAGTACTCCACTTTATAGAAAAACCACATCTTTATCCAGTCTCCAACCAATGAGCAATTGTGCTGTTTCCAAGTTGTAGCTACTACAAACTGTGCCTACAGTATTCAAATTCATAGAGACAAAAAGTAATGAAGCCAACAGAAATCTGACTAAAATTTCTTGCTTTATTTGCTTCTAGTTACTTGTTTTCAGCAGTCAATTTACAGGTGCTTAGCTAAACAATACAGTATGAGACAACTACTAGCTTTGTTATAGATGATACCTCTGATATGTGGTAGGAATATTAATGGTTGCTTAGATTGTGTTTCAGGAATTTGGGGGTATCCTTGTCTAGCCTGAATCAGATGAGGCCATCAACTACTTAATTTAGACCTGTGAAGATGTCCAGTGGGTGACTTTTTGACATCATACAGCTAAAAACCCATCCATAGACAATGCTACTGGACCATTTTTTGACATGCATCCTACGAAAAGCCAGGAAGTCTAATTATGCATGCATAGACCACCAACCACTTCACTTCTTATCTCTAATCACCTTTCCCTCTCCTTAGACCACTCTGCTTCTATAGTGCAAAAACACCCTTAAATCCTATCTTTGGGGAGATTGCTTTGAGACCTACTATCCCATCTCCACATTCTTGGCTACTTCATAAATAAATTCTTTCTATTTGGTAGAACTCATTTCAGTGATTGGCATACCATGCATGCACATGGACAAAATGGACCTGGTTTGGTCACAGAAAAGTGGTGATTGACAGGGACTGGAGCTCAGCGGAAAAGGAGTGTGTTTAATGTGTACTATTTTAATTAGGAAAAATGAAAAAGCTTACAGATAATAATTTTATAACACTGAGAATTCACTTAATGCCACAGAACTGTATACTCAAAGTACTAAAATACTAAAATGATACATGTAAAGTTATATACAGTTTAACCAAATGCAGACAGACCACACACAAACAAACACACACACACACACACACACACACACACACACCCCACACAGAATAATTCCACACAACTTTGGAGAACTCAGTTGTTGACAATGGATCTTAGGTTCAAAATGGTGGTCCTCAGTCTCTCCCTTGTAGGTGAGGAACAGGGCATGTTTAAAAATCATGACTTTATCAGAAACTTTGGTTTAGACTGTACATTTAGACCTCCTATATAAATTTAAATATATATTTATATATTTATTTTGGCAGCTGAATTATGCTTTTTCACTAAGTGAACCTGAGCTAGGTTGGAACCCTACATGATTTAAATGTAACCTTTAGAGAATTTTGCTATTATCCTTGAAGGAACCTGATTTTTGAAATAGTGACTATTCCAAACATACTGCTCTATTATTTACTTATAATCAATTGTTTTTTTAGGATCTTTATTCAGAGGGCACATGTAACTTGTACAAAATATCATGTCAATATTCTCATATCAATACCTAAAATACCAGAATTTAGTAACCTTGCACAAATACGAGTCCTTTATAATATACTATTTCATTCTGAGCCTTGCATGTTCTTTCCCCATATTTCAATTTGCTTTTAGGAGTTAATTCCAGTCCAATAATGGAATATGTAAGTTTGTATGCTAATATTCTCACCTTCTAGGCCCACTGATTCTACTACTGAAAATAAATTTTTGTCACTGAAGTTGACTTCATTTATTTAGATGATTCTTCTAAAAATGAATACTTCTACATTTCCTAGGTTTACTGGCTATTAATCAGCAACTGTAATATGGAGTCCACCCTGGGTAGACAGCCACAACTCTGCCTATAAAATTGAACCATAGACTATGCAGGAACAGATTTAGCAATCCAAACTCTACCCATTCTGGTCAACAATATGCTCAAGTAATCTTAGTATCACCAAAAGAGGAATGATCAGAAATTATATGTATCCTGATGTAATGCAAGAAGAAATACACAGTCCTACCCCTGAAAGATCTTGCCAAAAATAAAATTTTACCAGAGTTTAATCAATTCTTTAGAATTAGCAATCTGTGTACTTGAAATTAGGCAGATAGAGGAAAAGATAAAGTAATACTATGAAAAAACCATGATCCAGATCTAGAATAGGGAAAATATACCAAATACTATAGATCTTGTCTGCATTCCAATTCCCAGAAACCAAGTGCAAAGAGATATTTGAGAGATATGGAGAAAAACTAGAGCAGAAGTGAATATTAGACAATGCTAAGAAATCACTTAATTTTTGTCAGCTGTGATAATGGGACTGTAGCTATATAAAAAAAATTTAAGCTCAACCATCATTAGCAAAATTTTTCCAACATGGGATTCTACTATATTACATCAGACGTTCAAAGTTAACTATATTTTAAAACTGAGACAAAACCAGACCTCTCAGTCACTCTCAGTCACACTTGGCAGTAGTGTTTCATAATGTATAACACATTATATGTATAACACACATCTATAGCACATCTTTCAGTCATGAAGTACAGTGTGGATACTGAATGTCCAATACAGAGATGACAGGAAGAGTTAAATGTTTACAGCACAAAATAGTCTGCTAGTCAAAAGTAGCATTTCCACATATTATCTATATTAGCAATAACTGGAAATAAACTTCAGATCTGATATGAAGAAGTGAGTCCTAGAACCAAAATATTGTTGAGGATATGTGAAGAAGATGCTTCAGCCAAATCATGTTAGTGGGCACTGAGAACCTTCGAGATCTGCTAGACAACATGTTATTGACTTGTAACACTACTAAGATGTGCTATCTAGGAAAAGTAGCAAATTTTCTTGCAGCTATTTTGGACAGTAAAAGATGTCAAAAAGGATACAACTAACCAGTGAGTCAGTCAGTATTTAATGACTATTAGTAACTTCATTTAGTTATATGAAGGCATTAAGAATTCCATTTTTTTAAAAAAAAGATACTCTTCTTTCACTGGATTTGTGCCTATATTATTATTATTGTTGTTGTTGTTGTTGTTATTATTATTGTTATTATTATATGTATTTTTTGGTACCGGGGATTGAACTCAAGACCTTGCACTTGTGAGGTAGGCAGTGAAGCCACTGAGTTAAATCCCTGTCCCTCTGCCTATATAACTTTAAAAGCATAAATATGGCCATTTTTATTCTCATTAGAGTTAAAACTACACCCAGAAGTCCTCTCAGCTTATTGTGTGACTTTGACCACAATACAAGTAACTTGTCTAAAAACATCAAGAGAGAAACAGACTTTAGGCAGAGGGAGTTAGTAAACAGGAAGATGTTGAGGCTCTAAATTCAAATTATCAGCACACCTGTTCAAAGGCACAGCATAATGTAGATTATTATGCTTTAACAATTTAGGACCATGTCTATATCTCGTTTTCCTAATAGACTGAAACTTCTTAGGAATGAATTAATTTATGGTTTCTTGTCAAACAGACAAAATGATAGCATGCTTTTTCTTTTGGTTAAATCATTCTTGAGGTTTTCTAAACAAGTGAGTCCTATCTAGTGCCTGTCACAAGTGAAACATTTTTGTCAGTTTTTAAAAATGTGGTCAAAGCAAGAAGAGCAATGGTTGTTTGAAGAGAACAGTGTTTTAGTTTTGGCTAAACAGAAAGAACATCTGCCTAAATTCTCTTGACAATAACTTCGCACTTTTGTATAGGGTTGTAGCTCAAAGGGAGGGCATGGGGTCAAGATGATTTTCACCCATGTTTTTCAGCTCTGGAAGATCCAGCAGCTGTGACAATCCTACTTCAGTGAAGTTGGCACTCACTGAAGAAGCATATTGTTGTGGTGGAGAGAAGTGCCTTGTCCTGTGCGGTCAGCTTTACTACTATTCACAGATACTTTTTGTCTTTCTCTGGGCCACGGGATCTCTTCCTCCCAACACTGGCATCCAGCTTGTAACTGTAACCTTCTCTGGCCAGTGTAAAGCTAGAGATGACACATAACTTCTGACCTGAAG
Source organism: Fukomys damarensis (assembly GCF_012274545.1). Classification (NCBI taxonomy): domain Eukaryota; kingdom Metazoa; phylum Chordata; class Mammalia; order Rodentia; family Bathyergidae; genus Fukomys; species Fukomys damarensis. The sequence continues at coordinate 4,948,702 of NW_022900940.1, read as the reverse complement.
CTTAAAGGTCTGTGTAGGGTTTGCCTTTCCCATTCCCATGGGATGAGTAATGTTTAGGATATACAGTGGACCCTTGGTTTATGGACTCGATTGGTTCCTGAGGGTTGGTTGTAACTGAAGTTGGTTGTATGCTGATACAGTGAGATCTGGATATTTACCTTGGTACATGCTATAGGTAACAAGAGGCAGATGGATCTCCATTAACCTAAATAACCCAAGTTGTTTTTATGTTAGGCCCGGTTATAACTCTAGAGTCCACTGTATATCACTCCTCTAGCCTAGATCCCACAGTGAAGAGCTGTGCATTGGAGCAGCAACCTTTGGTGGACAGATCTTATGAGCAAATAGGACACCTGGGTGCTTTAAGCCACTGGGGTTAAAGGGACTTTTGTTTGTTAAGTGTTTTGTTTTTACTACAGCATAACTTATCCTAGCATAACTGGTCTGTACTCCCAGGGTGGGAAGTCGAATTTGGGGGACGGCGGGGAGAAGGAATAAGATGACTTGAAAAGACCCTAGGATGATTTTCATGTGTTTGTCCGTTGCCTTCTAGGTGAAAGGTGCTTCACAAGAGCAACACTCTTTCCTACACACTGTGAATATGAGCATTGCAGTCTTGAACTTTACCAACCTTTGACATGTTTTTTTTACCTGCTAAGCTGGAAACTATTTTCCAGTACATTAAAGATATAATTATTTATATTAAATAAACCCAATTCCTGGGGTGATTGTTTTAGCTTATTTTCTCTTTTATGTTTTCTCATCTGGTGATGCAATTTAATTGCTTTTTAAAGCCTAGTATCCTTATTGGGCTCTGTGTATTTATGGCCAAGTTGAGCTGCTTAGTTATGAAAACAAAGAAAACACAAGGGAAACAATGACATATTCTGGGAGTCTATTAAGTTCCAGGACTTTATATTTGATACTGTAACCCATTACAATTACTATCAGTTAATAAAAGAGGAAATAGAGATTCAGAAATGTGAAGTATCTTGTCTAAAGCTTGTAAATTACAATTGGAAGACCAGAAACACAAATTCAGACCAATTTACCCCATCATCCCCAGCAGCCTCTACAACATAGTTTAGCCACTTCTATATATCACCATTTTTTTTATACCAGGCATTGAACTCAGGACCTTGTACTTGCCAGGCAGGCATGGCGTCACTGAGCTACATCCTTGGCCCTTTACATATCACTCTTTCCCTAGTACTTAATCCAAAGAATTTCATCATAGACATGGGTTTCTCATTTATACCTTTATATTTCTTATTTGGAGATTTTAAATTTGGCTTCACATTATGGAAAATATGCTAATATATCTTTCAGCAGCAATATTTCCTCTACCTATCAGTAGCTTAATAGAACAAGACTGTGAATGCCACTCATACAACATGCCCAGGGTGGACTCCATTCTTTCTCATTACTGATTCACTTTGTCCAATGGTTTCACAGTGGTCACCTTGGGAAAAAGGAAATGTAGGAAATCACACACAAACATTAAAATATTCACACTGGAGGATGCTTGAATTAAAATGTCCAGCACTAACTTCCTTCTCCACAGAAAAACCAATGAAACAGGGGTACTGCTGCATTTTGAGGCAAGTAACCATGGGAAAACACTGGAAATCAGAGAGAGGGAGAGAGAGACTGGAACCTGGTGAAATTCAGAGACCAGGGATCACAATCCAGAAAAGGAAACAAAACACCCCAGAATCTGCTACCCTTGTTGCACAGCCAGGGCAGGGGGACACTCTCCTTTGCAGGAGGGTGAAAAAGAATTACAGCAAACTCCTTAGCACAGCAATCCTAGCTATTGCAAAGTTTCACAATCATTATAGGCTTGTAGTCTACGTAGATGAGTAACCTAAAATCTGCACAGTAGCTATACTTTAGAAAAGGATTTCACATCATCTCCCCAAAAATGTAAGAGCTATTTTGAGAAGAAAGCTATTACATGAATTTAGCTGTTGTAGCAGTTGGATACCCCTGCATATGCCCATCTCTGGGACTCTATAGATATTTTATGACACTGGCTCATGGGCAGCTGCCTCATGAACCAAAGTTGACCCAGCAGAGTGACTGTGACCTGAATCTGTTGACTATCTTAAACTGCAGGGCATAGGGCTAACCTAGAGGGGAATAGAGGGCACTGCAGTCGAAATGGGCTAAAAAGGAATGCCAGTGGCTACAGCTACTGTCCTAACTCTGGTGTGTATGGCTACAGTGTCTGAAAGGAATTTTTCCTGGCTCTAGGCTCATTCCTTTCCTGGGAATGAAACTTAAGGGAAGAGAATAGAGCCTCAGATACAGATATGCACCTGGGCATCCACTGCCAATAAAACATAACAGAGGAACACCGTGGCTCCTGCTGACAGTTAACTCATTCTATTCCTGTATCTGCTCCTTCCTGTGCAGGATCTAGGTCTCCACTACTGACTGGTCAGAGGACAAGGGCTTCAGGCCCCTCACCACAGCAGTAACTGCCAGAGCCAGACACTCCTCTAGTACCAGAGCCAACATCAACAAAGCCTGAGGAAACTGCCATTGCCCAAAAGCAAATTGCCATCACCAAGGCCACTACAGGAGTGGCCTATGCACAGTGAGGGCCCATACCTACTGCTGTCTACAGCATACCTGCTTGAACCACTGGGGTGTCTCCACCCATGAAAGGCTTGTAGAGTCTGTAAAATCTCTGCCACAACACACACCTTGCCCACAGTCATTAACCACAATCTAATAAAAGCTACTGGGAGATGATATCTTAGTGCCCAGCTGGACAAAGACAACATTGCATAACAAACCAACATCCTAAGACATATTTCCGGAGAAAGCTGCTTTCTAAGAAGACTGCCTCATAAAGTCATCTACCAGATATATAAATCTCAACATAGGGACACAGGACAGATGAAAAAAATCAAGGTAATATATGACACATCCAAAAAAGCCTAATAACTCTCTAACAACACATCTTAAAGAAATCAATACAGATAAAATGCCTGATAAAGAATTTTAAAGGTTATTAAAGGACAATGAGATCCAAGAGAACACAGATAAACAGTTAAAGAACATTAGGAAGACATTATACAACATGAAAGTGAAATTCAGCAAAGAGGTAGAGATTTTGAAAAAAGAACAAAACAGAAATATTGGAAAAGAAGGTATCAGTGAGTCAAACAAAAAACAGTTCAAAGCATCAACAAGCATATCAGACAAGGTAAAGCGAAGGGAATTTATAGATATTTCATGTCTGAATTTGTAGACAGGTCTTCTGAAATATTCAAGTCAGGAAAAAGGAAAAGGAAAGAACTGAAGACCTTTGAATGACTTTAAATGAACAAATATCCAGGGACCAGGGTTTCAGCTCAGTGGTACTGCTGCCTGCCTCACAAGCACAACGCTCAGAGTTCGACCCCTATTACCATCCCCCCCAAAAGAACAAATATCCATATTTTCAGAGCACCCAAATGTGAAGAGAAAAAAGTTAATTACATAAAAAGCCTAGCCAATTAAATAAAAGCAAAATATTTTCCTAATCTTGAGAAATATATGTGAATTCATACATAGGATGCTTATAAAACCCCAAAAAGCTATGGCCAGAAAAGATTTTCACTATGGCATGTTATAGTTAATTATCAAAAGTATAAGATAGACAAAAACACTAAAATATGTGTTAGTAGACTAACAGCAGATATTTTTCAGGACAAACATTACCAGTCAGGAGGAAAGGGAATGATAATAACATATTACAGGTACTAAAAGAAATTAACCACTAAAAATTCTGTGCCCTATAGGACTACCTCACTTAAAAAAATCAGTCCCCCAATATAAAGACCCAATTCAAAAATAGGCATCTAAAATGAACAGATATTTCTCAGACAAAGAAAAGCAGCAAGTAAATATATGGAAAAATGTTTCACATCACTGGTCATTCGAGAGATGCAGATGAAAACAACACTGAGATTTAACCTCACCCCAGAAAGAATGGCTGCTACCAAGAAATCAACCAATAAAAAATGTTGGCGGCGCTGTGGGGAGAAAGGAACCCTTCTCCATTGTTGGTGGGAGTGCAGACTGGTGCAACCGCTATGGAAATCAATATGGCAATACCTCAAAGAACTATGATTAGAGGTTACATTTGACCCAGCCATCCCTCTGCTGGGTATCTTTCCAAAAAAATTAAAAGAATCATATCACAGTGATATATGTACACCTATGTTTATAGTGGCACAGTTTGTAATAGCTAAAACTTGGAAACAGCCCATTTGTTCATCAGTTGGAAACTGGATAAAGAAGATGTGGCTTTTCTGTAAAATGGGATACTGCCCAGCCATAAATAAAGTGTTTGAAAGTCAGGAGGGGAGGAGGGGTTGAAGGGAGGGTGGGGACAAGGGGAAAAAATGAGAACCAAGACCTGGCATGTAAAGGTACAAGATCCCAGTAATGAATGTAACTGTACTGTCTACCTAGAATTAACCAATAAATTCAATTTAAAAGAAAAAAAAAGAATGATAAATTAGTCATTCATAGGAAAATGGATACATATTGAGGATATACTCCTAAGTGAAGTAAATAAGTTACACATGTATAAATACCAAATAGTTTCTCTGGTGTGAAAAACTATAATGGTACATAAGATCCTAATGATATAATTGACAATGTGAAATAGGAAGAAAAGGGCTAAAGGTATAGGAGGAGTGGGAAGGGTAGGGGAAATGAAATAAGGGAAAAGAAAAAAAATGAGAAAATGAAAAAATTTAAATAAAGTATTTGTAAATAGGGAAGGGAGAGGTGGAAGGAGGGCAGGGGTATGGGGAAAAATGAGAACCAAGACCTGTCATGTAAAGGTACAAGATCCCAATGATGAATGTAACTATACTGCATACCTAAAATGTACCAATAAACTCAATGAGGAAAAAAAAAAAGACTACCTTTCAAAATGAAGTTGAAACAAAGACTAAGATAAACAAAACCCAGGGGAATACATGACCACATCATTATACTTACAAAAGATATTTGAGGGAGTCCTACATCCAGAAACAAAACAAAGCTAACTACACTGATGAAAGCAGGTGAAAATATTTAAATTCCATCAAAATGACATATACACAAAAGAGAAATAGATAAACCTCAAACATCAATAAACTGAAAAACCACAAAGATTAATGAAATAGGAAGAAAAGAACAAAGGATATTCAAAACAACTAGAAGAAAATTAGCAAAATGATCAGGTTAAATCCTTACATATCAATAATAATCTTGAATATAAGCAGATCATCTCCTCCCACTAATAGACACAGACCAACTGGATTAAAAAGGACAATCTTCAAATGAGAGTTGTACAAGAAACTTATTTCACCAATAGACACACTCACACTGAAGATGAGTGAAAAATGATATTCAAAATGAAGAGAAAACTAATGCAAGTTAGAGTGAATATATTTATATATGATAATATAAAATTTAAGATAAAAACTGTAAGTAGGGCCAGGGAATTAGCTCAGTGACAAAACACCTGCCTTACAAGCTCAAGGTCCTGAGGTCAATCTCCAGTAACAACAACAACAACAAAAAAGGCAGACTAGTAAGGACCACCCAGCCACACAGGGAGCTCATTGCTCCCCCACCTCCAGCGCCTTGGGCCTTCATCAGAGCAGACCAGGGAGGACTGCCCAGGCATGTGGGCACCTCTGCAGCATCTCCCCCCTGCCCTGTGCTCTCGGGCCTCCTGGTTGTGCTGGTACCTGGATCCACACTGCACAGGCACAGGTAGTCATAAAGGCCAATTTACTGAGCTCCAGAAGATAGAATGGAAGTGAACAACTGCAATAAAGGCACATCAGACCTCCATAGTTGGTAAATTGGAGGGATCCCCACCTTCCATCAGAACCTGGACTATCTTCAGGGGACAGGCAGCTGGAACCTGCAGTAGAACCTTGCAGAGTTCAACCCTGCAGGAGGTCAGGGAGCTCAACTTGGGCCTTGCAGCCAGAATTCAGCCTGAATCTCAGGAGTCTGCTGTTGGCTAGCTAAGACTTAACTTAGTTCTGTACATTGTTGCCCACATTATCTAGTGTGACAGCAGAGATAGACCCTGAAAGAGGCTCATCAATTTTTCTTTTCCTCCTATTTTTAATTTTTATTTTTGAAATTTTATTTTTTCCCATTCTGCAAATTCTTCCTTTTTCTTTCTTATTTTTCCCACTCAGAATCTTGTTCCCCCAAGTTATTCTTCATCTCCCTTTTTGTTCCTGTTCCTGCCTTACTTCAGAATTTTTCTTTATTTTCTTCCTTTTCCTTCACTTGATTGTCATTAGTTTCAAAGGAAGGTGAGTACAATTTATAGTTTCACAATTACTGTTAAGTTGTTCTATTCTTGTCTTTGTTCTGGTACTCTGTCTTTCCCTCTTGTCTTCAACAGTTTCCTAGAGTTTGCATGACTATCCTGTGTCCTCTAGTTTCACGTAAAACCTTCTCCTATTCTTTTACCTATTTTTTTCCTCTCCTCCCAACTAATTCTAAGTCCCCATCTTGAAAGGTAAAGTTGCTAAAATTGAAGTGTTTATTTACTATAAATATATTTTGGGATGGTCTTCAATTTTTATTTAATTCACACAGTTAAAGGTGATAGATTAATAACTACCACAAATGGTCAGTCTCTAAGCTGTGCTTGATGCTGTGTTGCTGATTGTATCAATTGGGCTAAAGGGTTTTGATTGATTTAATAAGTAGTCCTTTCTGATATTATGAAGATGAGAGTGTCTCTGAGTCATTAGAGTCTCAAAACCTAAAGACCAGCTATATCAGGAATTAAACCAAGGGCAGCCCAACCACAAAAATTAAAATGAGAAAACACTTAAGCAAGGCATAAATACAGACTTCCAGTTCACCTATGACAAATTCTAGGGGAAATGAGGTGGAAAAGTCTGATAATCAAACACTGAACTCATAGCACAGGAAGTAACAAAACAGATCAATCAGGCTCTAGAAAAATTCAAAACAGAAATAATTTCCCAGATGACTACAGAGATGGTGAGTACAATGAAAGACATAATTAAAGACTCTAGAACAGAAACAGACAAAAAAATAGATGAGTTCAGGACCATGGTAGAAGCCATGAATGCCCAACAGAAAGAAGAAATGGAATCCATGAAACCGATACATTCAAACCGATATCCAGGAGATTAAAAACTGTATTGAAAGTATTCACAGCACAATGAGTGAATGTGAAATAGAAGCCAGGTTTGCAGCCAGTGACCATGAAAAGAGAGATCTCATAAAAACAGTAAGGGATCATGAGAAATTGATCCAGCAGCTCCTAGGTGATGCAAAGAAGAATAACATAAGACTGATAGGAATCCATGAAGTAGCAAGAGAAAGTACAAGTGACAAAAAAAAAAAAACAAAAAACTGTTCACAGAATTAATGACAGAAAACTTCCCAGAGGGGAAGAATTTGACATACAGATATGTGAGACATATAGGACTCCAATCATGCTCAAAAAATTCTACACCTAGACATATAATACTCAAGATCCCAGAAACACAACAGAAGGATGAAATGCTATAAGCAGTTAGAAAAAAGAAACAAAACACATGCAAAGGGAAGCCCATCAGAATCACAGCAGACTTTTCAACACAAACCCTCAGGTCAAGGAGAGCTTGTAGTGAGGTATTTCAAGCACTATAAGAAAACCATCTCCAACTTAGACTGATATATCCTGCAAAACTCTCTTTTAAAATGGATGGGAAGTAAGATACTTCTATGACAAAGAACACCTGAGAAACTTCATGAATACTAAAGGAGCACTCCAACCAATTCTAAACAATATCCTAGAAAAAGACAATAAAGGTCACAACACTATGAGGCTCAACAGAGCAAATCAATACGGCAGGCAAGAAACTAAAGGGAGAGGGGGAAACATTAAAAAGAGCCAACAACAGGACAATCACATGACAAGGATAAGTCAATACGTATCAGTTATAACCATCAATGTTAATGGCCTCAATTCACCAATCAAAAGAAACAGACTGGCAGAATGGATTAAGAAGCAAAATCCAATAATATGCGGCATGTAAGAAATGTACCTAGTTCAAAAGAAAGTAAAAGGATGGAAAAGAGTTCTCCATGTGACAGGAGCCCAGAAAAAAAGCTGCGGTAGCTATCTTAATTGCAGACAAAGTAGATTTCAAATCAAAATTAATTAAGAGAGACAAAGAATGGGCCAGGGTTTTAGCTCAGTGGTTTGGCCACCTGCCTCACAAGCACAAGGTCCTGAGTTCAATTCCTGGTACAAAAAAAAAAAAAAAAAAAAAAAAAAAAAAAAAAAGAGAAAGACAAAGAAGGCCACTACATCCTTGCAAAGGGAAAAATCAAAGAGGAAGAGGTGACAATCATAAATATATATGTACCAAATACTAATGCCCCCAACTATACAAAATAAATTATTAATGAACATGAAAAACCAAATAAGCACTAATACAATTGTAGTGAGAGACCTCAATACTCCTCTGTCACAAATAGAACGAGACAAAAAATCAACAACAAAATAATAGAACTGAACCAAGCTTTTGAACAAAAGGACTTACTAGACATCTACAGAGCATTCCATCCCCCAAAATCAGAATATACATTCTTTTTGGCTGCACATGGGTTATCTCCAAAACAGACCACACACTAGCTCATAGAACATGTTTAAGTAAATGCAAAAGAATTGAAGTTATCCCATGTATACTATACAATTAAACTGGAGATCAATAGCAATAAGAAACTGTAAGAACTTCATAAACACATGGAACTTGAACAACACCCTCCTGAACATCAATGGATCACAGAGGAAATTAAAGAAGAAATTAGTCAGTTTTTACAAATAAATGATAATGCCAATACAACATACAGGAATCTATGGGACACAATGACAACAGTTCTACATGGAAAATTAATAGCAGTGAATGCCCATATCTAGGAAAACAGAGTGAGCTCAAATAAACGACCTAATGATGAATCTTAGGCTTCTAGAAGAAGAAGAGCAAGACAAACCCAAAGCTCATACAAGGGAGGAAATTATAAAGATCAGAGGAGAAATCAATGCAATGAAAACTAAGAGAATGATACAAAAAAATCAATGAATTGAAATGGTTTTTTGAAAGAATAAATAAAATTGATAAACCCTTAGCTAACCTTGTAAAAAAGGAAAGAAAAGGCTCAGATCCATGCAATTAGGAATGAAAAAGGTGAAGTCACAACAGATCCAGCAGAAATCCAGAGGATCAATACCTACTTCGAGAACCTGTATGCTAATGAAATGGAAAACACAGAAGAAATGGACTGATTTCTTGATACATGAATTACCAAAGTTGAACAAAGAAGAAAAAAAATTCTAAACACCCCAACTATAATCAGTGAAATTGAAAATGTAATTAAAAGTTTACCAACTAAGACAAGCCCAGGTTCTTATGGCTTTACTGCTGAATTCAACAAGATATTTAGAGAAGAACTATTGCCACCACTCTTTAAACTTTTCAATGAAATTGAAAGGGAAGAAATACTTCCAAACTCATTCCTGGAAGCAAATGTTACTTTGATTCCAAAATGAGGGAAAGACCCAATGAAAAAGAGAACCACAGGCCAATCTCCTTAATGAACATAGATGCAAAATCCTCAACAAGATACTAGTAAACAGAATACAGAGGGCCATCAAGAAGATCATACACCCTGACCAAGTCATATTTATTCAAGGGATGCAAGGATGGTTCAACATACATAAATCAATAAATGTAATACACTGTATTAACAGAGTCAAGGACAAAAAACATATGATCATCTCAATAGATGCAGAAAAAGCATTTGACAAAATTGAACACCATTCATGATAAAAATCCTGGAGAAAATTGGAATTGATTGTCTTTATCTCAACTTGATAAAGGCTATCTATGAAAAACCAACAGCCAAAATCATATTAAATGGCCCAAAACTGACAACCTTCACATTAAAATCAGGAATAAGATAAGGATGCCCACTATCATCACTCCTGTTCAATATAGTTCTGGAAACCTTAGCCACAGCAATTATACATGAAAAAGAAATAAAAGGAATAAAGATAGGAAAGGAAGAAGTTAAACTGTCATTATTTGCTGACGATATGATATTGTACATAGATGACCTAAAAAGCTCGGCCAAAAGACTTCTAGACTTAATTGAAAGATTCAGTAGAGTAGCTGGATACAAGGTTAATGCTCAAAAATCAGTAGCCTTTTTGTATGCAAATAACAGACTCACTGAGACAGAAATTAGGAAAACAATTGCATCCAAAAAAATGAAGTATCTAGGAATCAATCTAACAAAGAAAGCAAAAGACCTGCATACTGAAAACTGCAGCAATCTGAAAAAAGAGATTGAAGAGGATATAAAAAAATGGAAGGATATCTCCTGCTCCTGGGTAGGAAGAGTCAACATAGTGAAAATAGCCATACTACCAAAACTGCTATACAGATTCAATACAATCCCAATTAAAAGTCCAACAGTATACTTCACATAACTAGAGAAAATAATCCAAGAATTTATTTGGAACCAGAAGAGACCCAGAATAGCAAAAGCAATTCTAGGCAACAGAGACATGGCAGGGGATATCACAATCTCTAACCTGAAACTATATCACAAAGCCACTGTGATTAAAAACAGCATGGTACTGACGAAGAAAAAGACCTAATTAGTAGAATAGATTGGAAGATTCAGAAATAACTCCAGACATACTCAGCTACCTCATCTTTGACAAAGGAGCCAACCATCCTCACTGGAGGAAAGATAACCTCTTTCATAAACGGTGTTGGGTAAACTGGCTTTCAACTTCCCAAATATTAAACCTAGACCTCCATCTTTTACCGTGCACTCAACTAAAATTGAAGTGGATTAAAGATATAAATATTAAAACAGATACATTAAAGTTGCTGGAAGACAAATTAGGTAGAACTCTTGAAAACATTGGTGTAGGAAAAGACATAATGAACAAATCCTCAGGAGCACAGGAACTATCACAAAGAATCAACAACTGGGATCTCATTTTTTAAAAAAGCTTCTGCACTGCAAGAGAAACCACCACCAGAGCTAAGAGACAACCTACAATGTGGGAAAAAATTTTACCAGGTGCTCCTCAGACAAAGGTCTACTACCTAGAATATGTAAAGAACTAAGAAAAATCAGACCCCTCCCAATATAAAGACCCAATTAAAAAAATGGGCATCTGAAATGAACAGACATTTCTCAGACAAAGAAGTAAAAGCAGCAAATAAACATGAAAAACTGTTCAACATCACTGGTCATTTGAGAGATGCAGAAACATCACTGTGATTCCATCTCACCCCAGAAGAATTGCTGTTATCAAGAAATCAACCAATAACAAATGCTTCTGGGTTGTAGGGAGAAAGGAACCCCGCTCCATTGTTGGTAAAAGGCAGAATGGTGCAACCACTGTGGAAATCAGTATGGAGATACCTTAAAGAACTAGGATTAGAAGTCCCATTTGACCCAGCTGTTTCTGTGCTGGGTATTTTCCCAAAAGAATTAAAAAAAATCATACCACCATGATATATGTGCACCCATGTTTATAGTAGCACAGTTTATAATAGCAAAAACTAGGAAACATCCCATTTGCCCAACTGGAGACTGGATAAAGAAGATGTGCTTTTTAAAAATAAAATGGAGTACTACTCAGCCATAAAGAATGAGAAAGTAGAGGCATTCCTAGGAAAATGGATGCACATTGAGGTCATACTCTTAAGTGAAACTAATAAGACACTTATGTATAAATACTGAATAGTTTCTCTATATGGTATGAAAAACTAAAAACGTAAATAAGGATCAAAATGTAAAGTTGATATTGTGTAATAGGAGGAAAAGTTCTAAAGGAGTAGCAGAAGTGAGAGGAATAGTGGAAAGGTAAGAAGGTAAAAGAAAAATTTGAGAAAAGGAAAAACATGGAAACAATATCTTTGTAAACAGGGAAGGCTGGAGGGAGTGAAGGTAGGGCTGGAGAACGGGGAAAAAATAAGAACCAAGATACGTCATGTAAAGGTGCAAAATCCCAATGATGAATATAATTGTACTGTATACCTAGAATGTACTAATAACTAAAAATAATAATATATTGACCTGTGTCTGTTCTTACATTTTTTTGGTTTTTTGTTTAGTTGGTGTTTTTGTTTGGTTTTTTCATTCAGTTTATTGGTAATTTTTATACAGTACAGTTACACTTATCATTGTGATACCCCCTGCCTTGTGTCTGTTGCCTAGAATTGCTTTTGCTATTTTAGGTCTATTTTGATTCCAAACAAATTTTTGGATTGTTTTCTCTAGTTCAGTGAAATGTACTGTTGGGATTTCAAGATGGATTGCAATGAATCTGTATAGCAGTTTTGGAAATATGGCCATTTTCATTATATTGGTTCTTCCTACCCAGGAACAAGGGATCTCTTTCCACTTTTTTATATCCTCTTAAGTGCTCAACTCAACAAGAAGATGTAGCAATTTTAAATCTATATGCACTTAAAGTTGAAGCTCCCAAATTTATAAAATGAACACTATCAGACTTCCAGGTAGAAAAAGTCTCCAAATAAAAACAGAATGCTTTCATCAGTTGACAATCAACCAGACCAAAACAAAACAAAAACAACAACCCCCCCCAACAAAAACTACAATTAAATAATCCTACAGATGAAATGTACTTAACAGATATTGAGAGAACAGCTATAGGACCTGACATACATTATTTTATCAATGCATGGAATGTCCTATAGAATGAATAGACCATGTATTAGGCCAAAAAACACATCTTAACAAAGTTTTAAAAATTAAAACCAAATCATATATGTTTTCTGATCACAATCGAACAAAACTACAATGAACAACAGACATTTTAGACATACAATTATACAAAGGCATGGAGAATGATACTTTTGAATGAAATAGGTAATCAAAGAAACCAAAAAAGAAGTTCAAAATTTCTCAAAATAGACGAAAATAGAAAAACAACATATCCAATGTAAGGCTTGTGCTTAGACGTCCTCTCAAAGCCTCAGGCTTTTCCAGAGGTGGTTAAATCTAGTGTATGAATGACTCACAGTGAGGCTAAAACCAAGGACTAGGATTATGGGCAGAAGCGCTAACCTCTCTAGGTACTTTGAATAAGATAAAAGGGGCACAAAGTCGGCTGTTAAGGTCTTTCTTGTTGCTTTTGCTATCTTCTGGCCACCATGAACTGTTTTCTCCTCTGCAAGTCCTATCGGCCACCACCCTGCCTTGGAGGCTCTATGAACTACAAGCCAAATGAGCCTTTCCCCCTTAACTCTGGGTGTCAGGTATTTTGTCTCAGCAACCAGAGAGAGAAAAAAACTAACACAAAATCCATATGCCAAAGCAGTACTAAGAGGGAAGTTTACAGCAGTAAGTGCCCACATCAAGAAAAAAAAAAAAAGAGAAATATTTAAAATAACTTAATGGTGCATTTCAAGGACTGAGAAAAGTACAAACCAAAGCCTAAATTAGAAGGGGAAAAAACGTCATAACAGAAGTAAATAACATAGGTACTAGTATATGACACACACATGTTTATCCATTACCAGGGATCGAACTCAGGACCTTGCACCTGTAAGGTAGGTGTGGTGCCACTGAGCTAAATCCCCAGCCCGTATTTTTTTTTTCAGTGAAACAAAAGATTAGTTTTCTTAAAGACTGACAAGTCTTTTGGCTAGCTAACCTTTTAACTATGAGAAAACAATTAAAAGACCTAAATAAAATTAGAGATGAAAAAGAGGACATTACAGTTGAAACCACAAATATACAGAGGATCATTAGCGATTGTAACGAAAAACTATTAACTAACACAGTGGAAAACACAGAAAAACATGAATAAATTCTTGAGCATATATGAAAAAATTAAACCATGAAGACATAAAGAACCTGAGCAGAAAAATAATAAGCAATGAAATAGAGTCAGTAATAAAAGTTTCCCAAAAAGAGAAGCCCAAGATAAGATGGCTTCACTGCTGAGTTTTACTGAACCTTTTTTTTTTCAGCTTTAATTGAGTTTATTTATACATTTTAGGGATACAGTACAGTTACATTCATTTACCGAACTTTTAAGGAAGAACTAATGCTAATTCTCAAACTATTCCAGAGAATAGAAAGGACAGAATCCTTCCATCCTCATTCCAGAAGGCCAGCATTATCTGGTTACCAAATCCTGACAGGGACACAATAAAAGACAAAGCTATAGACTAATCTCCACGATGAACACAGATGCAAAAATTTACAACCAAATTCAAGCAGATCAGATTTAACAGCCCAGCAAAAAGATTATTCCCATTACTGAACTGGGTTCATGTCAAGGATGTAAAGATGGTTCAACATATGTAACTCAATAAATGTAATATATCACTGCAATAAAATGAAGAACAGTATGTGAACACCCCACTAGAATGGCAGATACATAAGAGAAATAGAAAAAAAAAAAAAACCCAAACATCATACATCCAAGCATCAAATAACAAAGATGAACAAAAGAGGAAAAAAAAAAGGACCAGGAATATTCAAAACAGAATGAAGAATAAAAGTATATGACCAACTCAGTAGATGCAGATAAAGCATTTGATAAGATTCAGTGTGGCTTCATGAGAAAAGCCCTAAACATATTAAGTATAGGACTGTTCCCCAACATAATAAAAACTATATATGACAAACCTTCAGCCAACATCATATGGAAAAGCTGAAACCATTTCCTCTAAGGTTAGGAAGAAGACAAATACTTCATCTATTACCACTCATTCAATATAACACTATAAGTTTTAGCCAGAGAGATTAGGCAAGAAAAAGAAGTAAAAAGCATATTAAAAGGAAAGAAGTCAATTATCCCTGTTTGCAGACGATATGATTTTTCATAAAAACAACCTAAAAACTCCACCAAAAGACTACGAAAGCTGTTAAATTCAGTGAAGTAGCAGGATATCAAATCAACATTGAAAAATTAGTAGCTTATCCTACACAAATGATGAATTTGCTGAGAAAGATATCATAAAAGTAGTCTTATTCACAATAACTACAAACAAAACAACTTCAAACCTAACTAGGAATACAGTGTACTTGAACTCTACAATGAAAGTTACAAAACACTCATGAAATAAACTGAAGAAATTAAAATATGGAAAGATGGGGCCAGGGATTTAGCTCAGTGGCACTGTGCCTGCCCGGCAAGTGCCAGATCCTGAGTTTAACTCCCAGTCCCCCCACCCAAAAAAAGAGGAAAGACTTCCAATGTTTATAGACTTGAAAA
The DNA here is from genome assembly GCF_012274545.1 of Fukomys damarensis. Taxonomy (NCBI): domain Eukaryota; kingdom Metazoa; phylum Chordata; class Mammalia; order Rodentia; family Bathyergidae; genus Fukomys; species Fukomys damarensis. The sequence continues at coordinate 4,933,380 of NW_022900940.1, read as the reverse complement.
CAGTATTGTTAAATTACTGCACAAAGCAATCTGTAGATTCAATGCAATCTCCATCAAAGTACCAATGATATTCTTCACAAAACTAGAAAATGTAATTCTATAATTTGTATAGAAACACAAAAGACCCAGCATAGCCAAAGCAATCTTAAGCAAAAAAGTAAAGCTAATGGTATCACAATTCCTGATTTAAAGACATATTACAGAGTCATGGTAACTAAAAGAACATGGTACTGGCATAAAACAGTCACATATATCATGGAATAGAATGGAGAACCCAGAAACAAATGCATGCATTCACAGCTGACTGATTCTCAACAAAACATACAGGAGAAAGGGCAGTCTTATTAACAAATGGTGCTAGGAAAACTGGATTTATCACAGGCAAGGGACTGAAACTAGACACCTATCTCTCACTTTGTACAAAAGTCTACCTGAAAAGGATGTAGGACTATAATGTAAGACCTGAAACCATGAAACTAGTAGTAGAAAATATAGGGGAAACACTTCATAACATTGCTTGCTATAAGGTAATGATTTTCCAGGTAGTACCTCAAAAGCATAGGAGAAAAAAAAATCAATGGTTGACAAATAGAATTACATCAAAAAAAGCAAAAAAAAGAGAAACTGTTGGACAGCAAAGAAAACAATGAGTAAACAGACAACCTCTAGAATTGTGAGAAAATGTTTGCAACTGTTCATCTGACAGAGTTAATATCCAGAATACGGGGCTGGGAGCTGAGCTCAGCAGTTAATCATTTGTCTAACATATCTGAAACTCTGGGCTTAATCCCTAGTACTGAAAAAAAAAACCTCAAAACAATAACAACAACAACAACAAAAAATACCCCAAAACCCAGAAATCATATACATATATATATTATATTATATTAGAATAATATATAGAAAATATTAACAAACAAAAACCAAGAAATCTAATTTAAAAATGGGCAACTGATCTCAACAGACAATTCACAAATGAAATACAAAGAGCTAACAAAACTATGAAAAAATGCTCAATACCATTAGCCATCAGGGAAACACAAATTAAAACTGCAATCAAATACTATCTCATTCCAGTTAGAATGGCTATTACAAACAAAACAAAAAGTCACAATGTCCATGAGGATGTGAGGAAGGAACTCTTACATATGGTTGGTTGGAATGTATATTCCTATAGCCTTTATGGGAAAAAGCATGGGGTTTCCTCAAGAAACTACCATATGCTCTAGCTCTCCTACTTCTGAGTATACTGTGTATTGGAAGGAAATGAAACCAGCATACCTAAGAGATACTTACACGCCCCTTTTATTGCAGCACTATTCATGATAGCTAAGATATACAATTGGCTTTGATGCCCATCAACAGATGAACAAAGAAAAGTAGGAAATATACACATACAAATATTATTCAGCAAAGAAGTATGAAATTTTATCATTTACAGCAAAATGGATGGACCGGGAAGACATTGTATTAAGTGAACTCAGCGGGACAGTAACACGTACAGTATATTCTCTCTCATTTGTGGAAGCTAAAACACATGGACCTCAAAGTAGAACAGTGCTTACCAGGTAGTGGGAGATTGGGTGGGATGAATAAACGGAGGCTGGGTTCGATCACTCATGCTGTATACATGTATGGAAATATACTGACCCCCACCATTAATGATTAATATATGTTAATAAGCAGAGTCTTAAAAAGCTTCAGATTCAAAGTGACACCCACCATTTCCATGTCACTGGTCAGAGCAAGACATCGGGCCATGCCTGCCTCAGAGGTGATGGGAAAACTCAAGTCTATCGTGTGTTTGGAAGGAGGGGAGAATTTGAACGTTAATTAACATTTTAAAAAATGTTCTGGCCTAGCCTGCATCACATAACATTTTATCATGATGTAAATAAAATAGTTTTTATTAAAAAATACATAGCAGCTACTGTGGATAGCCCCAGATACTCATGGGTTAGAATCTTTTAGGCAAAAATAACTATCTAGCTTGCTCTGAAGTGCAGTTTTCAACACAGCTTAGATTCTTGGACCTTTTCTACTTACAGAGTTTGAAACCTTGAACTCATTCCTACCTAAGCTAAAAGGCTACATTTGGTAGGCAGGAAAGAAACTCCTGTCTTCTGCTTATTTGCAAGCAGGTTTACCATTTGGCCATTGCAGGTAAGTGAGAGAAACAGGCACATATTATAAATTATCTCATTAAAAATTAAAGCCAGATAAAATTGTATACATTTCATTAAATTACCTTTCTAGGCTTTGCAAATATTCTGAGGGCAGCTAATCTCTCCATTTTAATTAGATTGCTCATCTTTTCCAAAGGCTACTGTCCTCATGTTTTAATATAAAAGACAGTTCCTATTTAAGGCAGAGGATCTGGAAAGCTAAGAATTAACATTCACTGTTAACCTTCTTATAAAGTGAATGGTTTAACTTCAAGCAAGGAAGACCCTCCAAATTTGTACCACATTTATGATTTTTAAAAACAGAGTACTAGTAAGTGATATCCTGAATATCTAAGACATTAATTTATGTAAAATTACAATTCCCATCCTCTTCCTTAGTTCCTTTTTCTCTTTAGCATTTATCATTACTCAACATATTCCATATTTTGCTTATTCTTCCAATATCAACTCAGGCATCTTTTTTTTAAATTTGGTCATTGCTTTTTCTTCAACACTATATGACTGGCATATATAGTAAGAAGTAGATGCCCAATATTTGCAGGCTGAATGAACCAATGATTTAATATTCAAGGTGTCACATTAGAAGAGAACCTGTTATTTTAACAAACTTTTGAAGGGTAGTATCTTTGTCAACACAGCAGGTTCTCAATAATTAGTTACAACAGACCACATTAAAAACAGATATTTTACAGGTTAACCCGGGTAGTCGGTAGACAGAGCAAAGACCTGACACTAACATGTATCTGTGTGTTGTAAGCGAACCTGGGGGGCATATGGCAGACTTTGCTGGACTTTCATGGGCCATACTGAGTCACCTTCTCCACTTGGTGGGTGATGGTCTTCTTCCTGGGGCCAGCTGTGTGCTTGGGTAAGGCCGGACACTTACCTTCTGCTTCATCATTTGGCTAATTCCTGATTTTTCTCCAGGCCTCATCATAGACATTTCTTTGTCTAATTCAAATAAGTTCTCACAATACTTGCTAAATGCATGGATTAAATCTTTCGATTGAATCTGAAAGTTTAAGGTCCAAATCCCTATACTTTGCTTAGTGTCTCCCTGACTTATAGATCCTACACGGTGCATCTTGTGAAATAATTTCCAAGTATATTGAGAACCTGACCCTGTCTTTGGTCCCCATGGCCACTGTCATCACCAGCCAGGGCTACTGCAATAACTGTAGTTCTCCATTCAGCCACTGTCTTTTATAGTATGTGCCTAATTCAACAGCCAAAGTGTTTCTTTCAAAAGATAACTTCATGTCTTCCTTCTGCTTAGCACCTGCCAGGGGCTGGACCATTCTCCTGTTCTTACCCTGGATGATGCTAGACCTTCCTTGCAGACATGCCCCACCTCTTCTCATGGTTTATCTACTCCCTTCCTCCCCATCACTCAACTCAATCCATTTTCTCCTCCTTGCTGCTCCTCTACTCTACCATGCACTACCCGGGTGGCCTTTGCCTAAGCTCTTCACACACCCCAGGATATTTTCCTCCCAGAAACCTGCACAACTTGCTCCTCATTTTCTTTTGACTGGAGTTCCAAAATGGTCAGAGGAATCTTTATTGACCACCCTCTATAAAAGAGCACCTACACGTCCATCTCTCAACCCCCACAGTCCTATGCGTATTTGCTGGCTCACTCTTTATCTTCGCTCTCCTCTATAAGGTAACACTCCATTTATTTCCAGTGCTTTGTACTTTACAGAGAGCAGAGACTCAATCAATTGTTGAATTGGAATCAATGAATACAGGAAATATTTTTTCCCTGAAGTTTTGTCTAGCCAGTACACACTAGTCTCTGGTGAGTCCTCTAAGGAAGAATTCAAACCACATGAACAGCAATAAAATTCATGCCAAAACTACATGGCATGAAAATTTCAAACAAATCATTAAAGAGTTACTGAGAGGAGGCACATTTGAGCTGTGTTCAATAAGTGAGAATCCTTAACATCAATCAGGATTTATTAAAATTCTACGGTCATTTGGGCCTCCAAAGTGAAGTACTTCTTTGGATAAACAGATGGTTGAGCAGCTTCCTTAGAGAGCCTATGTAAGGCCTGCCATGGTAGCCGAATGCTTGACTCTGGGAGGGGGAAATTGTAAAAAATTCTTCGAGCACGGCATATTTAGGTAAGACTTTTTAACAGACTCTAAGTCTCCCCTCAGATACAGAATTGTCATGATTACTTATAATCTCTTATTGATCCCGTCTTTATCAAAGATCCTTTATTTGCTTTTTTCAGATCCTAAATTCCCATTTCCACAGGACACTTCACTCTTAATTTCAGATATTTTCCCTATTGAAATTTGTTTTGAGCATACTCTAAATTCACTTGTGGGCTTAAGCAGTATTAGAGAGATTCCTAGAGCAATTGGGCTGGTCTTTCCAAATGGTGACGCTTTGTAAACCTATAGTAAAATATCACAACTATACTACTGTTATGTTCATTGTTAGTATAAAGAAATATGATGGGCTTTTTTGTGTGTGCTACTCTTATATCCCGTGAACTTCATGAAGTTTTTCTGAGACTTGATCTGATCATCCAATGGCAGAAATATGAACTCCTGAGGCAAAAATTAGACCCTCGGAACTGTTTATTTATGAAAAGGACCAAAAGTGAATAGATCTCACTAACATTTTAGTCCTCTAGCCAATTACTAGGAGATGCGAGTACAGAAAAGCTTCTTTATGCAAACATATTACAAAGGGATCTATTTTCAATAATCTGTGGTTTATTTTAACTAACTTTCCAGGTTAAGCTCAATGATGGATTGGAGAGCGGTCAGAATTTAACTAATTCTAGTTCTAATTCTAGAATGACCAACAAGAAATCCTTGTTCTTGTAGCATGTGGAAAGTTAGGTGCTTCAGAGATCTAGAACACACCTTGAAGTTGTAAATTATCACAGAACTTTTAAGATACGAGAAGCTACCTTTTCAATTAATGTACAGCCAAAATGCCCTTTGCCTGCAACCAGCCAAAAACAGCCCAGGAAGACAGCTGTCTCTGTGTATCTTTCTTTTTCAAGTTGGTTTCATTTTGAAGAGTTTCCTTTAAGAAATTAAACAGGACAAATGCTCAACTTCATTTTTTACCCAAGTTCCCTAATTGTGATTCAGAACCACATCTTTGTTTAAGGGTTTATGTAGATAAACCTCAATTTTGTCAATCTCACTTTTAGTCTAAGAAGTAGGATCAACTTCTAATTTTCAATGTTAAATCCTACGCTCTACTTTCTCTTGCAATATTCTCAGGATGACTGAAGCAGATTACGTCCCATGTTGGGTCAGACATCCTCATAAACTGTGTCCTCACTGTACAGGTGCAGGAGTGCTGCTGAAACAGTGGGTACTCAGAGATTCAGTTCCTTCATGTTACAGTTTATGTTCCTTTATGTTGTAGTCCCTGTCCCTGCCATGTGCTTGGTGCGTGTGCCCTTCCCAAGCTGGACTTCTCTTGGGGCAGCCCAGGGCTTTTCTGCTGAGCCCTTGACTCATAGACAACCCACACAGATACATTTTCATGCAATGGTACTTGAAACTGGCAACTTTCATCACTAATTGTTAGTTAGAGAATGTGCTGTAGCCAGAGTAAAAATTCAGATGCCTGCAGGAAATGTAAGTGAACAGAGAGGCCCATGGAAGCTGGAAGAGAACAGAGAACCGAGAGGACCTTGTAGAGCGCGATTGCCTAAAGACACTCAAATTTAAAAGCAAAGCCTAAACTGTTTAATATCGCTGAAAAAAAAAAAAAAAAGCACAAGCCAACAAATGTGCTTGGAGGACCCCTGGTATGAAACACGGAGGTGGCTTAAACTTAGAGGAAAAAAACAAACCACTTAAAATTTCAGATATTGGCCCACAGGTCTGCAAGTTAACGGAACGTGACACCTGTGAGCCAGTGACCAGCTACTCATCTCAGGAAAGGCACCTTAATGGCTTTCCTCATTTCCTGGGGGTCCTCAGCTTCCTCTCGTACATCAGAAGCTGAATTCAAAGGCTCTCCTTTTAATCCGAGCAAACAGTTATTAAAATTACTTTTCTGAGAAACATATTTACATGCATTATAAACAAGAACACTTTTAACATTAAAAAATTTGAACTTTAAAAAATATGTAAAATGTTCAAGAAATGTAAACAGGAATTTTCATCTCGTTTTTCCATATGGTTATGTAAGCACCTTAAATATCAACACAGATCACAGGCAAGCCCATTTACATTCATAAGAATTTTCTAAATAAGAACAAATTAATTAAAAAAATTGTTTCCAAAATTAAATGTTATGTTTTGGCAGCTAAAGTAACACAAGTTATAATCAAGACTGAAGGATTCAGTACAATGCGCTGCATGCAAGTAAAGTGTCCACATGATTTAAGTTTTTTTTTTTTCCTTAAGAAGCAACTTTGAAATGTTTAACATTCCCAGGTTTCTCTGACTTTCTATATTTGAAGATATGTAATGTAAAAGTAGATTTTTCTGATGACTCTTTTTAGCATCAGAAGCACACATAAATGTTCAAAAACTCCTTTAATATTTTTCTTTGTCCTTCCTTTGTGGTTGGCTCTTCACAGAAAGGAGGGAAACGTAAGCATCAACAGCAGGCAAATGATCTATTTCTTTAAAGAAATATTTGTTAGGGCAGAGTCGATTATTGAATGAGATTTCAGAGTACAGAGCTGTGACAGCTGCCTGACATCTTAGGCGATTAGTGCCTTTAGATTTTTGTTTCATAGGTTCACTTTTTTTATTGCATTCCAGGTTTCTAGAATTTTAAAAAATGTGTTTCTGGAGATGGGACCCCCGGCCTTATGCAAGCTGGGCAAACACTCCACCACTAAGCTGTTCCCACATCTCCAGTCCCCCACCAGGAGGCTGGCTTTTAGAACCACAGCCTTTAAACAGAAAATGATACTTGGTTTTGAATCCAAGAACCTATCTTTTGTACACTGAAATGGAATCAAATGTCTACTTTCACTTTTAGTTGCAACTACATTTTTAAACATTTAAATTTAGTAAAAAAAAGAAAAGGTTTGTTTTTTTTTTTCAACCAAAGCACACATTTTAGAGGGTTTATTTGGAATAAAAATACACTTCTTAATGCAGACACAAAAAAGTTATGTATGCAGTATTAGTTTCCTAGGGCTGTAACAAATTACCACAAACTGGGTGGCTTAAGACAACAGAATTTATTCTCTCATGGTTCAGGAGGCCAAAAGTCTGAAATGAAGATGTCAGCAGGGCTGATTCCTTCTGGCGCCTGGGAGGGAGGATCCATTCTCCACCCATCTTCTTGCTTCTGGTGGTTGCTGGCAATCCTTGGCTGACCGGGGGTGGGGGGTGGGGGGTTGTAACTGCATTTCCTCCATCTTTCTTGCATCTTTCCAGTGCCCCTTCTCTGCAGTGGGCAGATCCTTGCTCTCCTTCAAGGACATACTGTTCACTGGATTTAGAGTCCACCTAGCATAATTCACCTTCACTTCACTATATTTGCACAAAGTTCCTATCTCCAAAGAAGGCCACATTCACAGGTACAGTATGAATGGCTAGGACTGGAATATTTTTTTGGTGGATGTATGATTCAATCTACTGTATACGTAAACACATGAGCTACTTAATGTGTACCCTATCATTGTGCAAAATATGTGAAGTACAAACTCTGTGACAGATGATTTTACAGATGTGGGGGAGATAACCAACTTAAAATCACTGTTTAAAGGGCACCATTTTAACAATAAAATTTTTTTTCATATGCTACTCTGAAAAACCATGCAGCTTTTCCTTTTAGAGCACGGAGTGCCAACCCCAAGAAACCATTCTGGCCACTCTATCTTGATTCGAAGGGAACATTCTCATTAGTATCCAACCTCATAATTACTTTTATATTAATACTATTATAAAGTAAGTGTTCTATCTGGGTTTTATCTCTGCTATAAATTGCACTGTTACCTCATATGCACTTTACATTATCAATTATTAGAGATACTTAGAATTGGGGCCACGTGTCACTGGAGGAGCATCTGATATAGGGAACTTTTTCTTTATATTCTCTTGGCCAGCTGGGTCTCTTAACCTATCTATAAACACAATGACACAAGACACTCCCTTAATTTATTCTGGGATTTTTTTGGAATGCCATTACAAAAAGCTGTGGAACCAGTGGAGGCATCTCTGTCACATGAGACTTATTTTTAAATTATTTTTTTCTATTCCTTGCAAAGGAGAGAGTACATTAGGCTAATTAGCACAAGGAACTTCTATTCCTAGGTGATACTCCCTAGTAGTCACTGAGAGCCACCTGTCACACAAAAGCAAAGGAAAAGTTTCCCTTCTAGGCAACATGTTAGACCCTCAAATTTCCAGATCCACCCAGAAATCCAGACTGATTCATTTTATGGTGGTCTGATTTATGTGAGGATATCACGTTTATGTTTATCAGGCTTTCTTATAAGACTTTTTAGTTTGCGCGATCATCTGGCAATGATGGTATAAAGGGCCCAAGTCTTCTGAAAAATGCCAATGCATTGTTTGTACAGAACACTCCAAAGACATTCTTTGGATGGAGGGAAAGCACCACTGGATGGCATGAACCATGGGATGAGAGTGGACAAGAACGTCAAAGACCTCGGTTACGGGTCCAGTCCTCTTGAAACCTTAGACTATGTTCCCTCAGTCACCCTGTTAATGGAGATACATTATCTGTCTGAGGATTTCCTGTCAAACTCTGCTAAGTAAACAGAGGAAAGGTGAAATATCAGAAACAGAGCTAACAAATGGAGCGAAAGCCGCTGCTTGAAAGAAGAGAGCCAGCTGTTTACCGCACTAATTTGAAACAAAATGAAAATGTATGTTCTTCATCTTTGTGGAATATAATTTTCAAACGGAGGTTGGAAACTGGCTTTAGAAAATACTTCTTTTTCTTTTTCTGAGGGAGATATTTAGCGGTCTGGTTGCTGTGTGACTAGGTCCTGACAACACTAATGTCTGATGGAGCCCTGCACATCGCCTCGGAGTTGAACTGAAAACCACGGAGTAATGTTGAATCACCCATCTGGATTCATCTGAATGTGTCAAGATCATAATAGAACAGAAGTTTTTCACAGGCTGAGACTCATAACTGTAGCTATCAACTCTCAGGCTGGACCCAGGAAGTTTGGGTGAGTGAGCAGAGTTGCTCAGCTCTCTGGTTCTAGACCTTCTGTGAAGATACCAATGGACTTCCTTGCACCCTAGGGTCCCAATATAGACTTGATATCCATTCTGCTGGCCAGTGGTTCTCAAGTAGGAGCAGGCCCCCATGCCTTCACTCTGCCAGGGACGTTTGGCAATGGCCTGCAGACGATTTCGCTGTCACAGCTGGGAAATTGCTACAGGCCTCTGGTGCGAAGAGACCAGGCAAGCTGCCAGATGTCCTACAATGCATAGAAAACTACACACAGAAAAGGATCATTCAGCCCCAAATTCCCTGCAAGGCAAGACTGAAAAACTCAGCTGCTCTGCCATGATTCTTACCCATAGGTGGGTACTGGCATCACCTGAACTACCAAGAAGGCACGCAGGGCCAGGCTCCCTGAAATGCAGACATGGACCTTTGGAGATTTACCAAATCTCCTTAGTCTCCTTATGATTCTTACTACATTTCAAGAACCCCTGCCACAAGGTAGTAATTAGCTCTGGAAAATGGACACAAACCATTATTCAAAACTGTTTTGAAGTGCGTTTTCTTCCCTTGACCTAGATCTCTTACACAGCAAAGAAAATCCTTTAACAATGATTTGTTAATCATGACTTTCCCAGTTTGCCACCCAGTCTGTGAGCCAAGAAGTTGCTGCAAGGGCTATGAGCATCCATATATTTGCAAGTATTGCTCATAGAACCAAAAGAAATATTATTTGACACATATAAACAATATTTTCCAAGTTGCTTAATATGACTAATAATGTACACATTCATTTAAAAGTATTACTCATTGAGTATTTCTCAAAAACGCATGGACACTAATACATCTCCACTGTCATAGGTGAGTACATGAGATGTTTTCATACTTATTTTGCAAAGGGTCCTCCAATTTGAAAATTATCCGCAGCCCACATTTTCAGGATTTTTCTACCATTTTTTTTAAATCAAAGAATCAACGCTCCCAGTTTCTTCTGAGATCCCAGGTTTTCCTCATCTAATGAATGATTTAGAGTACTATTCCTCTAAGCTTGATTTCTCAGCAACATCACCTGAGGATCTTGCTTTATGGACTTGGATTGGATCAGCTCGACCTTGTGACTCTGCATTCATGGCAGGATCCCAGGAAATGCAGATGCCTTTGGTGCTCATACCTCAGTCAGGGTCATGGTGATTCAGACGTGTCAGTGTCTGGGAAATCGTGCAGTCTTAGCACCTCACAACTTAAAATGCATACAAGTATTGAAATGACCGGATCCCAGCAAAATAAGACCCAGACAAACCAGTCCACTAAAATGAAATATTACGACCCTCATTTAGCTTATGTACACATTATAAAAAGTTCTACATAAACAGACTAATTTTTCTCAGATTAGCGTCATGAGACAAAACATCAGTAAGCAGAGAATTCAGATAAGAACAAAATCTCATACAGAAGGTATCTTAATCTGTTTGGGTTGCTATAACAAAATACCTTAAACTGTCTAATTTATAAACAGCACAAATCAATTGCTCACGGTTCAGAGTGCTGATGAGTCCAAGACTGAGGCACAGGCAGGTCAGTGTCTGGGGGGCCCGAGACACCAAACATGGTGTAGAGTTTCAGCTTCCTCCTTGGAAAGGCAAACAGCGCTCCTCAGGCTTTTTACAAGACCCCGCCCACTCAGGGGGTGGAGCCATATGACCTAATCACTTCCCAGTAGCCCCACCTCTCAGTACCACCATGCAGAGAGGTAGGAGTTCAACCTATGCGTTTTGGGTGAGCACAGGCATTCAGGCCACAGCAGGTGGCCAGCCAGTGGGGGTGCTCTGTATCGCGGAGGTACTCCAGACAGCCCTGAAAGTGGGCCACATTTTGTTTCCTGCTGGTACTGCCATGGGGAAAACCAACAACCTCATGGTATACAGGAGGGATCACTTGGTCACTTGGGGTTTCTGTTCTGTCTCTTTCTAAATGCTTCTAACTCCTGATTGCTGCAGCAATCATTCAGTGCTAACAGATAAACATCAATACACTAGCAATCATGACATTACTTATTAGATTCAGGCTGGTAGATTTACATATACATATGTAATCAGGTATCTTCCCTACAAGTAATTGGCTTGCTTTTGGGGATGCTTGTGGAAGAGAGCAGGTGTATGACAGTCTCTGAATGTGGGTGTGTAGATTAGTATCACTTTAACCAGAACGTGCTGGCCCAATCTACAGTTCCTTCCCTGGCCCAGATTCTTGTACTAAAACCTAGTTAATAAAATAATTTAAAGCCTCTATGAAAGTAAGGATTGGTGAATTAAAATCCAAATGTTAAACATGCATTAACAGCTGGACTCTGAAATGTTAAACTCAGGGTTACAAATTATGTCTCCAAGAACCAGAAAGAGGACAGACCCCAACTCACTAAAGGCAAGATCTGCTTACTCCCGCTTGCGCGTGGGATGCAGGAATGTGTGTTTCTAGTATCTCTCTGTGTTTGAAGATGGAAATCTGGATTTTTTTTGGTAAGAAATCTCCTGTCTTTTAAGTGTAAAAAAATAACTTGAAAATTGAAGTCTCTACATAGAGAAAAATAAAGCAAGCGTGGAAGTAGATTTTGGTTTTCAGAACACTGGTTTGTAATTCTGGCTCTATAATGTGGCTGCCAAAGCCTGGTTCTCAGACCAAGGGCATTTCTTTCACCTGGGAACTTGTTAGAAATGCAAGTTATCACCCCATCCAACAGCTTTAGGTAAATAAGCTCTCCATGAGAGTCATCTGCAAGCTCATGTTTAACCATAACTGGAGAGTTTATTTTCTGTTTTGCCATACTGAGGATTGAATCCAGGGCCTTTTCACTAAGCTATACCTTCAGCCCTTTTTTATTTCAAGACAGGGTCTTTCTAAGTCTCCAAATGCTCAGATTGGACTTGAGCCTGGGATCCTCCCAGAGTAGGATTCACAATGCCCACCTTAGTTGGAGCTTCTCTTTCTTTTGCTTTTCTTTCTTCCTGTCTTTCATACCCACCTTCCTTCTTACCACATTTCAATACTGGAGATTGAACCAAGTGCCTTTTTGTAACTTTTCCTTTTTCCTTAACAGGGTCTTGGAATAGTGTCCAGGCTGGCCTTGTACTTGCAAGTCCCCTGCTTCAGTATCGGGGTAGTTGGGATTACAAGTGTGTACCACCTCATCCAGCTTGGCTGGAGCTTTTCTGATGCGTATGAACAGTTTCTTCTTGCTGTGTAGTTTCTGCCTCAGTTTACTATTTAGTGCTAGAATTACAGGTTTGCTTTCAGACTGGAGACGCGAGGTACAGGCTTGTCCTTGACCATCGTAGCTGTTACCACGAGTCCCTCACCCTTACCCCAGAATCGCTGGCTACTACTTTAATCTGCTTTCTACCTGCCCCAATCTCTAGTGTGGAAAGGCTCTGGCTCCTTCTCTCCTTCCTAGAACTGAGGATTGAACCCAGAGTGACTCTGTGATACCAGAGGTCAAAGGGGAAGAATGCTTGGGAGGAGACAGTCCTGGATCTGGGACCTTTGGCTAGACTGATGGGCTGCTAAAGGAGATCTCATTCCCGGCCACTCACCCCTGACCAATAACAAGATGCCTTTAATATGTGCCGATGGCGTCAGTAGAGGAAGCCCCAGGTCAGTTGAGCTGGCCAGCAGAGGGCAGTGCTGGTGACAGGTCTTTGTCAGTGAAGGCATTACTCCAAATTACAGGTTGACAGAAGCCACTGCAAAGGTTTTTATTGACCACCGTCCTCGCTAAAGAGGAGGCTAAATTCTTGGACACTATTTTTCCAGCCCTGGGTATCAAACTTAGGGCCTCACAGAGGCCCGGCAAATGCTCCACCACCGAGATACATTCTCAAGCCAAGGGAGCTGAATATTTTATTCGGGTTATTCCTGAAAAGCCATGCTCCCTCAGAGCAGCACATTTGGGAGGTACATTTTCAAATTCTCTCAAAGACAGCATGGGTGGGTTCTTGCGTGGAAGATAATATGGATGGGTCTGCAAGCAGGTCGAGATGTGGATGATTTTACAGGAGAGAGAGAATCCTATAGTATCTGTGAAATTAGAGAGCACCGAGGGATGGTAAAATGCTGTCACTCGCTCACTGAATAAACATCTGTTTATTCACTCATTCAGGACTTGATAGACTAGTTTTTAGAACATTTTTAGGCTTATAGAAAAAATTGAGCAGAGTGCAGAGTTTTTCAGCACCTTCTCTCACCAGTGTCTGCCATTACTAACATCTTGCCCTAGTGAGGTACATTTGCTGCAATGACACCTTATTTACCAGAGTCCATCGTTGTATTAAATTCATGTTTCGTGGGGTACAGTCTATGGGTTTTCATAATATACACATGTAATGTCAGGTATTCACCATTACGGTATTATGCAAAACAGTTTCTCTGTCCTAAAAGCCCTCTCTGTTTCACCTATTTATCTCTCCTTTCCTCCTCCAAATTACTGGCCACACCTTGATTGTTTTCGGGTCTCCACAGTTTTACCTTCTCCAGAATTCCTTATAGTTCAAAGTACGTCGCATTTTTAGTTGGCATATTTCATTTAGCAATTTGCATTTAAAGTTCCTTTCTCTTTAGTCTTGGCTTGATAGCTCATTTCTGTTTTGTGCTGAGTAATATTTCACTGTGTAGATGTTACTCGAAGCATTTGATTTGTGTAATACTATACAAAGCCCCTAGAAAGATGCAATAAATAACAGTTTAAATTTAACCACCAACTCTATGCACAGAGTTTTGCATTGTCCTTTTTACTGTGTTACCTAATTCTCATAGAATCTCTGTGAGGCACTGTACTAATTTCCTTGTTTTTCACTTGGTAGCCAAGGCTTAGCTAAGTTAGCTAATTTGCCCAAAGGCAGTGTGTGGCAGGGCCTGCATTTGAACCTAGGACTTTTGCCTGACTGTACTCCCTCCTCTCCATATAAATGTGTGGATGTGATGTCCTTGGAAAGATCACATATCAGTGGGAAGCAAGGGAGGATTTGTGTCCGTTACTTAAGCACAGCTATTTTTTCCGGCCTACTGAACCTTGTCCCCTACTTAAACTTCTTCTAAAATTGTACCTAACATACCAAGCAATTCAAGTCTCACCCCCAGCTTGTATTCTGTGCTAGAACAGCAAACTCCTGGGAATTAATTAAGTGGGGCCCTCTCCCCATATGAAGCTCTGTGTGACTCCAAATTCCATCATCCTACGCTTACGACATCACCATCCACAACTACTAGAAAGGCACTGGCCAATCAGATGCCATCTTTAATTCCCCAGATTTAGCATTTCATTTCCTCTGACATCTTGGCCACCTGGTTTGGTGTGGGGATACTTAGGACATTCAGTGAGAGGTGTTGGGAAGGCTTCTTGGCTGCACTTGATGGTTAGAGTGAGATAATGTATTCCCTCCCCTTGAGAAGATAACATGCTACTACGGCCTTGTTAGGTACTGTCCACCCGCCCCAGGCTTTAATTTCTTCTTTATTTGGTAACAGTGCATCAACCTTTTCTAACCACCACTTTAAATTTGACTCCTCTGCCCAAAATTTGTCAGCGAAATGGAGTAAGTTCACTTCACAATGGAGAAACCTGACAAATACCTCCATTACCCATTGATCAAAGTTAATGTCACCAATGAAATTCCATGCCCCCCAGCCAGACTATCCTGGGGAGAACACAGCGTTATTTCTGTGATGTGCTTGACAAAGCTGAATCACCTGAATCTAATCATGAGGGGCATTCTATAAACGTAGGGGCCTGTAATTTTCAAAGTATCCAAGCCATGGAAATCAAGAAAACAACTACAAATTGAAGCAGGCAAAAGACAGATGACAACATATGTAATATGTAATATGTGTTTTGACAATGATAATGTCCTGATTTCCATATTAGTATGATAGTTATGTAGAAAAATGTTCTTGTTTGTGGGAAACAAACTGGACAGTATTAGAGGTGGTCAGACATCAAGTCAGAAACTTAATCTTTGAAATGTTTTTGCAACTTTGCTCTAAGTTTGAGATTGGTTCAAAATAAATAAATTCCAAGATAGCTCGCAGTGACTGCATTCTTTTCCATAATGCTTTTGGCTGATATGTTGGGACTGGGGTAATGTGATTCCAGTCTCCCAGTCCTGTCTTATTTCCCATGGCTCTGCAGGCTGTTGGCCATTACATAACTCTTTCAGGGAGGGCTCTCCATTCGTGTTTCCGGCTTCCTGCTGTCATCCAAAATGCCCCACTTCTCTCCTGCCCATCACCAGCTTATTTCTTAGTCCAAGTCCAAGGTCAACCACACTGTCTTGCTCAAGCAGCCCTCACATCACAAAAGCCTTCTGTTTTCCTTTTGCTGAGAGCTTGGATCCTCAGCTTCCCTCATCCAGTTTGGCATTTCACCATACAAAGATATTCCCTGCCTGCCAACCCTTCACAAGCAGTGTTCATTGCAGATGCACGTGTGTGTGTGTGTGTGTGTGTGTGTGTGTTATGGTTTGTGTCTAAAATGTCCCTTACAGGGCTCATGTTTTCAGAGGTGGGACTTTCAGAAGGTAACTGGATCATGAGGTTTCTAATCTCATCAGTGGATAAATCCATTGATGTATTCATAATTTGATTGCATTATTAGAAGGTAATGGAAACTTGGGAGCTGGGGCCTACTTGATGGTAACGAATCACCAGGTGACTGGGTGTCTTATGGCTCCTTCCTTCTGTCTCTGCATCCTGACTACTGTGACGTGGGCAGCTTTCCCAGCTACAAAACCTTTCTGCCACCATGTTTCTGCCTTACAGCCAGCAAAGACCATGGATTTAAACCTGTGAAAGTGAGAGTCAAACTAAAACTACTCACTTTTAAATTGATTTTATCAGGCATTTGGTCACAGGAATGGAAGGCTGACTAAGACACTGTGCAAACACCTTCCTTGTAATATGCATGCAATAGACATCTTACATGCTGACTGACTGCTGCCTGATCAGGTCTTCATTGCTATAAAATAAAAACCTACTATAATTCCTTTCTTTATGAGAAATTCAGCACTTTCTAAACACAAAGGATTTCTAATCCTTCCATCCTGGACTCAAAATGTAAAATTCATGGCAATGAAAACTAAAGAGCCAACTTTCTCAAGCCTAAGAAAACCTCAGTTGAAGCCTCTGAAATATTCTCAAACTACTTTAGCCTTGTTTTGTTTTATTGATTTTTTTGGTTTCTTGAGACAGGGTCTCACTATGTAGTTGAGACTGACCTAGAATTCACTATGTAGCCCAGGCTGGTCTCCAACTCACAGCGATCCTCCTGCGTCAGCCTCTTGAGTGCTGGGATTATAGGCGTGCACCACCACACCCGGCTCAAGCTACTTTAGCCTTATTTGAGATTTTGTGCAACTTTCAACTCACCTTTTCCAGTGGCAAATCTCTTCGGCATGTGCCTGGTAAAGCGTGTTCACCAAGTACAGAATTTGAGAAGTAGTTCAGCAAAAGAACTCAGCCCACATGGTGGCTAACTATCCAGTTCATTGCTACAGAACAGACAAATATATATATCCTCACGCATGCCTATTATAAACATTCTGTCCTTTTAAAGATCTCTTCTTGTCTTAAAGCTAAAACTCATCCTTTGGAAAAAATTCAAGAGAAAGGAGATGGGGTGGAATCGGGGGTAGGAGAGGCACTGCAGTCCGAAACACTTGTGTGCACACTTCCTTTGGGGTACTAATTACAAAAGTGCATGGCCAATTGCACTTCTGCAGATGCAATTTTCCATTCTGTGCCTTTGAACTATGCTTTGATGTGAAGTCAGAGAAAGTCTCTGGCACTTGCGATGTCTCTCTCTGTTTTTGTGGATGTGCTTGCTTCAACCCAATTTTGGAAATATGGCCTTCGGTGGCTCATTTTTGTATGATTGGTACATAATGATACTCATCAGTAGCTTATTGCTATGTAATCAAAACTACTCAGGATTTCAATGCTGCACTAATATTAACTTCAACCATTTGCTGTTTTGATGAAGTGAGTGTTGATATAAACATTTGCATACTTATTTGTCAATACAAACAGATTTGATGTCGAGTAATAAGGTCATTAAAAGTAATCACATATTTACCTTTTTAATCCCCATTTCCCTCCACCCCTTGCCCCCATCCCTCTCCTCTCTACCATGGCACTAAATAAGTTAACAAGGTATTGCGAGAACCACAGCAGAAGACCACCATGGGCTTTGCCATTGTCACACCTGCCACTGCCCCCGGGGGACCTGCTGGGAGGTACTGAGTGCACAGAGGAGAATACTTCTGAAGTCAGCCTCCCACCAGGTGCTTGGAGGCCAGTGGACCAATCTGTGTCTCAGGAGAACTGGATGTGGGCTACTTTACTGTGTCCAGTAAGTTGTAGCGAAGCCACAACCAACACGGACATGACCCTTACTCAGGTGTGCACTAAGCCTCAAGCCTCGGGTTTGCCTGCCACACCGAGCTCCTGCACAAGCTTGTTACCTTCCTCCTTCCCACAGTGAGTCAGCCCAGGCCCAGGCCACAGAGAGACAGGCTTGGGAGATGAAACAAACAAGGGCACATACACAGGAGGAGAGAGGAAGCCAGAACTGCTTCAGGGAGCTAAGATGCCAGGTACCAGAGGTAGAAGAAATCAGAGAGTCTTTGCCTAAAACCCTTATTTTTCAGAAATGCCTAGAGGCTGTGGAGTCGCCCAGATCATAGGGGCACTCTAAAGTTCTCCTCAGAAGTCCTCTTTCAAAGTCTTTTTTGAAGCAAAACATTTTTTTGTACATTTTACATATACAAAGTGATGACACTCAGCATAGGGAATTTGCACCTGTACATGATATATCCTGCCTCTTCTTTTACTGGAACAGTCTTTTGTCAAATTAATACAAAGAGATGCAGTCACTGAGCAGAAATAGGATGAGCTGTCCAAAGCCACTGCAGGATACTCTTTAAGTCCTCACTTGCCCATTCCCACCGCTTGGGCCCTGTTGCCGTTGGCCAACTGTTTCTGCTCCTGCAGTGATGGGAGCTCGGGGCTAGAGGGCTACTCAGCATAGGGAATTTGCACCTGTACATGATATATCCTGCCTCTTCTTTTACTGGAACAGTCTTTTGTCAATTAATACAAAGAGATGCAGTCACTGAGCAGAAATAGGATCAGCTGTCCAAAGCCACTGCAGGATACTCTTTAAGTCCTCACTTGCCCATTCCCACCACTTGGGCCCTGTTGCCTTTGGCCAACTGTTTCTGCTCCTGGGGAATTTGCACCTGTACATGATATATCCTGCCTCTTCTTTTACTGGAACAGTCTTTTGTCAATTAATACAAAGAGATGCAGTCACTGAGCAGAAATAGGATCAGCTGTCCAAAGCCACTGCAGGATACTCTTTAAGTCCTCACTTGCCCATTCCCACCACTTGGGCCCTGTTGCCTTTGGCCAACTGTTTCTGCTCCTGCAGTGATGGGAGCTCGGGGCTAGAGGGATGGGACGGTCATCACACCTGCTTCCCTTCTCGTATGGCTCAGAACCCAAGGCCAACGTCCTTGAGCCATCGTGGACCACACCGGGGTAGAGCTGATGCTTCCTGAAGTAACTGCTTAGCAGAAGTATCTCTGAGGTCCTACTCCCTAAACTCTGGGAACTGTGATTTTGCTTTCTCCAGCTTGGCCTTCTCTGTTGGTCTTATTTCTGGGAATGGCCTCCTAATGTAGGCAGAAGCTGGGATTGAGCTGACTTAGTTGTTCTGAGCCGGGCACAATCTTTCCTTTCTCCGGACACTGGCAATGTCTGGGGAGAGTTTTGATAGTTACCACCAGGGAGGGGCCGCTGGCACCTAGAGAGTGGGGGCCAGGGATGTTACTAAACATCCTACATAGTACAAGACACTCCCTCTCCCCCACAAGAGAACTACGTGGCCCAAAATACTCTATGTGTAAGCCTGTGAACCTTGGTTTAACGTATACCCATTTCCAATACCATCTTTCTTTCTTCTCTATAGAAATGGAAAAATACTCACTTTCACGGTCTCTCTTGTACTAAGGATTATGGGTCTAAGTGATATACTTCTGACGAGTGAGACTAAAGCATGATAAAAGTACAGGAGCAACTAATACTTCCTCTTTCTGCCTTTAATGTAGATGAAATTTGGTGTTTTGGCAGCCATTTTGTGACCACGAAGGAAAAGCTGTTAGAATCCCAGGTCCCATTCTTTACATTGTTTAGCTGTTGAAGAAAACCCAATGACCACCTCTTTTCAGACTTTTTCCTGCCAAAGATAATTAAACCTCATTTGTGTAAATCCCTTTTAGTCAATTACTACTTGCAGCTGAGAGCATTCCAATGGTACTTTTCCCTGTAAATTGTCTCTCTGCTTAAGTTCGTCTGCTTTTGTATTTTTGTAAGAAAAGAACTCTACCTCCTACAGCATACTAAAGCTGGGACTAGAAAAGAGAGCAGAGGACTTATGTCTCTCTTTAGAATGGCCATGGGGGCTCAGCAGCAGGCATTTCAGGAGGTGGAGAGGACTGTGCATTTGGGCAGAGCAGGCTAAAGCAGGGAAAGAGAGCCCCATCCTCGGTCACAGCCCAGTGTCACAGAATCCTATGTGCATAGGGTCAAGGCCACACCAGTGATCCTTTTCTGATTGTGGCTGGACCTGAGTTCTTATAGCGGGCTTGAGTAGGGAAGTCAGGGAAGTAGGTTGTTGGGGAACATTCAAGATCCAAACTACAGCACTGGTCTTTGAGGCTAGATGGTTGGATTTTACAGGACTTCCGTGTGTTTGAAGGTTCATGATTGAGGATTCTCTCCCTGTGTAAAGTAAGATTATAACTAATAATGTAAAAATCACTTGGTTCAAGCACCCATTCCAATGATTTGCTGTAAAGTTGGAGGTAACGTGGGCTGTTGAGCTGGGCGGAGGGAACATAAATGGTAATCATGATGAGGATCAGTTACAAGAGAGCTGGGAGTTACCGAGTGCCAAGCACTGCTCCCTGTGTTTCACAAAGTCTCACATCCGTGTGAGGAACACCTTCCCCCCCATTATGCTGTGGAAGAGTCAATGATGTAAGCAGGGATCCAGCTGAGAATTGGAAGGCGTGGATTTGAACCCACGTTTTCTCCAAGTCAAGGTCATCACCACCTTGCTCTGATGATGCTGTGCATCCTGCAGCTCCTCTCAGCAAAGCTGCTGCCCTGGCTAGTGCCTGCCCCATAGATCCTAAATACATGAGGTTTTCTGGGCTGCTGGCTGTGTCTGGGAAGGACAGGGGTTCTCACATCTGACTTCCCTTGGGAGGAATGGAGCTCTGAGGAGTCCTCAGAAAGTGATTCCTAATGCAGGAGGAAGAACACTTACCTCAGAAATCCATGGGCAATTTTCGGCTGATGTCATAATAGCACACTGACCAGGGAATGTGTTGTCCTATCCCATTTTTCGGTCACCTTGCCACAGACTGTAGAAAGCCCCCAGAGTCCTCCATGAACTGATAGTCTCAATATCTCCCCTGAGATACTTGGCATAGAATGTATCCCAGGGACTTCAGGGATATTTACCTGAATTCAAAACAACAGTGTTCCCAGAAGAGACAGATGACAGCTGTTGGCCTCTTTGGTCTATGCTTTGCAGAATCTACATGCAGCCATAAACAGTGCAGCCCGCAGTTCCGGCAGCCTCACCGGATAAGGCCACGCTCAGAGCTGAGCCCGTAAACCTCTCATTTCATCTGCCATACCTTTCTCACCATTGTTTATTTTTCCTTGAGAAAAATGATAGTTTCCTATTTCTAGCCAAGGCTTTTATGGAGAAAGCAGCCTTTTTTTTTTTTTTTTTTTCTTCAAATCATCTTTCAGGTTCAAGCATAAAATTAGTTGGAAGTCTCATAAAGAAATTTAAAATCAGATCCAATTTACTAAATGTGCCTCAGACTATTAATTAAATGAAATAATTTTTTAACAAAGGACTTACTAAAGGAGATTGAAATAGAAAAGGTAGACTTTTAGCCAGTGGTGACAAACAGGAAACTTTAGCCTGAATCTTGTCATCCTTCAAGAGTCGAGGCCTAGAGAATCAGAGAGTTCATCAGTGTGTATGGCCTGACCCACCTCTCCCTGCCCCCACACTCTCTGGGAAGCAGCATATTTTCAGGGCAGTCAGGCAGGCTATGCGTTGTACAATCTCACTACATCAGCAAGACTGCTGACTACACCCAGCAATCCAAATCTCTGTTTCCTATGAGACATAATTCACATGGGGTCCCTGCTGTAAAGGACCAGTGGGTTCTTAATGTTTGGAGGATCCTGGACACTTTTGAGACCAAGAGAATACCTGTAAACCTTCTCTCCAGAGAAAGGCATAGGATCTCAAGACAACTCAAAAGGGGTCTTGAGTTCCTCAGACCCAGTCAGACTCCAGTATTTCCCATTTCTACTTGGGGAGAAATAGCTTCTGGTGGGATCAGCTGGGATGCCAAATCATAGTCAGAAGCTTGCTTGGTGAGCAGGTCTGTCAAGGGTACCAGATTTAAATATCAAGTGTACCAGATTAAGACAACACAGTGCATCTGACTCCAGGCTGGGAACAACTTTAGTCTGGTGAACAAAATCTCCCAGCCACAGGAAGTTCCCTCTCCTAGGCAGAGGTGGGATACACAGTGTCAACCCTGGATGCTCATTTCCTTTTGCCCTGATTTTAGATGTACACTATCCAAGCCCTCCTCTTTGAGACAGACCATGATTCCTTTAAACATATGAATACCAAGCGTAGAATCCCAGCCGTCTAGGAGGCTGAGGCAGGATCATGAGTTGCAGCTCATCCTGGAGTTGCAACTCAACAATTTAAGGAGATCCGGTCTCAAAATAAAAGATAGAAAAAAGGCTGGGTATATAGCTCACTGTGAAGGCCCTAGGTTGAATCCTTAGTACCATAAAAGAATTAAATAAATACATAAAGTTAATATGTAGGGGTTGGAGATATGGCTTAATAGCATTCCACTAGCCTAGTGTGTTGGGGTTCTGGGTTTGATCCTCAGAATGAAAACAAACAAAAAAGCAAAACAAAACCCTCAAAAAGGTTAATAAATGTGTTAATACACCTATCCCTCACTGGCTGAGTGCCATTTGGAATCTCCAAGAGACCAGTCATATTTCTGCTCTGGTTTACTCTGTGTTTATCCTGCCCTGTAACTTCCCAGAGCACTGTCTTAATTTTATTTCCCAATTCTCCAAGAAGTGCCCTCTGTCAAGCTTTACACTGGGCAATGGAATGAGTCACAAGTGTAACAGGAATAGCAGTTACCAATGTTTATTTCACTCGTGTGATGTACTAAGTTCTGTAGCAGAGTCTGACAAGCATTGGCCCAGAACCACACTTTCCCACATAGCCCACTGCCATTGTTCCCATTTCACAGAGGAGGGAAATAAGGCCCAGAGCAGTTAATTGTGCAAAGTCACAAAGTAAATGGTAGCATTGAAAGTCAAACCCAATTGCTAGCATCTAACTTGGGTACCAGGGCTGACAAATTTTCTCTGCAAAAGGCCAGACAGTAAATAGTTTAGGCTATGGACAATACGGTCTCTACTACTACTGCATTTCTCTGCCATTGTTGTGAGAAAACAGCCAGAGAGGATGCCAAGAAGGGCATGGTTTGGCCTACAGGTCTGTATCGCATATCTATCTTCATTCCTCTCTGAGCACAAAATAGCCATAACTTGAACATTAAATTTGAGAATTCAAACTAAGAAAAATGGATTGTAGCAAAATACCCAAAAAGTCATACTTGGAAAGTGATTGAATCTCAGTTATTCTTATGAGAAATTTTCTCATAAATTATGTGTTTTGAATTATGTAAGGCTTTAGGAACCTTTGTATTGTCTATTTTCTGGAGAGCCTAGTCTTGTCCAGGACGGAACATGTAGCTAGAATTAAAGATTAGGAGCACCAGAGGTTCTCCAACTTTCCAGCATGTCCTTGCTAAGACAGGAGAGTAACCTTTCTATTAAACATCTCTAAAGCGTGTTCCACCTGGGTAATTACATATTTATTTATAATAAGTACTATTAAAACAAACGCTGACACTAGTCACTGAGTAGCTAACTGGACACGTTAGTGCTAATGTTTCCAAATTATACATTCTCTTGTTTTAGGTGTTTACCTGTCCACTATTCAGAAGCCCTGTATTCATGTTTGATGGGAGAGGGTTATCTTAAAGTTTAATCAAATATGGGACCATGACAAATGAAAGACACTCTTGTGGCCTTTCTCTTGTGCCTGTACTGCTTACTGTAGCTGAAATGAGAGACAAAGCACCCAGAAAAGAGAAGATAGCGCTGACTTCATGGGCAGCCTCGCTTCTCTTTAAAGGACTAAGAGAAGTAGGCTGGGCAGCTTCGGAACTATTGGTATGGACCCAAATCACTTAAGTGGGCAAATACAATATGAGCAGGACAAATTGGGGAATTCACTATGGAAAAGCTCTAAATTCACATCAGGAAACCCAGTGTTTAAATTAAAGTTGTGAAAATTTGTTTAGGTTAAATTATATTTATTAATCTCTCTTTTCTGGTGTCTTAGAATGGCTCCACTGTGTAGATAGGTTAATTCCTCTAATTTCTGAAACTGTCACAGAACCTGCAACAAAAGCAGAACAACAAAAAGGAGAAAGATGACAGCAGCCCTATGCTATGAAGCATTTCCTACACTCAAAGCACCACTCCTAAAACTACCCACGGGTCCTGCTGTTATCTTCATCTTACAGAGGAAGGATCTGAGATGAGAGTTTGGATTTTTCAGTTTCATGGGTAGGAAGCGCACTGGAAATTAGAATCTAGAGTTGGGTACTGTGGTCAGTGTCTGTCCAACTATTTCACTGCAGTGCGTGAAGCAGCATGGGAAGACATGGAAAGTTTCCAGGTCAAAACCAGAGGTAAATAGCTACAATAAATTTTTTGTCATACTTCAGGTTTTCGCCCCTGGTACCAGGCATTGAACTCAGGACCTTGTACTTGCCAGGCTAGTGTGGCACCACTGAACTACACCCCAGGTACTTATACTTCAGATTTTATTTCTCACTGTACCTGTGTCTCAGACACTTTTTTGTTGCTGGAACAAACATCTATTCCCTACAACTTAAAGAAAAGAGGAAAGGTTTATTTGGTTACAATTCCTGGTCAGCCCACTTCAAGGCAGAAAGGGGGTGGTGGGAGGGGCTGGTGGAGAAAAGTGGCTCATGCTATGGCAGTCGGGAAACAGAGAGGGAAGGGAGGAGTGAGGGACGGAGACACATTCTTCCAGGACTCAACCCCAGCGACCCACCTCCACCAGGCCTCTCCTCCTAATGCGAGTCAGCTATGACGCCCCCATAACCCTCACCTTCTAGACACACGAGGCTTTTGGGGGATACCCCAGGTCTAAACATGGCAACCTGTATTTCATATAAAAACAAGGTCTGACTGCAGGGCACAAGATGAAGTACCATGTTCTGCTGTCACTTCCAGGGCTCCTGGAGACCCACTGCCTGCCTCGGGGAAACACAGGTCGAGCTTCAGTTCTCAGCAATCAAACCCAAAGACAAGAGTGTTATAAGCCATGTTCCTATCACATCGTCACACAAACTCTAGTACCTCAACAGTTTATTCTTTACTGACTTCATACATGAAGGAAAAATGTTTCTTAGAGGTGAAAAGTTTTTAAGTCCAACTCCCTCAAAACCTCATGTCACTTAAATGCCCAGGCAACACTGACTGTTACAGTTTAGATCTAAATGCCCCCCCCCAAATCTCATGTGTTGAGAGGGTCACAGGATGCTATGCTCAGTGGTGGATTCATCCCTTGATGAGTTCCTTAGCTGAATGTGCTGTTAGGAGTGGGGACTGGTTGGAGGTGGGTCACTAGTTGTGTGACCTAGAAGGGTGTAGTCTTGTCCCCAGTTCCTCCCTTCCTCCTTTTTTCTCTGCTGACCGGCTGCCATGTGTTGAACAGTTATTTCCACCTTGTCCTTCTGTTTTGCCATTTCTTCCTGGAGCCAGCCAACCACTGGCTGAACACTCTGAAACATGAGCCCAAATAAATTTCTCCTCCTTTGAATTGAGCGTATTGGGTATTTTGTCTCAGTGACGGGAAAGTGCCTAGTGCACAGACCCATGCATTTATTCATTCAACAACATTTTCAGGGTCCCCCTACCTGTGATTGGCACTGGGACTACAATGGTGGAGTCAATTTGACCTTGAAGGAGCTTGAGGTTTAATGGACATTTGGATGTCAGCAGACATCAGGACAACCTGAGGCCGCTGGTTGTGGAAATGGGACTCAGTTTTGACTTGCTCCTCCTAACCCTCACTCCTACTTTCCCCAGTCTCTGAAAGATTTGTCAGAAGAGCCTGACAGTGGCTACCCATCATTGCTAATGCCTCATTAAAATGTAAAAAGAATCTGGTTTCTAAGAAACCTGTCCCTCTTTGAATGTAGTTAATGTTCTTCATTTTACTTTGAAAAACAAATGCTTCCTAATGACCAAAGTATTTAAGTTTGAAAGCCAGATAATGAGAATACAAAATAATCATTTACCTCAACTTTTTTATTCTGGTAATAATTTCCTTGTCACTTGAATGTGACTTCTGGTTGTCACAATGTCTCTGAGAGACAATATCTCTGAGACAATGATTTGGTGCTGGCTGAGTGAAGTTGTGAGGCTGATGCTGAAACCATATCAACTTCATTCAGGAGAAAAACAGAAGCTCCAAGGAACCTTGCTCATGGAGCAAGCAGGCCAGGGATTAGTGTTCAGCTTCTTGGTTGGTTGCTCCTCTCTTGTCCTCAAGGATGATATTTCTGCATTAATATGTAACTCTCTATAACTCCAGACCCATGACTCTGGAAGGCAAATGAGCCTGAAAGAGCCCCTAGGAAATCCCTTCCCCTGAAGATAAGTCTGAATAAAAGCAGATTGTTCCAGATACTACAAGATAAACCCAAAGGCAACACTGCCCTTTGTTTTTGCTCAGTCAAATTCATCACCTAGGGACCGTCTTTCTCTACCACACAGGTCCTGGAGTTCTTTCCCAATGAGCTAGATGTAACGTCAGAGTCCTTCACAACCCAGTGTCATATTAGTTCATTTGCTGTTGCTAATTATGTAATACCACAAACTGGAAAAGTTATAAAGAAAGGGGCATTAGGTTGCTCACAATTTTGAAGGCTCAAAGTCCCAACTGCATCGTTCGGGCTCTGTTGATGGCTTTCTTGCTAGCACAGTTCATAGGCAGCATAATAGAGCATCACATAACAGGAGACAGGGACTGTGCATGTATCTATGTATCTGTCTGTCTGTCTGTCTTCTTTTATTATACAGCCACCTGGATTCAATTATGGAGGCCCTACTCTAATGATTTAACCTATACCCAATCACTTTCCAAAGGTCCTGTCTTTAACACCAGGGGCAGAGTGAGTCCTAGCCTCTTAATACTTCACAATGGGGATTGAATTCCAACACATGAAACCAGACAAATAAGCAAAGGGTTCGAGGTGGTTAGAAATGGAAACTGTGCTCCTTATATTTATCACCCACAGTCTAGTTCCCTTGCATCTTTTCCAAATAGCACTTATTCTTTCATTTAGACATATTTGGTAAGCTGCCACTCTGGGCCTCTTAAACCTGAAAGCAAGAGACCAGCTCACTTCCTCAAGGAAATGACAGGGTAGTGAGAGAGCTGCACATAGCACACATCATCACACTAGAAGATGCTGCTTTCTAGGAGGTAGAGAGGAAAGATCTTTGAAATGAGATCTGAAAAAGGAAGAAGCACTAGTGGGATCAAGAGCTGGAAGCATGGAGTAAGTGGTAAGAGTGAGACCCATAGAAGCAAATGTGGCTAGAAAGCCTAACCCAGTAGAGAGGATTGGTCCCGACGTCACTCTCTGATGAAATTCTATTCATCCTTCAAATCCCGTTTATTTTACTCATCCTTTAAATGGCACTCCCTCTTTTTACTCTTGTCCTGGGCTATGATATCAAGAGCAATGCTGCTGGAATGCTATGGACTTTGTTGTGTTCAAATAGAATTAGTTTCTAAAATTGATAATTAGGGAGAAAAGTATTCAAAGGAAAAAAATGTCCTTATATATTAATTTAAATCAGCAGAGTCTGATGCTTTGTAAGCTTTAAAGTCAAATATTAGCTTCTTTTGCTTCTCTTCTTTTAGCCTTCTTTTCCTGGCAGCACTGGAAAGCAAGGTTTAGTTAAAACAGTAATGGATGGCGAGTGGTAGATTTTTTCTCTTCTTTCTTTCTAAAGCCTCTGTATCCTATTGCTTTTAGCGTAACCTACTATGTGTGAAGTAGAAGGTGAATGCTATGAAAGAGAGAAACAGATATAGTTCCTATCACATGCCACTGTGACCTAATAGGGTTACTTCTTGCCAGAGAGGATGTTGTGACCAAAGGCCTTGGGGCATGACTCAGGAAGAAGTGCAGGGAACTTGTGGGCCCAGGAGTAGATTCCAGAGAACTGAGCTGGGTGGGGGCTACTCGGGAAGGGGAACAGGCACTAGCAGGGCCACAACCAGCAGGGACTTTGCAAGCTGATAATGATCAGAGCAAGGGAATGCGAGGTAGGCTTTTAAACGTGCGCACGCGCGCATGTATGTGTGTGTGTGTGTGTGTGTGTGTGTGTGTGTGTGTGAGATACATCCTGAAAACAACTACCTGGCTGTTATGCAGAGACAATCTTGGGTGGACACTAGAATGTAGGTGGCTAGAACTGTTAGAACCCTGTTGCAATAGACTGGGCAAAAGGCAGGGAGAGCATGAACCAGTAATGAAAAATAAAGATAGAGAGAGGTGATGAGTGATTTAGAACAGAGGTAGACAAACTACAGACCAAAAGCTTGCACCTGTTTTTTGTAAATAAACTTTTATTGGAACACAGCTACATCCATGTGTTTATTGATAGCCTAGGGCTGCTTTGACTTAATGTGGGTCTGGAGCCTGCAAAAATATTCAGACCCTACCATCCTGCCGCAATGGTGCTGAAAAGCATATTTATTCATATGTTGGACTACATTCCTTGAAATAATATTTAATTTACACTCTTTTTTAACTCTTCTCTTTATTCAATTTAATGGTAAAGATAACACCAAACACATTGGTTGAATGTATGTGTGTGTGTGTGTGTGTGTGTGTGTTTGTATGTGTGAGAGAGAGAGAGGGAGGGAGGGAGGGGGAATATCTGTATAAATTTGCAATCATTGAAGAACATTACTTTTTTTGTGGTTCTGGAGATTAAATGCTGGGTCTCACACATGTTAGGGAAGTGTTCTAACACTGAACTACACTCCAGCCCACTGACATTTTAATTCAGCTTACTTTGATTCTTGGTCATAATCTCAGTTTCATGGCCAAAGGAGTAATAAATCAATACTTTTATGTTTTCTCAAATTTGAAAACTATAAGATCTATGTTTTGCTTTTTATAAGACTGAATATCATATGTCAGAAATGAACATATGCACCCAGGGGTCCTTTTCCTCCAGGCAATTGTCAAAGAAACAAGAAAATAGCAGTGACATGTTCTTCTTGCTATTGTTTGAATGTGACCCTAAAATTCACGTGTTAGAAACTTGATCTCCAATGCAAGATATTGGGAAGTGAGGCCTAATGGGAAGTGTTTAGTCCAAGGCCCCACCCTGCAAGCAGAGAAACCAGCCCTAACCTGCTAGCTCCTTGATCTTGGCTTGCCTACTGTCCAGAACTGTGTGAGAATAAATTTCTTTTCTATATAAATTACTCAGTTACATGTATTCTGTTATAGCAACACAAGATGTATGGAGCAGCCCCACCTCTACCCCAGTTAAGTGCCTTTTCCTTGACGTTGGTCCCTCTGAGCAGAGTGAGAAGCCCTCTCAGCATGCAGCCATTTGATGGAGATTCAGAGGTTTTACTTGCTTGATTTACACCATTTACAACCTGAAGTATCTGCATGGTTAACAACAAAGTAGTGATTAAGGGTGAGTTACCGCTGACCAAATATTTCCACTGTATGCTTCCTGGAATCCAGTGCTCAGACACGAACACAGCTGTTTTGTGAGTACCGTGTCTAAACCACCAGCACACTCTGCTGTTTCCTTTCCCATGTGGATTGACAGAGGATATAAGGTCTTCTACTGTATTGTTCACAAATGCCCTTACTGGAATACAGCACAATCTATGTTTTCTTTGCTTGTTGTTTGTTTTTTCCCATTAGAAAAAAACTACACAAGAGTGGAGATTCTTTTCTCTCTCTCTCTCTTTTTTTTTTTTTACTCTGCATGTTTCTGTGCCTACTGCTTGGGCTATAGGAAAAAAAATCAGTAAATAATCTTTCGATGGATAAACGCATAAACTATGGTTGTATATTAGTCATCTTTTTGTTGCTCAGAAAAAATATAGGAGACCTGTAATTTAAAGGAGGAGGGGTTTATTTTGGCTTATGGTTTCAGAGGTTTAGTCCATGATTGCCTGGCTCTAAAACAGAAACATCATGGTAGAAATGCATGATGTAGGAAATCTCTTTACTTCATGGCAGCCAGGAAGTACAGTGAAAAGAAAAGAGGTAAAGAGGAATGGGCTGGGGACAAGTGGTACCTTTCAAATGCATGAATCCAATGATCCACCTCATCCAATTAGGCCCCATATTCTAATAAGTCCATTGAGCTATGACCTTTTCACAGGTCAGTCCAATTTTCTGTAGGTCCTACTTCTGAATGTTACTGCATTTGAGGTCAAATCCTCAATACACAAGTCTTTGGGAGACATTTCAGATTGAAATCATAACCACTTACTTGATATTCAAACATCATAAAAATTGGTCTAAATTTGATGGATTTTCAACCATCATCATCTCTCTCTGAACTGGCTGAGTTAAAAAAAATAAAGATTCTTGCACAGTTCTCTTTAGCACAGAATATAGTTGAAAATAAGCTCTCACATGGTTGACCTGGTTCATAAATCATCTTGTCTGGTAGTACTTTGTGGAGCTCCAAGATTCCTGGCCTTCATGATTAGTCTGATAAGCAGCTAAGCACCTCCTTCTCTCCCTGAATATTCCTGCCCCTGGAATCGAAAATCTGGAAAGTGGCTGAAAATAAACCTGAGGCCTTATGAACGAATATATGAATTGTCATTTACAAACTAGCTAGTGAACTGGTGGCAGGGTGGCTCATAGCTTGAACCCAGAATTTATTTGTCTGAAAAACAGTGTTGACTGAGGAAAGAGCAACCTTCAACGCCACCCAGGGCTGGAATCACTGCAGGAAGATGTTTTTGGATGTCCACTCTTTGCTCACATAGATAGACTGAGTGTTTGGGCAAGTATTCGAGAAGACAAGTTAGAGAAAGGGTCTCGTACATGATGGTCAACTACTGGGAATGCACCTTACTCACATAGTTCCTGCTCTGGAATAAGCTGTCCCTCTGTCCCAGGGACAGGTCTTCCAAAGCCTGCCCTGTCATCAGTCTCCAGTCAGGCTGGATACATTCTCTGTCCTAGGAATTTCACTTTGGAGTTCACCCATAGTGGTCTCTGCCGGACATATTCAGGAGGGAGCTGCGATGAGAAGATAATTTTTGTCATGCGATAGAAAAGCTAAGTGAGCCATTTTTCAGGGCAGGAGGAGAATGAATCTAAACACAGAGAACCAAGAAGTAGAACCATAGAGTCTCAGAGATTGTCTAGTTTTAGTTTTCATCCCTTTTGAGACCAGTATTAGTGAAGATCCTTTTGATTGCCAGTGACAGAAACGTGACTCAAATTTACATAAGGAAGAAATACATGTGTTTTATGTAACCACAGAGCCCAAGAGTGACGTTTCAGATAGTCCTTAACAGAGGTACAGACATTATATTGTCAGATTTCTCTCTTTTTCCAAGGGTCCATCCTATTATATATCTTGGCTTTATTCTCTTCTCCTGCAGAGCAGTTTTCTCCACATTGTAGAAAAGACAGTTTCTTGCGTCTGTGACTTGCATGTTGGTAAACTCTATGAGCCATAAGGAACACTTCAAGGAGAAAAATTCATTTTTAGGCACATGCTCACTCCTGGACCAACCCTCTTGGCTAGGGCGAATCGGCTATAATGACCGGGCTGGCCTTGGGTCAGAGAGCCATAATTCCAGGAGCAATTTGAAGTTCACAACCAGTGTGATGATGTGTAGTTTCCCAAAGAATGAACAAGGAGGGCTGGGGCAGATGGAATTGGCACATTGCTAAGATGCATTCACTCACCCTCACCTGAAAGTTTGCAAAGCAGCCTGTGAGCCCCTTTCCTCATTTCTTTACGGTAAGGCCATTCTGTACCTAACCGCCACAATGTTTTCTGAAAAGCACATGTGAAATTATGTTCCTCCTTCCTGCTGAGACCCTGTGTAATACACTGAGTAATATGTCCCTATATATGTTGATGGGAGTCACAACAGGCTATTTCAAAATATGGCAAATTAATATTTTAAGGTGAAGGGATTTGAAAATGAGCAGGTGCAGGAATAACTGTCTGACCTTCCTCTGAAGCAGGTCAGAGACCCTCAGCTGAGCAATGCCTTCCCTATACTCAGAGGATAGCAGCATCCTTATGACTGAAGATGGAGGGACACCAAGAAGAATCTGCGTGAATGGGCCTTCTAAGTCCCACAGCTTACTACTCTGTGCTCACTCCCCTCTTTGATCTATCACATTTGTCCACGACTCTCCACTCTTCAGTGAGCCTGGCATTAAATAGTCAGGTTTACCCAGTTCTTTAGCTTTACCACCTTATGTAGGTCCCTACATCATGTACAAACTATAGAAGTAAATTCATAAATTCTCTTCTTTATCTCTCTTTTGTTTCAGAGACTCAGCAGGAGCCTAGACAGTGGAAGGAAAATATATTTTCTCCTTCCCTATAATGGCCACATAGTTATTTCCAAGCTGTTACTTTACACGGCAAGAAAGATATAGCAGATGAGGCTGTAGGGCCTCAGAAAATGACATCCCAAAGTATGATGTTCTGATATGCTGAGCACTTCAAAGGAAAGGAAAATGGGAGTTCTTAGGAACTGCCTCAGAGTTGCAGAGGCTCTAACCCGGCCCCCAGCCCCCACACAAGTAGGGAGGAGCTGGCTCTGAAGTTTCCTCACCTGACAGCAATTGTCTTGGATTCCTCCCCTAAAATCTCATTAACTCCTAGCAAAGAAGACTAAAAGGTCTTTCACCTACTTTCATTAGATGCACATCTGTTCTCTACAGGACCCCCGGGAGACTTTATCTGTACAACGACACATTCTTCCTTCATGGGGTAATGTTAAACGTCACCTCTCCCTGCCTCTCCTGAGCCCAGAAGACCTTTGTCTCAGGATATTGTCCATTCTTGCACCCTAAAAATCACTTACCCCCACCTAAAATCAACTGCAGCTTTCTGTTCACATTTCCTTCTTCCCGAAGGAGAGGGCATTTAAGCTTCACTCAGGCTTTAAATTTCTATCTTGGATGGCTCCCATGAATATTACATGTTAATTGTGTGACTTTCTCCTGCTAATCTATTGCTGCTTTACTTCAGTGGACTCAAATATCGATCCTTAGAGTTGAAGTCTGAACTTCCCTACAAAGTTAAGGGTCATGAGACAAGGATGTTATTCTGGAATAGTTGAATGGACCCAATGTAATCTGAGAGTCACTATAAGAAAGAGGCAGAAGTGCCAGATGCACAGAGGAAGCTGAGCTGCAATGATGTGACCAGGACCCAAGGGATGCCACCAACCTCTACAAACTGGAAGAAGCAGGAATGAGTTCTCCCTGGGAACTTCCAGAAAGAACCAGCCCTATTGCTGTCTTGACTCTAACCTTTTAAAACTCATTTCAGATTTCTGACCACCAGAGCCGTAAGATGATAGATTTGTGTTATTTAAAGTAATTTGTCACGTCAGAAATAAGAAAGGGATATACTTTGTAATATGATATCTGTAACTCTTGGGAGAATACCTAGAAGCGGAATAGCTGGCTCATATAGAATTTCTAGTTTTAGTCTTTTGAGGCACCCGCATAGTGATTTCAATAATGGTTGGATTGGTTTACAAACTCCCACCAACAGTGTAGAAGAGTTCCTTTTCTCCCACAGTCTCTCCTGTGTTTGTTATTTGACTTCTTGGTGGTGGCTATTCTTTCTGGGGTGAGATGGAATCCAGTTATTGTTTTAGTTTGTATTTCTGTAATGGCCAGAGATGTGGAGCATTTCTTCATGTATTTATTGAGTATCTGCACTTCTTGATTAGCCTTTTACTTGGGGGGGGTCCAATTTTTTTGAGTTCTTTACATATTCTAGATATAAGCCTTTTGCCTGAGGAATCGCTGGACTTTTTTTTTTTTTAACTTGGTTGTTTTTTTTGGCATGCAGAAGGTTTTCAATGTAATGTGATCCCATTTGCTGATGCTCAGAAATATTTCCTGTGCAACTGGTGTTCTGTTCAGGAAGTCCTTGCCTATGCCTATGACTTCAAGAGTTTTACCTATTTTGTCTTCCAGCAGGTGTTTCCATACAAGGATTGTAAACATTATGTTCTGGAAACATGTACAAAAAAAATAAAGGAAGGGGGTCAAGGGATGAGGGAAGAGATAGAGGGGGAAGGGAAAAGAGGACTCCATGCAAGGAATTAAAACATGTACTACACAATGTACTAATAAAATAAAGTAAGAAAATAAGAAAGGGATATACCTTGCAATGATTGTTTATTGCACAAAGAATAAAATCCAAATTCCCACCAATGCTATCTGGCGAAGTCTACATTACTGGTTTTCTTTTCACTTCTTCTGAGTCTCTTCTTTCTCCTTCCTTGGCCTTGAGTCTTGTGCTGTTCCACACAGCCCCCATGGGCCAAATGTGGTCCCCAAGCAGTTGAATATGGCTAGTGTCATAGAGGAGTTGAATTTTTAAATTCAACTTAATTTTAATTAATTTACATCTTAATTTAAAAAGCTGATACAGTATGAATTTTTTTCATTAAATACAACTTTACTATTTAGTAGGATTACATTTGACATTGAATGTTAAAAACTTTAGCACCCATTTGGAGTCTTGCTTTAAGGATGGAGAACACACTAGATTTTAAAGATTTAATGTAAAAATGCAAAACATCTCACAAATGACTTTTAAGTTGATTATATGTTGAAAATAACACTGGATAGGTGAGGGTAAATGAAATATGTAAAATTAATTTCATCGGTTTCCATTTTTTTGCTTTTTTTGGAAAGTAGAACAAGAAAAATCTAAACATTGCCTATATAAACATTAAAATCACAAGATATTTTTATTGGGCAGTTCTCACATTTCTGGCTCTGGATTTGTTCCTTCTGCTTACAAAACTGTGCCCCTGCATTCCGTAGGCCTCACAGTTCCAGCCGTATTTAGTTCATTCAGATTTCAACCAGCCAAAGCAGCTTTGACTGAGACAGAGCAGGGACTACAATGAAGGAAGTGACAAAATTTCTGCCTTCAATTTTGGACATGGAGCAGATTTGAAATTCTACTCAACTATAAATATGATGGCAAATGATTAGGGTAAAGAGTATATTACCTCGCCATTTTTCCTTTCTCTCAACATTTTCAATCAATGCTTACTTTCCTGAATGACCTAAGAGCTTGCTTTGAAAGGTATTCCTCTAGAATGCTTGGTGCATTGACTTTGACAGAAGGACTACATTTTGGAAGGAAATAAACAACAGCTGACCCTTTTAACTCAAAGTGCAGCAACTTGAGCGTCTCCTTTGGTTCTTATTGAGATTGCTGGTTTCCTTTTATTAGTGCACATTGCTGCTGCTATTTACACAGCTGTTAATAGCGCATTTTTTCTTCATGTTATTTTTGTTTTCTTCAGTCCTGTTTGTCTGGGCAAATTTGGATGATGACAGTTTATGTACAGCCTGGGATTTAAATGTAGAGTTGTCAGTTATTAAAAGCTACAGCATTAACAGCTCATCCTCCTAAGATGGAGTGTTCTTGATACTTTTTTTTTTCTTTTTTAAACAGGACTCAAATGACACAAGCGACATAAGCCATTTAGACTTTATGTTGCTAGTCAAAAGGTAGCTCTCTTTTTCTATACCTTTAATTTGAAGACAAAGTAGATTGCAGAGATAAACTTTCCTTTGTGATTGCATCTTCAATTATGGAGGGAAATTCTTTCTTTTTCCAATTTACATATTTTACATTTTGTGCACTATTCTTTCATCTTCCTACTTTTTCTTTTTTCACTATCACTGTTCATGAAATTCAGAAAGCAGAAGTGGTAGGGAATGGTTGCAATGTTAAAACACCAGCACTGACCTGCACTGCAGATTTAGACTGACATCTCTTTAGTGATAAACAGTAGAAAGTGAATCACTATTTTTTTTTTTTTAAGTTTGACAAGTGACTCAATTTCATCTACAAAAAAATAGCCAGGCAGTCAGGAAATTTTCCTGTCTCATTTTTTTCTCTGGTTTTGGATAATTGGATTTTGTAAGAAGAGATAAAACTAATGAGGGCGGGCCAGAGCTTCTCAAGAGGTGTCTACACAGCCCCAGCTGAGAGATGCAGCCGTTATTGCATTAGTCTGGACCACATGGAGAACTGACCCGATGTTCTGAGCAACTACCAACATGAGTTACAGAATCATGACTATTCATCTTTGCATACTCCTCTTGTTCTGTATCCTCCGGGACTTATGTGGTCTTATATGTACTTTGATGACAATTTCTACTGTGAAAGACAGTCTTACGTAGAGTAATTAAGGACATCATTTTATTCAGCCTATCTCAGTAGGAGGCAGTCATGAACGAGGAACATCTCAGAGACAAGGAAAGGGCCAGGGTTTTGTAGGATGGATGAACAAGGGAGTCATCCAATAGTCTCAGAGGAACCCTGAAGGACAGAGAAGATGGTCTTCTCTGAGTCAATGGGAAGGTATCTAAGTTCAGACTGTGGGAGTTGAATGGCCCTTGGTGGTTAGCTTTTTCTCAGAACACAAAGGGCAGGGAGGATTTCTCAACCACTGTTGCTTTCTAAGAGCACTAGTTCCGGCAGAATTCAGTACTGACAGTCCCCTCCTTTTGTTTAGGATATAATTTGTTGCTGGTAAACTCAGGTGATCAAAAAACCTCCCAAGTGGGACAAAGCAAAGTATGAGAAGTTGTCTCTTGAGAATTCTTATGTGCATTCCTCTAAAACCATTTACACCATCTGTTGCAATGTGGTAGCAAAGGTCAGTTGTTTTAGGACCCTGGCGATCAGGCATATTAAAAGAATGTCTAAAACAAAAAAGGAAATTTTCATATAAAAAGCTTTATTGCAGTGAATATCCAGGAACTAAACCTGAGAGTCAGTTCACGGGATTCCAAAAACTCTGTGAAAGAAAATCTAATTATGCAGTTATGATTTTTTTCTTTCCCATTTCATTTTTTATTTTATTTTTTTGAGACAGGGTCTCACTGTTGCCCAGGCTGGCCTGAAACCCCTGGCCTCAAGGGATCCTCTCGCCTCAGCCTTCCAAAGACTTAGACTTGTCACTGCAGCTTGACAGCATGAAGCAATTATAATTGGTCACCACACCCACCAATTATAATTGCTTCATGCTGTCAAGCTGCAGTGTTGATGTTCTGGGTGATATGGTCCTCATTCTTACCTGCCTTTCATCTAAATGCATACATGACTGGACTTCCTTAGTGGTTCAGACAGTGGCTTGGGCAGGGGAAGGTCTAATCTTTTGAGATTTAGTTCGTGGACTTCAAATTTTGGAGACATGGGCCAACTGCAGCTTAGAGGCTGATAGGGATCTGGTAGTCAGTTTTAGTTTATGGTGATGCCAAGATGGCACGAGGGAGGAAAATTGGAAACATTAGTCTAGAGGATGATAGCCAGATACCTGGGGGAAAAATCTGTGAGAACTGAAAATTTGGTGAGCATTGACAATTTGAGCAAGACAAAAGGACCTCATCTAATTTCTAGGTAGGTTCCAATATAAACAAGATTTTTATAAGCCATTAATTCATTTACAGAAATCACTATTTGATCAAACGATAAAACAAAAATTAGTGTCTGAAATCAAGTAAGGACTCAAAATGAATAAATCACATCTGTATTTTACTACGAAGGAACAAGAGTCCAAAGCTTAGGAATAGGAGTTGGACTCAATCCTGGGTTCCTAGATTACCAAGCAGGAGGAGAGCACAAAATGCTCCCAGAACCCTTTTTACCCAGATGGAATAAGCAGAGACCTGAAGGTAAGGTCCAGTCCTACCCAATCCACAGTGAAAAAAACAGAGCAGGCAAAATGCACAGGGTGAACTGATCTCATTCACAGGATTGTAACAGGTAGAATGCTTTCTCAAGAGTAGCTTCTCAAATAATGGGAATAGAGCTTAAAGTTTTACAGAGGCAACCAACAAAGCATCTTGCCGAAGTCAAGAAGAAGGAGGAAGACGGAGCTTAGCCCGGTCAGGAGGACAACTATAGGTGGGTGTTGTCTCAGAATAGTCTCGAGTAGAGTGGCCCTTTGTAGTTAGCCTTTTGAGTGGTCCTTTGTAGTTAGCCTTTTCTGAGGGGGAGAAAGAGAGAGAGAGAGAGAGAGAGAGATGGGGTAAGAGTAGCCATGATCTCAGCTTTAGAGACTTCAGATATGATCAAGTTCAACACTGTCTGTATTTTCCAAATAGCTGCTTCAACACTATACAGACAGGGATCCAACACAAACACCTAGTGACCAAACACTCAGCGCGTAGTCGTCTGTACCTTTTACTGGCTCGATTTCACCACAAGAATAGTACTTACCCTCTCTGTCTCACACCTTCTCCCTGGACTCTGACAAACTCAGATCTTAAAATCCCTTTAGCTAAGGAGGAGATAAATTCTAATTTGAATCACCTATGTCAGAAAGCTTTTGGATTTTTTTTTATTGATTTCTTTTTTTTTTTTCCAGAAATTTGTACCTACATATTAGTCCTAACCATTGGGAAATATAGACTCTTACCTCATAAAAGCATCACCAATCTGATGCTTGAAAATATAAAATTTTGTTAGAAAACTACAAGTAATCTCATGTGTGTGTGTGTGTGTGTGTGTGTGTGTGTGTGTGTGTGTTTTAAGACTGCTTTGAACTGGACAGAAATTGCTGGCAAAATTTCAGCAATTTGGATTAATTAGCAAGAAGATGATCTACAATTAATGGAAATTCTGAATAGAGAATATAGTATTTAAAAGAAACTCCACTTTATTACTTTCTACCCACATTCTATAACTCAAATTCACTAAGGGAACCTGCGTAGATCATCTTAGGAGACCCACTTTAATAAGAGTTACTTATAATTAGCATAACAATTTCCTATGCAAATGATATTTCTAAAGTACTTTAAATTTACTCTTAAGTACTTTGTGCATTCCAATTTGCCTTCTTATTTACACCTTTAATTTGAGCTTTCTATGAAGAATGACTTCACTAATGAAGAGTCAACTTCAAGCCAGTTCTACAAACTCTGAATTAGCCCAAATCAATGAGATTTTTCACTTCACATATGTTAAACATGTAACAGAAATACTGATTCCTAGTGATACAGGAATGAACTAAAACTCTACTCACATTTAAATTTTGTAGCATTTACATATACACGATTTATTATAGGCTGGAAAAGAAACTAAGTTATTGCAAGTAATTGCATGTGCAAGGCTTTAAAATTCATACTGTAATTGCCTGTATTATACACTGTCTATCTTTATCTGGGTCTTCTAAAGGAATAGGACTTTAGAAGGCTATTTTCAGAAAATACCTCTTCAGTTCCCCAAATCTTAGTTCATGTGTAGAATCAGTAGGAGAATCTGTAACCAACAGCGTGTAACTAGGCCTTTAAAACAAATATAAATTAAACATGGAATAAAACCCATATTTCCCCCAATTTTACATCTAAAGGTTAAAGGAATATGCAAAATAGCATCTACTTGTAGCTACCTGGGACACTGTATCTTTAATTTAACTCTGAAAGAAAAAAGTTTGGGCTGCTTTGCATTTTTACCATTTTTCCCTCTTGGCAAGCAGCATGGGCCACAGCTTTAAAATCTGATCCTTTATCTACCTTTTGCAGTTTCCAACTTCTCCCATTTATCTCTAGGGACTTGCAGCCTGTG
Source organism: Fukomys damarensis (assembly GCF_012274545.1). Taxonomy (NCBI): domain Eukaryota; kingdom Metazoa; phylum Chordata; class Mammalia; order Rodentia; family Bathyergidae; genus Fukomys; species Fukomys damarensis. The sequence continues at coordinate 4,893,870 of NW_022900940.1, read as the reverse complement.
TTTACGTTATGCCAAAGAGCTGAAGCAAAAGTAAAATTCTAATTCATCACCCAGATGTTTCCAAACTCCGTGCAGCCATATTTGGAATTGTATATATAAAATATCCCTATAATTTATTAATTTTTCTTCTCCACCTGGATGTTTTGGCATCGGATCGCTTTCTGTCTGGCAACTCCTGGGAATTTCATTTTAAGGCCTAGAATAGGGGTTCTTTGCTAATCGGTTCTGCTTTAATCTTGAGGACAAGCCAGGTTGGTGTGGGTGGGAGGTGGGTAGACAGTCCCCACACGGCCCATTCAGGGTGACGTGGGCAGAATGGTGGAGACGCAAGCACTGAGGTCCACGGCAATAGCGTTACTGCTCCCCAGTAGTGAGTGACTGAAGACAGACGAAGCTAGCTTGCCTTTTATTAGTTTAAGAACCAAACAACAACAAATTGTGTCTGTCATTTGTGTATTTATATGTGGAGATAGATACTACATATATATCATACATATATGTGTGTGTGTTTGTTGTCAGAATATAACAGTTTCAATAACAACCATAAAGAAAGTTATAACTTTAGTCTGTTACATTCCTTCCACAGATGAGTGAACTCTGGCTAAAATAGGTGAGGTGCTTCACCTGGGGCCACAAGGTGGATCAAGAGACCAACTCAGACCAGACTCGAGGTCTAAAACTGTGCAGTGAATGTCTGCACCAGTGTTTCATTTCTTTATGTTGCCACCGGGAAAACCTATTAGGATAAGTAAGGCTTTTATTGCTTTATATGCCAAATTATGTTAGGATAATTCGCATATTGAAGTAGGCTTAGAAAGTTTTCATTTTGTTTGAATTATACAAAAACTGACATTTCCCTCCTGGATCCAGTCATGCCTTCAGATCAGCACACGTAATTTACATTAGTGTCATGTGGGAGTTATGTGAACACAGACACCGAGCCTCAGTTTCCCCTGATGGTAAATTAGAAGACAAATCCCGGCCTCCCAGAATGCATGGGGATGAACTAGGTGTCTGAAGCACTGCATTATGTCTGGCATACAGTACAGCTTCAATAAGTGGTTTCCAAGATGATTACGACCCCAAAATTCCATATGGAGAGGAAGGTGATGTTTCCAGGAAGAGCTGAATGGAGGACTAGCATGGGACATCAATCTTTCACAGTGGAAAACTTCAGGGTGACTTGTGATAGCGGAGTCGCACCACACAGATTTGCTGAACAATTCTCACATCCCCTGGAAGTCCACCTGTGAGTCATAGAAATGGCTATGGTTTTATAAAACCCCACTGAAATGTAAACCCCACTAAGATAAGGCAATGCATTTTATAATGCCAGGGAAGGAGGAAATGGGGAGAAAAAGAACAGGGGAGGGTAGTTTCATATACAAAGCTAATATTCACTAGATCTTTGATAGATCTTGAAAGATTGAAAAAGGCTGGGTATGATAAGTGTACCTTAATTTCAGCAAATTAGGAAGGTGAGAAAGATCATTTGAGGCTAGGAGTTTCAGGGCACCTTGAATAACACAGTGAGGCCTCATCTAAGGAATACATAAGTTAAATAAAAGGAAACCAAAGACCAACCAACCAAATAAAAAAGTCCTCCTTCAAAAACTCAAATCCAAACCAAAACAAACAAACAAAACAAAACAAAAACTCCCAAACCTAAAAACCAACACAGCAAGCAACTTAATCTAAGCAACTCCATGAAACACTTTCATTCAGGAATGTAAATATATTCACAAACACTGACAATAGCTTTGGTTGGAACCCAGAGAACCCATGGCAGAGTCCTCTAATCATTGAACCCTAAGCTTGTTGACAATCTGTCTCATTATGTCTTCCTGCGTAGCACAACTACAGGTTATTTTGTTTAAAAGAGTTAAAAAGTCTTGGGTTAGGGATGTAGCTCAACGGTAGAATGATTTTTGGCATGTGCAAGGCCCTGGGTTCAAGCCCCAGCACCACACACACACACACACAATAATGATAATGATAATATTAAAAGAATTCCCCTCCAGGTGAAGTGGTTAAGGTCACTCAGGATTCAGGGCTGAGGATACTTTTTGTTAAAAGTTCTCATTCATCTTATGGACTTATGTGGCAGATGCTCAACGTTTGGGAAGAATATGTCTTGAGATCATAGAACATATACTTTCAGTTGAAAATAGAAGTCAAATACCAACTGAGAAAAATTAAGGGGCTGCCTTGTGTCTATAGTAAAAATTGTGGTATTTGCATAAGACAAAGTGTAGAGGGAAAATAGAGTGATATTAAGACATTCAACCATAAATCAAGTGATATACTCTTCAAATCTACCCTTGCCATGCACAAAATTCAAATTCACATATGGATTATCCATCTCTTGTGTGTAACAAATCACCAGGGACTTGGAACCTTTCCTTTCTTTTCTGCAGAAGGTCTCACAAGGTCTCACATCAAAGTGTCAGAGTGGAGTCTGGGCTAGTGAAGGACTTGTTTTCTTGCTCATGAAATCGCTGGTGTCTTCCATTCCTTGCAGCTGGAGAACTGAAAGCTTTTCTTTTCTTTTGCTGGCTCTCTGCTGTGGCTAGCCTCCACTCTTGCAGGCTGTCATATGTTTTTTGCCATGTGGGCCAATTACTTTAATGCAGTGTGCTTCTTGCAGTCAGCAAAGGGAGAAAGTCATTACAGTAAGATCGTACTACAGTCTTATTCAGCCATGACCCAAACCATGGAACCTGTCACCTATGCTGATGGAGGGGGCTTATAAAGGGGTGAATACCAGGGTGTGGGAATGATGGGGGCCACCTAAAGACTCTGCCCCTCACAGCACCTCTGTCCAGTGACAAATGACAAATACTAGGCTATCTTGGTTTATCTCTTGAATAATCGAAATTGGCAATATCAGTTCTGTACAAACCAAAGGCCTAATTCTAAGAGTTTCTGTCTTATGGAGTCAATCAACAAAATGTTTTGAGCACCTACCAAATGACAGTCAGCTCTCCTGGCACGTTTGTGTGCATGGCCTTGGTGCCCAAACTTGCTTAGTCTCCTTCCAGGTACTGTGGCAAGGGGAGATACTTTTTTCTACTCCTTTTATGTGACTTTCCTATTCCTTATCATGAAATGAGGAAAGGGTCCAAAAGGCTAGATGTTCTTTTTTTAATAGTGCATCTCTCACTGATGTTGTGGGAGTTGACATTAGTATATGAAAGAAGTACTTTGGAACTCAGTTTTCTCATAATTATTCCAGTCCCTTGGAGAGCTGAGAGGTGCAAATTGGGAGAGTGGGTTACAGTGCATAGAATGAGATCAGAGGGAGGAGGATAACTTGTATAAATCCAGGGGAGATGGAAGCAGGCAGATCTAGTTTGTGCTTTGATAAGGAACATCATGGCCCACCTGTACTTTCCCTGAGACTGGTTAATAATAAGATGAACTTGGCCCACATGCCATTTAGATATTCAGGCATGACAAAGAGTTTATTATCCTAATTTCCTCAGATGAATAGAGATGCATATTTTCAACCCCCCTGCCTCATCTCAGGAGATAAATATGATTTAATGGACATAGTTATAGTTTCACCCTAGATGGTTCTGGAACATTCTTCAGGATGAGAGAAAACAGCCTGATGTGGAGTATTTTATTGTTCTCTCAGGATAGCTCAGATTCCTTGGGAGAAACTCTCAGAGCAGAGGAAAGGTAAATTGTTTACATTTCCTTCTTGCCCTTGCCTTTGAGCACAGTACTTGCTATCATGTTAGCGTGCTGCAAATTTGTGGGTAGCTCCACCAAAACAAATGAAATGGGGCCTTCCTATCTCAGTACTGGGGATTTATGCAGGCAATCCATATTAGCATTAATGGGTGTTAGATGAGTAAAACCCAGCCCTTCAACATGATAATACATAATACACCCCTTAATTTTTAATTCACTCGGGTCTCAATTTTAAAGCATTTTCTTGTAGTTTGTCCTAATTATAATCATTTTTAATGACAGCTTAAAATTTTCATCCAACTGTCTTATCACATACGGTACTTAATTTCTCAAGTGAACAGTTTTACTGTACACCATTCTGGGAATTTTAAGAACTAAAACATAAAAGGAGAGAAAGTCCTTTGTATGGCGAAACTAGATGTTAATTGTTCTAATATACATAAAGAGACCAAAGCAGTTTCTGGAAGCTGGGCTGGCCTTCCTGCAGAGATTCCTCAAACTCCTTTCAAGGGAGATTCACAAAACCCCAGGGGAAAGGAGAAGAAAAGAATTTTTTCCTGTTTTGCTGGGTCCTGCCAAAAATCAGAACTGAGCTTGAATATTCATTGCTGTATTCTCCATGTTGAATAGATGAGTCTTGTTTGCTCAGACTAATATGGAAACTGCCTAGCTCCACAGAATAATGGGCTGGCTACCTTGGCCACACCACCCTTGAACCTACTTATTTCTTAGGTTATTTGAAGCACAGTGAATATTATGATAACTGCACATAACTTCTTTTATTACTTATTTGTGTGTGTGTGTGTGTGTGTGTGTGTGTGTGTGTGTGCGGGTGTGTATGGAAGGGAAAGAAACAAAAAACTGCAAATCTACAAAACAGAGGCACTGCAAATCACCACTTCTCCCGGCACAGGGGTCATGCCAGTCTTCTTTTTCGCTGAAATATAATAATTGCACATATTTATGGAGTACATTGTGGTCATCTGATACATGTACACATTGGATAATGATCATGTTAAGGTCATTAACATTCCCCTTCCTTAGACATTTATCACTTATTTGTGTTGGGAAGCTTCAGCTCTTCTTTTCTAGTTCTTTCTAGAACATGCAATAAATTGTGAACTAGAGTCACCCTACTGGACTCACCACTTCCATTCCGTCAAGCAGGGCATGGCAGTAGCAGTGCTCTCATTGGACAAATGACCAAGTACTGTGGTGTATTAACTGCTAAGGTAGGAGGAGTCTTTGTCTCTTTTACTTAAAAAAACAAAACAAAAACCCTGTTCTGTGGAACTCCTGACTTTTGTTGTGCCTCAGTCACTTATTATTTTTGGAGGAGCTAGGAGCCTCCAGGAATGCACGCTGAGCAAGCTGAAGCATTCTGTAGTTTGCCTTGTTGGTTGGAAATTCCATTTATGGCTCCTTGGCTTCACTGTACTTGATTCACTCCACAGATGGGCACTAATGCGAATGGGAACACGTACTCTTGCTTGCCATGGTTAACTCTGATGACACATTGGAAAGAACAAAGGAGAAACTGGAAAGTGGAGATGTTTACCTTACCTAGACTGTGCTGCAAAACCAGCCACGTTCCATGCAATCTGTGAGGCACGAGCTCATAAACTACAGTGTATACTGTAGTCACCTGGGCACGCTGGGCAGGGGGGGTGGATGCTTACCAGGAATGCACATTCCCACATAACATTTCCAAAGATCTAGATCCAGTCACACTATGGAGTTGTTTTAAGTAAGAACTTGGTAAGATTCCAGAGTAAAATGTGAAGAGGGATCTGGGGACCAGAAGCCTAGTTTTCTTTGGTAGAACTTGAATTGTTTCATAGAGACCAAACCGAATATCAGCAAATGAATGAAACAAACCCCAGTGACAACAATACATTTTCCCTCAAGTGGATGCTTATCAGTCTTCATGAGCAAACACTTTGTCCTATAAGAGAAGCAAACCTGGTAATAGAATTTTTACATATAAACAAATGTTTCCTATGCACATACAAGGATTTTAAAACCTCCATATAAACTGCTCGCTAGTGGATATTAATATGATCTCTCAACAGGAGCTTGATATTGAAAGCAATTTTTGCAGGAAAACCTGCCCGAGGTTTGACCCTCCATGGATTGGGTACAGCCAGATCTCATGTACTGGGAAAAAGCAGCCCTCTCCTCTCCCCAGCCATTTACTCCTGCGGGCTTCTGCTCCAGATGGCAGAGAAGCACAAATGCGATTTCCGTGCTTATGCGGTCTGTCTTCACTTCCTTTTGGGAAAGGCCCAGGTTGTTCTGGGTGGCGTGTGTAGGGCTCACATTTGGCTGTGCGTGTGGTTCCTATACACTGTCCACCCAGACATCAACTCTGGGTATTCTCCCAGAGGCCTCTAGGGTTTGCAGCATGATGATTTGAGCCCAACATTTGTCCAAATAAGTTTACCCCAATCCTGTGCCAGATGGAATGAAGGATGCAAGCACAAACATTTCTCTCTCTCTCTCTCTTTTTTTTTTTTTGGATGCATCTCTCCCTTCTCTGTGCATGCGCAGTCTGTTTTGACTTCTTTGTGAGAAAGGATTAGGTTTTCCCATGTGTTAATTCAAGATGGACACCGTTGCCCTCTGAGGCCAAAGACCAGTCTCATGAGAGTGCTAGCTTCACCCCAAACAGTGCATGGCATAGTTTAAGGGTGAAGTTTGGCGACAGAGTGGGAGTTGTTTCTTTTTTTGGTCAAGCTCACCTGGGGAATAAAATCCAAAAGCCAAAGGCCATCTGTGGCTGAGCTCATAGCCACCAAGGCTGTGACTGTGAAAATCCTTTTCTTTTTTCCAGCCTGGCTGGCTAAGGCATTCCAGAGCCCTCCAAGTGGACGGGAAGCCCTGTCCACTGTAAATACTGGAGGGTAAAAATCACTGCCAAATTAGTAGCTTCCAAATATCATTTTCAATAAAAACTTCATGATAAAAAGCATGCTAATACCCAATGGTTAGTGGTTTTTATGATGGTGTTAAACCATTTGTGCAGAGGCTCCCTGGCGGATGCTGTTTCCTCACTGGAGAAAGAAATTGGCTGCGAGTGCTAGGTTTGTGCGCTTTCACTGTTGCTATAAAATCAGCCCCCAGGAGAATTTTAAGTCTTCTTGAATTGCTTTTTAGCACAGTCTAAGGAAGTAAAAGTTCTAAAACTGCCTGGTCACAGACAAATCACTTAAAAAGCCAGCTTTGTACTGGCAAAGTCGGGCTACAGGAAGCGTTTCAAAAGGCAGAATATAACAATAGCAAAACTGAGTATTGTTATTTATTTAACAAATGAAGCCAGGCTGTCATTGAAAACAAGAGCCTCCAGGAACTCTTTAAGGTCATGTGAAATGCCAGATCCTTGCTGAAACAGACTTCCTGCTATAACGGTCGGTGGTGTTTACACACGGATGTCGTGGCTGGTGGGCTTGTTTACCAACAGATGCATAGACACACATTCTGTATTCACCAACAGCTCACTAATCCATTGCAAGTTGATTCAGAATAATACCTAATGCGAAGCTATTCTTGGGTCACTGCACTTTGCAATGAAAAAAATGTAGAATAATCAAAGTATCAAAATTAAAAGAATCTAGATTTGATTTAATGTAAGCCTCATATACTGAGAGGTAAATTAACCAGATAGAGTTGCATATTAAATATACACTATGTAAATGGTGTTTTTAAAAGTGGAGTAAGCCCAGATCCAAAGCACTGCCATAAAAGGTGGGTGGCATTCTCGGGTAGGACTTATTGTTGGCACTGAACTAGTGAGTGTTCATCGGCTCCTTCCCCTACGTGTGAGCCTCCACAGGACACACGATGTCAGTTTATCTTTCTTCTCCTTGTTCACTCCAGTGGTGCTGTTCTGCACCTAAACGTGTTCGATAAGCATTTAATGTCACAATATTGATAGGGTGGTGTATTTCCAAATTCCATGGAAGGATACGGTTTCATTTCATTCTTTGGCCAAGAAGTCACACATGATAATTAAAAACTAATTTTATCAAATCAAATTAAACTGGAGGGCTGATTTGAATTGTTAACGGTGAGACCTTCAGTCTAGGAATCCATGTAGAATTGTCCCTCGTAGACCACCTGGCACACTGCCACATGCTGTGTGCCACATGCTGGCTTGCATGGAGCGGCCCTCCGGCGAGCAACCCCCAGGTATTCCAAACAACCTAACCTCCCCAAACGTAACAAGGAGCTGGGACTGTCAAAACTGGGAAAGACATTTGAGAAATGATAAACAACCTTGAGGATCTGAGTATTTATTCTAGGCTGCTTATGGTGACATATTTTTATAACACTTGTCTGGGTGCCAGGAAATGGCAGGATGGAAAATCACATTCCCCAAATGAGTGAAGGGTGTGTCACCCTGACCTGCTTCTGTCTCCAGCTAACTCTACTGATAGCTGAGAAAAAAGAGTCTAAAGGTGTAAGGGGCATTTCATTCCTCTCAAAATGCCTTTTAAGAACCTTAGGTTCAGTGAAGCTTTCTTTTCCTTTCTTTTTTTTTAAACAGCCCACTTTCAGTGTTTGTTAATTTGTGATCTTTAGAAATGTCTAATGTGTTTTCAGGCCTTCTGTGTACCTTTAGTGAGAAAGGTTTCTGTGCTTAATTAATTTGCATTCTTTCTTATTTGCCAGATAGGATCTTCTGTAAAAAAAAAAAAAAAAAAAAAAAAAAAGAAAGAAAGAAAAAAAAAACAAATAAAATATCCCCTTTGAGAAACATGCAAAAAAGGAATTAAAATAATTTTGTGTTTCAGTTATGAAACATTTACATTTGATAATTTATAGGTGAAGCCAAAAGAAATGAGGAGAGGAATGAGTCAGATTCTTATCATTTTCCTTCACGTTGTGGCTCATAGAGTAGCTACTGAAAGGTCAGTTTAGTCCTTTCTGTTGTTTTTATTAAAGAACAATTTGAAATTGGGATTCCAGTAGGAGCTCTCTGTGCTTTCTAAGTACATTGCTACTTCTCCTTGTAAAAGAACCAAAAGGGGAGTCTAAACACTGCACAATTAGAGATGGTCATTAAAGTATCACCCAAGATGCTTGTATGTTTTGCCCTCAAGTAATTAAATTTACACACGCAAGTGAAAAGCTGCCACAGAAAGAGAACAACACTTTGTGTAAAAAGCAGAGCTCGGGAAATAGTCCCTCCTGTCAAAAAATTAGAATTCCCATAGCAGTGGGACTTCAATGCCGGCATCACCCTGGTCAAGTAAGAGACCATCATTAGTGACAAGTACAACCAGGAGACTTGCAACTGTGACTTTGTTCAGTGAGAGGCTGAAAAGAGCAGACAATGTATGCCAAGTCCTTTTGATTCGGTGCATATTTTGATATTGTTAGCACATGTAGCTTTCACATTGGCCAGAATTTGCATGAGGCATGCAACAACTGTGTGCCAGTGACCCAAATGTAAGGCATAACTTCAAACAAACAAACAAACAAACAAAGACATGGAAAACTTGTTCTTGTTCCTTTCCAGTCTAAGGCAAACTATTTGAAGGTTTCTCAGGGAAATCAGAGATGCCACAGGTGGCCATTTTCATCCTTCCTGAACCCCCAACCACGAACCTCTGGAGAAGATGTAGATGTTACAGGATCCAAGCAGAGTAAACCCAACAACTGCTTGAAGTACCACCTGTGCAGTCCTACAGGTCACCCTCAGAAGGTCCTACACTCATTCTGATATTCTACTGTCACCATCTTGAAATTCTTTCTTACTAATTTACATCTTTGAACCCATATTTTGTGGTATGTAGTAGGACAGTGGAACTGGCACATGAACAGAGGAGATACAGGTAGTATATGTGTTGGTTTTCCCTTTGTCATCCCAACTACACATCACCTCCAACAGGGCCCTGAGCACAGAGTTTTGGTGGCTCCATGGTCATGGGAGTTTATAAGGCTTAAAAAGAGTATAAAGGTGCTCAGGTAACAGAAGCCATGAGTTCAAGTGTTGATAGGATTTGAGGCTATCGGAAGTGAAATGCCAGTGCTTCTGAAGCAAGAAGGCAGGATGTGGCTGAGACTCCATGGGAACCTAGGCTGGGACTATTAATCGTGGGACATAGGCACAGAAGAGTTCTCCAAAGCTACACTTGGAATTCTCATGAGAACTCGAGGAGGTTTTTGATAGGATAAGCTGGATGTGATGGGGAAATACAAAAGAGGGGACAGCTACCGCTGAGTGTTTACTACCATGTCTCTCCGCTACGACCCACCTAATGCTGTAGGCTGCTGTTAAAATTTTTTTCTCCTTTTTCCCTACTTTTAGTTGGCCCAGATTTGCTCTACATATGAGTGAGCAAGTGAGCGAGAGAGTGAGCAAGAGAGCAAGATAGACAACACGAACAAGAGAACTTAGAAGAAAGGAAAAGTTTTATATTTTAGTGCTGCATACATGAGGTACGGTTGAGAAGAACAGTGAATGTTTAAATTAAAAGAAACATCAATTACAGTAAAAGGTATGTTGCTATTAATTGTACCCAAAATATTTTTTTCTTTTTCCTTTCATTCATTCCTGCTTTTGGAGGAAAGAGTCTTACATTTTTTTTTCCTCATTGAGTTTATTGGTACATTTTAGGTATACAGTACAGTTACATTCATTATTGGGATCTTGTACCTTTACATGATAGGTCTTGGTTCTCATTTTAAGAGTCTTACGTTTTCATTCTGCATAGAGCACTGCAAATTATGTAGCTGGCCTAGGGATTGGTCAGGAAAAGAGAACCCACGCTAGCTATTTGCACAGTAATTGTTTAAGACAGGAAATCGAATGAACAGATAGCCATAAGTTGAGAGGACATGAGGGAGCACGGAGGTGACAGCCAGTGTGGACTCTCACCCTTATGGCAGGGCAGACAGAGGCAAGAGTTGGGCCTCTCAACCCATAGGAGCTCGGGAGCAGCAGCCTAGGTACAGAAAGGGGACAAACTAAATGGTGCTGCTACCCCAGGAATTTGATTACGGAAATGATTTGTTATAGAATTCATTCTTAAAGTTTTTTAAAAAGTGCTTTTTTTAGTACCTATCATGTGCCAGGTATCTTACCTGCTGAACAGAATAGATAGCACCTCTTTTCCATGTAGCTGATGCTCTGATAGGGAAGATGCTGAACCAGCTATCAGATACTCTTAGGTATTGATAATCAGCCAACACAATAGAGTATGATAGGGTAGATTGTTCAGGGTAGGCAGGAAACGTATAACTTTAGATCTGAGGTCAGAAAAGCCCTCTCAGGAGAGGAAGGATTTGGGGTGAGACTTAAAGAGTGAGAAGCTTAGGGTATGGCTAGGAATGTGGTTCTTTGCTAAAATGGTGCCTATCAATTTTATGACCATAGAAAACTCTTTTTAATAATTTTTAATAATACAGTTTAAGATTAGCCACACTCACCTCATTGAAACTTTTTCTTTGAAAGGTTCTGAGTGTGTGTGTGCATGTGCGTGCAGTTCTCGAGCTTTGGCGACACAATGAAGAGGCTAAGAATCAAGAATGTTTTCTGAACAACCAAAATGTCCAACTGAATGGATAAACAAAACATGGTATATCACGTAATGAAATATGATTTGGGCATAAAAAAGGAATGAAGTACTGATCCACGTGCTACAACATGGATGAATCTTGAAAATATTGTGCTGAGTAAAAGAAGTCAGTCATAGGAGACCACATATTACACAACTCCACTTATATGAATTGTCCAGAATCAGTAACTCTAAGACAGTAAGTACACTACTGGTTGCTAAGGCCCAGGGGAAGGGGAGGGTAGTGGGTGTGGAAGAGGGGAATAATACATAAAGAGTACAGAATTTCTTTTGGGGGTGACACAATTTTTCTAAAATTGATTGTGGTATTGGCTGTCCATTTCTGTGAGTATTTTAGAAACTACTGAAACTTTAAAGGGGTTAATTATAAGGTATGTGAATTAAAACTCAGTTAAGCAATTGTTTAAAATACTGTCTGGTAGAAATGTGTGAATGAAAAATACAAGCTTATGTTTTCTCTGACCCATTATGTCCTAGAAAGGCCAACTATGGCTCATGGGCCTAATCTAGCCTGTTGCTGATTAGCCTGCTTTCTTGCACATGAGAATGTTACCCTGGAATGTAGCAAGGCTTGCTTGTTTATGTATTGTTTAGGATGGCTTTCTCACTAAAACGCTGCAACAGATTCTTTAGGCCCATGCATCCTAAAATGTTTAATCTCTGGCCCTTTAACAGAAAATACCTGCTATGCCTGTTTTAGAAGGAAAAGACAGGCAGACAAATAATAGCAATAGTATTGAAAGTGCAAATACTTGTCATGCTGAATGCTACCCAGCATATTAAAACAGCATATGTTGGAAATGGCCACCTGGAAGACTTGCAGAGAAAAGGCAAACTGGGTGTGAGTGTTGCTTTTTCTTGCAGTTGTTCCCAGAATCACTCCATGTCACTGCTCCTGGGACCCCACCAATCACAGAAAGCACCATAACTTTTGTAAATAGGGAAGGGAGGGCTGGGGAATGGGAAAAAATAAGAACCAAGATAAGTCATGTAAAGGTACAAGATCCCAGTGATGAACATTAACTGTATTGTTTACCTTAAATGTACCAATAAACTTAATAGAAAAAAAAGAACGCTATCTCTGGATGTACTGCTAAGGGAAAACATGCTTCAGTCAAAATATAACGTGAGGTGATCGTAGTGCCTAGAACTTTTACTTTAGCCTTATTGAATGAGCTCTTTCAGGTTTATTTAATGAGTCTTTTTCATACACCATTTTTTGCACACACAGAGATAGATAGCAATGAGCGGGTGATTGGAAAGAAGGCCTCTACTTGGTGATCTATTTCCCAGCCCTTTTCCATCACTTCTCTTGTTTTCCCCTTTGTTTCTCACCATTTCTTCCGACTTTTTATAGCAGATAGTCTCTCTGTTCAAAAGCTTCTTAGGTTCCCCGGCATCCTGCCATCTTTGCAACACAACTTCTCCCCCTACCCTGGTGAGCACAAGTCATTCATAGGATAAACACGAAAGTTTGTGACCTGGATGCAGTGAAAAAAATGGACCTGGGGGTGTGCAGAGTCCAAGCTGAGGACAAGATCACACAGAACGTGATGGCAACAGTGAGAGAGTAGTTGAAGCTGTTTGCTTGCACGTACGTGACCAGGTCACAATGCCTCGAGACATTCTTGGGCAGCTCCAAAAAACAAGGAGCCCACAGGGCCTGCTGGGCAGCTTGTTGCAAAGAGGACATGCACTAGCTTATGCTGGGTTGCTAGGGGATGGGGTTCCCTTTCGAGATTGCACTATTTAACTGATAGCGAGCCCTGTGGCAACCTGAAGTCACGTTGGGCCATCTTTCCTCCACCGTCACTATACTTTTTATCTGTGGTTCTCAGAATGTGGGTCCTAGCCTAGCAGAATTAGAAGCACTTAGAATTTCAAGTGTGTGAATCACACCATAAACTCCCTAAATCAGAAGCCCTGAGGGTGGTGTCCAGCAATCTGTTTTTACCAGTTCTCTAGGTGTAACCCAAGGTTTAGAATCCACTTCTTTATAACCTACTTGGAGTGGTCAGCTTTATAGCCCTCATCACCTTCCATGGTTTGTAAGCCTTTATCTTCTGCTACAGTGGGATGAAGGGTGGTAGGAGGTGACAGTAAATCTATATTTAAAAAATTGCATCAGGTGAGACTTTGCTCTCTGTAGAAGGGACTGGTTAGTTAAAGGAAGAGAATCTATTCCTTTAACTTGTTGGAAGTAGAAAACATGTCTTCCCTGAGTGATGTAGTAGAACACAACTGATTAGCAACTCTGGACTGAGCAGTTAGAGAAGTCTTCCCCAAAGAGGTGGCGGTTCTAGAAACTGTGAGGGCCGGAAAGACATCGTGTTTGCAAAGGACAGGAACAGCAGTTGCCTGTCTTTCTACTCTCTTCTTTTCATGCCATCCTTCCCATAGAAGACAAGTTGATGTCCTGACATTATTATGTATTTATTCATGTTATACTACTGTTCCAGAAATGAAAGGTTCCTGCCAGAGTTATATCACTCTCATGCATCTGCATTCCTCCATGGGCCACACAGTACCCAGCCTTTCCTTCCAAGGGTATTTTCACCTCTGTCTCTGGATTTTCTCAGGCATCTATCCCACCAGTGTGTGTGCCTCTATTCCTCATGCTCCGTGTGAAGGGTATTTACCAGTTACTCCTATATCACTGCATTCAATTGTAACATGTTTTGAAAAAAATATAATCTTTTTATATTTTCATGATTTTTTTCTTGATTGAAAAATTTATTAGCTCCTCTACACATTATCCCTACTACAGTAGTTATTCATTGTTTCACACTTGTTTCCTTAGGTTGTAAGAAATGCTTGCCTGTATGTACGAATGTTAGCATGTATATACCAGTTTTCACCCCAGCTATTTGGAAGAGTTAGATCAAATGCAGAGTTTTCTCAGAGTTCACCTAATAGATATTTAGCAAATGCATAACATCCTCAAATAGGAAAATATGCTTTTAAGTGAGCATTTGCAGTCGAGTTAGCACCTACATTCCTTTTTCCTTATGGGGAATTTATATTTGGTGTATTTTAACAAACAGAGGCAGGGTTCAGAGAACTCTCAGAGAGGACAGGAAAAAACTTGTTTGGCATTAAAGAGTTTCCAAAGGGCTCAGAAGAGTAGATTTGTCAGTATTAGTAATTTTGTAAGGGGGAAGAAAGAAGAAGAAGGAATAAAGGCAAGAATGGTGAAAGACTGAATTGTAAACCAAATGAATTAAAAAAAGAAACACTACAAATTAGAGGATTAGATAATTTTTAAATGACCACAACATAGTTAAAAATATTGCCCATTTCTAATCTTCTAGTTTTGAAATTTTTCTGTAACAAAATTCTCTGAGAAGGAGGATTTCCAAATGGCAAAGTAGCGAGTAGAGATCAGAGCTTGGGCTTGTCTTAGACATCTGTTAGCACACACATGTGTAGTCTTAGCAAGATCTCCCAGCGTCACTGTGCACACTTCAGAGAAGTTTCAGTTAAAGCATCAATTAGCTCCTTAGCAAGTGAAACTAAGGAGATATGACTGCAACATCTGGGACAGTTGTGAACTGTCTTGGGTCTCAGATCAGACCACTATTGAGTCACAGCTAAATGTCAGATATCTGCTCCACTCCTTACCAGCTGTTGGCCATAGGTAGCTTGCAAGCCAGCTCCTGAGCAGTGGGTTTAGCAATGCATTGTACATTATTGGGAAGATTAAATAAAATACTGAATGTGAAGCTCTTAGCATAGACCTTGGTACCTAATATACACTCAATAAACTCTAAGATCGCAGGAAGAAGAGCTCTTTTTATTTAACTACAGGTGAAATTTCCTTTCTCTTAGTCTGCAGATTCCACTATCAAATAATTATAAAGTTATATGCTATCTCACAGGAGGGCTCTGGTTGCCCCCTTTATCTTTGTTTCATGAGTTTCCTGGCTGAGTGCTAGAAAAAATCTTCAGTTGATCAACGCATCAAATCCATTTCCCTGCTAAAAAAACAAAGCAAAACAAAACAAAAGGCAGAGAATGAAGGCATTTCCACAGCAAAGAATAATGAGCACATCAAGAAAGGTAATTTCTGCCACAGTCTAGGTAGTCTTCGAGCAGGTGGCAGCAGGGGCCATGCTGGTATTAACTTCATAAGAGTAGATAAGTCAGCAGGAGCTACTCAATCACTTGACAGAAGTCAATTCAGAAGGCACGTGAAATGCCTGGCTTTAAAGATAATCACGTTAAGAATAAAAAAGGGTCTAATGTTCAAGTGATGCTTTTTAAATGCAACAAATCATTATACTTGTCAAGATTTATGGACAGATGTATTTATGTTGACACTGGACCACTAATACTTTGACAAATGAGAGACCTTGACATATACAACAGATATGTCCAAGTCTATTTCCCCATTCAGAAAAAGGGGTGAAGGAGTAGGTTGTGACAAGCTAGTAGAAAAGGGGTTGGTATGGCTCTAGGGGTCTCTGCCCCTCCACTGCCCACTTCCTTTTACACCAACAATGCTGAGCACAAAGTGTCCCTTGTAGCCATGAGCAAGATTAGAAATGGCCAGGCTAGGGATTTAGCTCAGTGGTTCCAGTGCCTGCCTCGCAAGTGCAAGGGTCTGAGTTCGATCACCGCTACCAAAAAAAAAAAAAAAAAAA
>NW_022900940.1:4858671-4877753 GCF_012274545.1 Fukomys damarensis | reverse complement strand
AAAAAAAAAAAAAAAAAAAAAAAAAAAAAAAAAATTAGTAATGGCTGATATAAAGATGTAATACAAAACGGCCTCCCGTTGGGCTACATGTGCACAGAAACGGTGATTTCTCAGTCCCCAAAGGATTATTCGTGCACCTCTGAGAAAGAAGCAGTAAGATTTGATTAGCACCAGCTAAGCATCTTGAGTGTAGTCGTGCTGCAGTGGCCTTGGCTTCCAAGTTTATTAAGGAGGTTAATTCCTGTCAGTGAATTTAAGTTAGGATTCGATTCATACTCAAATACCTGGAAGAAATTTGCTTCAGAAAAAAAAAATACCGCCTGTAAAGAGACAATTAGATTTATGATCTATCATCACAAATTTGATGAACTCATAATGGTCAAAAGGGACCTTAGGTAGGATTCATTAATGTAACAGGATCTTCAGCATTAGTAAGAGATGGATCTTTGCAGATGGAATTTTATTTTCGGTTGCTTGCGTTCGGACAGTGTTTCTTGCATCTTTGTACCAACTCACACTCCTTGCCTTATCCAATCTATAATAATTTAGCCCTTGGATTAAAAGAAAGCATCTTTCTACCATGGGACAGCTCGACATGAACAAAAGCTTTGCCAGGAGGAAACAAGAGACTTGAATGCAGGCAGTGAGCTTCTCCGTAGGAACAGAGATTGGATATCGGATATTACTTGCAGAGAGGGCAAACTTGGCCCTCCTGAGTGAGAGGTCTTCATCAAGTACAGCCAGCTTGGGTGGAAAATAAGAGTTTAGCCAGTATGTGTCCTTGGTGATGCACAAATGCATATATACCTCCTGAATTTAGATGTGACTATGGGAAACAGGAGGTTGAGAGGAGTTTGATAGGATACAGACAACAGCTATGTCAAAATTCACTCATTCAAAAGTATTCACGAATACATGCTGGGCTCCAAGCCTTGTGGGAAGCCATGAGATACATTAGTGGGATATCTCAGGTGACCTCCTTGCTCTCAGGAGTTTACACTGAGACTGTGAGTGGTATAAAAGCAGAGAGCATCAAACAAGAAACACAGGCAAGTAAGCAAGATAAGTGCACAGGAAGATACTGCTGTATGAAAAGAAATGCATGGGGAGATGGAGAGTCCCTTGGAGAAGTGAGCTGCTCTAGATAGAAGAAAGCTTAAGGAAAAGTGTATGGGAAGGTAACTAAGAGACAAGACCTGAAGGAAGGGACTGTGATGGAAGGGAAGAGCTGTGCTAAAGCCTGGGTGTACTAGACAGGGAGGAGCAAGTCGAGAGGCTCTGAGAAGATGAACTTTTGGCTTCTTGGAGGAAAAGAGAGGAAGTTAAACGTATTGGAGTAGGTAGAGTGGGTATGAAGAAGGAGTTGGGGAGAGGATGCACCAAGGTGGCTTGAGCTTAGCAGTGATATACTCTGACTTTAATAAAAGCACAGACTTTCTCTGGGAAGGATTAGCTGCAAAGTGGTCAGAATGAGTGCGGGAAGATATGTTAAGACTATCCAGTGATTCAGGCAAGACCATGGCAGGTGGAAGATGTGGACGCACAGATGGAGATTTGGGATTGACCTGGGAGTAAAAGCAGACTAGAATTCCAGAGTCACTTTCTTCTGAGGTTTGCATTTTCTCCAGTACCACACACCTCACATTTATGTAGAGATTAATGAAATGGTACCCACACAGTGCTTTGAATTCCTTGGAGGGAAGCAAAGCATTATTATTATTTTCTTTACTTCTATTATGAATTTATTAACTTTTACTTCCTATATTGAGGTAGGTATTTCACTAACAGCTGGGGTCTCATTTAGCTAACCAGGTGCCCATGTTAAACAAAGGTTATATTATTATTGAAGCTGTTATTAGAAAAATAGAATAGCTCATGTTGAATACCAATAACAAAACCTAATTTCATATAACTCCAGCAGGCAACTTTAGTTATAAGGCAGAGGTAGGTGTTCTCAGCGAGTGTCACTAATACCCAATGTCTTCTTTTCTTATCAGATTTAAAGGGGTTTGGAATCTTTAGTGCTTCCAGACCAAAGCTGAATGACAGCTTTGCACAGTGGTCAAAACCAAAACTTTCTCCAGAATTTTAAATTAGTCTCTTAGGGCCAGCATATTGCCAAAGGGAAAGCGGGGGTGGGGGTGGGACGACCCCAATTAACTGATCCTGAAGAAGTAATTAAACCCGCAAAATCTGGGTACAGGAGGAAGGCAATTTTGGAATATGCTATGGTTAAATTTAAGAAAACACAATGAAGGTAGTAAGGATACACAAGAATAAATTCTTCATAGATTGGATATGGACAAATTTAGAGCTAATATATAACCTGAGAGTATTCTTTTTTTTTCAGCTTTAATTGAGTTTATGGGTACATTTTAGGGATACAGTACAGTTACATTCATTGTTGGGATCTTGTATCTCTACATGACAAGTCTTGGTTCTCATTTTTTCCCCTTGTCCCTGCCCTCCCTTCACCCCCTCCTCCCCGTTCCATCTACAACCACTTTATTTCCATCTTTTCATCATCTCACATTTTTTTTCTTTTCCCTTTTTACCCTTCCCATGCCCATCCCACCTTCCCTACACCTTTAGCTCCTTTCTTCCCATCTCAGATCTGAGAGTATTCTAATAACCTGTTCCCAACCAAGGCCCTCATTCTCCAAAAGCAGATTGTACTGGCATAAAATGCATGAACTTGAATGCACCGTGACTTAATAATTATTTAAAAAAAAATATCACAGCCCACAAACACAGCAATGTGGCTTAAATGAGGTGACGGTACTTAGAATTCTAGATATCAGCGTTGGCCAGGTAGCTTAGACACTTTCTCACAGCAGGGACACAACTCCCCAAACTCACAGTTTAAAGAAGGAAAGGTTTATTTTGACTCACAGTAGGCAGAGTTTTCAGTCCATTGCTTGCAGAGAGAGAGAGAGAGAGAGAGAGAGAGAGAGAGGGATCCCAAGGGATACATACCCTTCCAGGGCACACACCTGGTGACCACCTCCTCTGATCCAGCTTTACCACCAACATCATATTTATCTATAAACTCATCGGTACACTAGTGCCCTGCCATGCCTCTATGACTCAGTCACCTCCCCAGCATCCCACCTATGTTCACAAGAAGCTTTTGGGGCACATCTAGATATAAACCATAACACCTGGTCAAAGGCATCCTATAGTATGGACTGGCCATTTATTGAGGATACAGTCAATTGCTGTTCGCATTTATGTGTGTCAGTGGTGTGCATCTGAAGAAGCTGGAAATAAGTTTCTCTGCGAGTCTGGAAATCAATACTAAATAGTTGGATGATGTCCATTATCAACAGCAGTAACTCAGGTAATATGCCCAAGGGCCAGAGGAAGAGTCTTTCCTCCGTGCAAGGGAGAAGTTGTGAGCTCTGCAAAGTACAAACCGTCCTCATCCTTTTTAGGGCCAGATTCTCAAATTCCAGATTCCCTTCCTCATGGGCAACATTACTATAGTCTCACTTGCCTACTCAGTTTTCGGTCTCCTCTCCTCTTATTTTAACAGAACTCTCATTGTTTTTGAAGTGACCAGGGGCCCAGGTAAAAACAATCAGCTTTCTCAATTTCCTATGGACTAGAATTGGCTCTGTTGTACAATTCTGGCTAATGAGAAGCGGAAACCATTGAACAGAGCTTCCTGGGAAGTTAAATTGTTTCCCCAATTCAAAAAAGCCAGAATTGAATGGCATGCCTTTAAAAATGTTTACCAGGTCACACTTTCCTTTGTCTCCTTTGTTCAAGGGATTTGGCTATGATGTCTGGAAATAGAGCAGACATGCTAAGAACATGAGGCATCAAGTATGGTGCCCAAGGCTGACTCATGGAGGATGCGGGAGGAGCGAGAAAGAGGCCCAGCCCCTGCAGGTATCAGCAAGCAGCAAGAATGAATCTGGACTGTTATTTTTAAGTTCTTACAACATTTTGATCCATAGCTGGGTGAGGTCTCTGTTGCTTGCTTACTTTCCTGCAACACACAGAGTGATCAGGTTGACACTGAGCTAATCAAAGAATATAGAAACAAAACAAACAAAGGCAGACAAACAAAAAATGAGCTGTGATTCATGTAATTTTTCTAACAGTGAATAATTCCATTTTCCAGCCTCAGCAGCTTTCTTTTCCACTATCTCATTGCACAAATTTTCTTGATTAAAGAAGCCACCTATAATGAAATATACCCTGACCACCTGAGAGATCTTCTCTAAAGTAAGTGGGATTTTATTTAGAGGACAAAGGGTATAATTTCCTTCTATTGATCCTCAACTTATAACAGGGAGGACAGGTCATGGAAGGTTGCAGATCTATCTTGTTTTGTTTCCAAACAAATTCTATTTTTATTTCACCTTGTTGTGCTGGGTTTTCCAATGATCTTCACTGCAAAAGAGAGATGCAAAAGTGTATATTTATATCCTCACAAGGTGACCAAACTCGTAACGATCTAATTTCAAAAGCCACTTCCTATCCAACCCTATGTCCTCTTCAGAGCAGGAGCAGAGGGTTGAACCCTGGAGTGCATGTCTTTTCTTCTTTCCTGAAGTTGACAGAGGATGATGCAAGACAGTGAGAGCCAGCAAGGTTATAAGGGGCTTTATGTTCCCCTGCGGAGAGTCTGTGGCTAAACACTGGTGATTACAACACTCTTTCCCGTTAAGCCAAACACTGCACTTGGAATCCGCGACGCAATGTCCCCAGACAGTCCGTATCATCTGTTGAAGATGACAAGCCACCCAGACCTATTTGCCATCACTGGTGAAAGTTAAAGACCAGTTCCTCGAATGAGTGTGAAATAAAGAATTTCTCAGATCCATAGTCTACTGCTCTATAACCCTCTATTTGGGGATGTCGGCCATCTGGCGTGTGGGGCTTTGAGATGGTAGAGACTAAATCCACCATGTTGCAGGAGATAACTTCTTTTCCACTTCCTTACTTTGCCTAGAACAACAATCCTCAGAATAAGAAATACCTGAAGCCCCACAGATTCAGGTATGCGTGAGGCAGGGGCCAGGCGATTCTCACGTGGCAGTCCACTCTCTGCAACTAATAAGAACACTACTCCTGGGATGCTTCAATCCCTCTTTGGAAGGATACTTTCATTTTTGTAGCTCTGAGTGTTCTTGGGGACCAACATACATAGTACAGTACAAACTCTTGCCGGTCCCCTTTCCTCCAAACCACTTGGCTCAGACCTGAAAAATGATATCATGTGTAAGGTATATCCTAACTCTTTTCATCACTGATTTTCTCCCAGACTGCTTTCGACACTTCTACCCTGAAAAAAAGCAACAAATTCCTGATACACAGACTTTCAAAAACAGCTCGAATGGCTGAATGCACAGATGCAATTTCACTTCAGGAAACAGCTCCTAGAGGCCTCCTGAAAGCTGTGGAGGGTCTCCGAGGCCTTTGATCTGTGTCACCGTCTTAAGTATCTTTTCTAGAAAAAAAATTTTTAAATATCTTCTCATGAGCCTACTCCAAAGTCAAATGCACTGGTGAGAATATGCTTGGAGTGATTTGACCAGTGAGCATTTCTGCTGTGGGTAACTGGGCAGAGACCAGCTATCGACTCACTCAGGGGCCCAACGCAGGAAGTCTGACAACTGCCTCTGTTCCACAAGCTGCCCATTGTGCTTTCAAGAACAAAGGTTGTAACAGATGTTTGCACAAGAGTTGTCCAGTTGAAAGACTGGATCCAAGCCAAATTAAAAATAGGACTTTATTAAAGATATCACACTTGTTCAGTGACAGTTCCTCACCTGTCTTTGTATCACCCAAGGTCAATGTTGCCAGCTGCTTTTTATATAGGCTACTGATTCCCATGTTATCTTTTTAAAAATTCATGCCATATGCTATGTAAAATCTCATCTCACTTAACTGACTAGGGTACCAGTGTGACATGTCTTGGATTGGGACAGAAGCCACCCATTACCACTGGATCCGCTTTCTCCTCCTGGGATGAGTGCACCACTCAGATTACACCTAAATGATGCACACACTAAAATGTATTCAGCTTTCCTTACGTCAGCAAGCATCTACTGAGACCCGGAATCATGCAGGCTTTCAAAGCCCTGCAGATACAGTGGTGAAAAAGCCCACAGTGGTCTGACCCCATGGAGTGATGAATCAGGTACTGGAGTCTGTATTTGTTCCATGGAGAGTCTTTCCGAGGTTTGGTGAGGTTTCTGATTCCATCTGAGAACACTACCTTCAAATACATTAAATACCCGTGGGTTACAAAGAAAATCAAAGACTATGAAATTGTTATTTAGGCAACTTAAAAACTGTCATATAGTAATACGCATGTACCTACTAATAATACACCTTATATAATTTTTGTGGCATATCTGGCGAGTAGCCTAATTTAGAAATGATGACATTTCAAGGAATCAGCAATAACTGTAATGTTATATAAAGTGTTTGTGATCTGTTGCTGACAATGTTCCAGCTACTTCTATGACTCTGTTTTGATGGCTCCACTCATACTAGTAGGAAATGAGAGATTTCAGATTAGAGGTTAGTGAAAAAAGATGTAATTTTTTCCCCCAATTAAGTTCACAACCTGTCTCTTGAATATTTATCTTTAGATGGCTTGGGGCTTTGTCAAACCAGGTTGTAGATGACGAATTTGGTAATTCTACTTACTGGGCAACATCTCCACGTATAAACAAAATATAATGTGTGGCAGGTTATGTGACAGAAAGGTACAAGCTCTACCAAAGTATCTACTCCATCATGGGGCAAGAAGAGTAGCACATCTGGAGGAAGCAAGAGGTAGGATGGCGCATAGAAGAAAGTAAGATTAAGCCAAGCGAAGAAGAATAAGAAAAGGGAATGTGAGAACCAGGTTGTTTTAGGTGAAGAAAACGTATTTGCAAACTCTGGAAAGCAAAATAGAAGCATAGGAGGGATGAGAAAGGTTTCTGGGGTTAGATTGTGAAGAGGCAAGAAATGTGTGGTTGGGAAGAGTTAGGAACTGAGACTGGAGTGGTGATGACTTTGGATTTTAAGAGACAGAACAGTGAAGAAGCATGGCTGGTTGTCAGGAAGTGTGTTAATTAAGAAAATCTCTTTGATCGCTACGTGAGCTGCAGATCAAGGGCAAACGGAGAAAGGCAGAAAAGCCAGTTGGAGGCTCCCAGGTTAAGGCAGCCCCTGCTTTGATATGGTGGGTGGAGGAGATGTGGGAGTGAGCAGGAACTGTGGTACAAGGTGATGCCTTTACTGCCATTGAGATTGCAGAAAGACACACGAGTTTTGGGTGAGGTGGAAATGTTGAACCTGGCTTAGAACATGAAGGAGTTCCTGTGCCGCTGAGAAACTCTAGGGGCTACCACCGCTTTGCAGTTGCTTATCTGCATAAAATCTAAAGTAAAGGAATACAAGCTAAACTTAGGTATAAATTAAATAACACTTCTCCTAGAGAGAAAATTCAAAATTCAGAAGTCGATGAGGAACTATATTGAATCACATATTAAGTATATTTAAAAACTATATTTAATGAACTATAACACCCATGATATCTACTTTGTGTATACCTTCTTAGTCCTCAATTCTTTTTTGATCTAGGTATGTTTGTGTTATCTTCGCATATAGGTAAACCAATACTGAGAGAATACAAATAATTTTTAGGTCATGTAGTAAGAGACAGAACTGGGCTTTAAACCAGGTCATCTATGGCAAACTCGTGCCCTTCATGTTATACTCTAGGGGTTCCCTAACTAATTACCCTTCTTGGGATAAAATTATAACATTTCACTTACATAAAAGAAAAATTTTGATTTTCTCTTTCTGTCTCCTTAAAAACTCAATCAATTTCAAGGGCTGGGGATGTAGCTCAGTGGTTCCACCACCTGCCTCGCAAATGCAAGGTCCCGAGTTCAACCCCTGAACCCCCCCAAAGTCAATCAATTTCTAAAAGTTTCCTGCACATTTTCATTGAGGGCATACAGGATGTCTAATGAAACTTTTAAAATCTATTTCATTGCTTTGTATAGCATGTATTAAAAACATATGTGTGAAATGAGAGGAAACACAAGTTTCACCTGAGTTAGTTCATTTAGGAAGAAGACTCTGCACCGGAATTTTATGAATTAGGTAGTGCTATGTTAGCTGTAAGTGATACAAATCTACAAACCAGATTCAAACGAGTGTAAGGAGGAAATACAAAGTTTACTTTAAGGGTAGATGAAAACTCTCCTCTTCAGGGTGGCTGAATCCAGCTAAGGGTCCCACCTGTGACTAATTTGGTCTCCCTCTTTCCTTCACCGTGCTCAGTTTCTTACAAGGTTGCTCCCAGTAGCTCCAGGCTCACATCCTCCTACATCCACTTCCAGGAATAAGAGCTTTTTATTCCAGTCACTCCAGTGTGATTCTTTGAATTGCATCTCTTTGGTCTGGCTGAAAAAAGCACTTATATTGAGCCAACCTCTGTGGTCAAGAGGAAAGTCTGCGATGTCTGGTTGGGTCTGAGTCATGAGTTCACCCTTCAGGCGAGGTGGGGTGGGAGTTTGTGGGAAAGGATGAAGGTATTCCCAAAAGCAGATGAAATGATGGGAGAAGGGCACTGGGCCTCCCCAAAAATCCAGCATCTGCTAATAGCAAAGGGAGGAATATGTTCTGGGCAGGCAAAAACAACAGATGTCCATTACATTTGGCTACAGCAAAATAAGATTCTGGTTTGTCACAAAGAATGCAGTTTTCATATAAATATCTTTGTGTCTAGAGATAAGAATATTTTCGACAACAGTAAGTTCTATAGTTAACTATTCATTCACCTTGTGTTACTTTACAATAGTCATTTCGATTTTAATTAGAATTGACTAACCTAACCAAACATAAAATTTTAAGGGACACTTATTTTCAAAAACCAGAAACAACCACTAGCAATGTCATCTGGCTTACTGTCAGGAATTTCTAAGCTAATATATTCTGTGATTTAAAAAAAAAATTGTCCCTGACACCAGTGTAACTTCTGTGCAAAGAATAAGTGACTAATCTTAGAGCAAAACAAGAAAATTTGCCCACATTATTTAAGACCTATTTGTTTCCTACATCCGGACAGTCCAAGTTATCATAGTGAGGGAAACCTTTACTGGTTTTAGACTAATAATTCGCTATACTTTAGATGGGAAGACTTGTGCTTTACGGTATATCTTCATAGACACCAATGACATACACAATTATGTAAATGTAACATTTAACAAAATAAGAACAAAATTCTATCTGTTAGAGATGAACTATAGCATTCTCAAGATGTCTGGAAGCGTTAGTTTTGTCTAGAAGTAAAGCAAAGGAAGGAATAACTAGCTATATAGCATTACCAGTAGGCAAATACATTACCATTAGCAGTGTATTTCTGTAGTGTAATATTAGAATGGCCCCACAGATATGTATTTGGATATTTCTTAATGAATAACTTCATCTCACCACAAAGCAGAGCAAAATTTGATTTTGGGTTTTTGTTAGATTTTTCTTTTCTCCCTCTCCTTCTTTTGTTTTTGGCACCCATAGAGATTGGTTAAAGAAGGAACAATAAAAAATGGTTAAAAAAAACTAATGAAAATAAATATTTCAAGATCAAGACGATGCCAGGCAGGATAAAGTTTATGTTCATTAAATACCAACTGCATACATGTTATTCTGCAATTGAAGCAAATCTTTTTACTTTTGAATAAGTTTAGACTTACAAAACAGTTGCAAATATAGTACAGAGAACTTCCATGTGGTCTCAACTCAAGAAAAGGTCCCACAATGGATTTAGTACTGTTCATGTTCATACATCTCTACATAGCCTTCAGGCTGCATTGTTTTCACAAAATATTTGCACTAATAACGAGTTATGAGAATAGTGAAGATGCTCAGTTGGGAAATCCATGACATCAAATGTTGTAATTTCCTTGTTTTTCACTTTTTCTGTGAATTCATCCAGTTAAAAGTCGGTGGCTGTGGATGTAGCACCGTGGTATAGCACTTGCCTCGTATGTCTGACCTGGGTTTGATCAACAGCAGCAAAAAACAAAAAAATCGTATTCAGAGGCCAGGGATGCGGTTCAGTGCTAGAGTGTACACTCAGCATGTGCAAGATCTGGGTTTGATCTTCAGCACCTATACAGAGAATTATGCATAAAACATATGCATTTGGGATATTTTGCCTAAATACTTTACCAACGGAAGTATTTTGTAATCATTCAGATATCTCCTCTTTAAACTGGAAATAGTTTGATGACTGATGTAGATGCAAAAGTGGTCAGCAAAGCATCTCAGTACAATGCTATGAGGAAACTATCAATATTCGATTAACTCAAAAGATAGGCACTGCTTTTCCAAGATGCTGAACAAATAAACAAACAAGAGCAGGTCGTTAGCCACTTGTAACTTTAAACTAGTCCCTCCTTTTGATGTACCTATATCTTCTTTGGGGAAATTGCCTCGGCCCCACACTCTTGGTGGTAGGGCCACTCTTTATACTGGTTTCCCACTATGTAAGGGGGATCAGCTGCTCCTTCCCTCCATCCTGAAGAGCTCAGGAGGAGGCACAACTTAAGCACAACAGTTTCCATGACCGTGGGTCTTGAGCAGATAACAGGATGAAAACACTGGCAGCTCACCAGACATGCTGTTAATATTTCATTCCTATTGCTCAATCCTCCTTTCCTGCCCATGTCTAAGCCAGGTTCTATAGTGACCACCATTCTGTGCATGCCCACCCTCAGTTTCCGTCTAACGAAGTCCCTTTTACTTAGATTAATAGAACTAGTTTCTGTGGCTTGTAAGTTGGTGACATAAGTAAAAAAGCAAGGTATCTCTTTAAGTGTTATTAACTACTTAGAGGTTTAGAATTCTTTGGGGGGGTGCTTCTTCAAAAACATGTTCTTATCCAATCCTTCCCCTTGTATTTAATATCTAAGCCTTAGCTCCTAGCCATTCTGTAGTCGAACTTCTCCCCCAGGTGATGCCTTCCATGCAGGCAAGTCCCTTGTCCTCAGCCTGGAGCACTGAGTAGGACACACTGCAAGCACACAGGAGATGGCAGGGGAAGAAATGCCTGGCTCTGAAAACCACTTCTCCTACACTCTCAGTTTGTTTGGGCTGCTATAATGAAAGCCCACAAACAGAGTGGTTTATAGACAATAATTATTTCCCATAGTCTTAGGGGCTGACAATTCCTAGATCAAAACACCAGCGGATTTGGGATCTGGTGAGAGCCTACTCTGGGGTTCACGTATCATTGTCTTCTCATTGTGTCTTCATGTGCAGCAGGGAAAAGGACTCTCTCGGTGGTCTCTGTCTGTTTCTGTCTCTGTCTCTCTCTCTCTCAGCAGCACTGGGAAACGAACCTAGGGCCTTTGCATTAAGCTACATCCTCAGCCCTTTATTCTGAGATAAGTTCTTACTTAAGTGACTAAGTTGCCTAGGCTGGGCTTGAACTTGTGCTCCTCTTGCCTTAGCTCCCAGAGTGTTGGGATGACAGGTGTGTAGCACCACATCTGGTTTCTCTGAAGTCTCTTTTATCAGTGTGCTAACCCCATTATAAGGGCTCTACCCTATCCATGTGACCTAATCACCTTTCCAAGGCCCCCACTTCCTAACACTGTCACCTTGGTGGTTAGGGTTTCAGTATTAGAATTTTGGAGGGCCGCGAGTGTTTGGTTCACAGCGCTCAGCCAATACACACCCTTTGCCACTGTCTAAGAGAAGTCGCATTTTTACCTTTGTGACAGTTATTTTAACTGACTTCTGGTGAAGAGCCAGTAATTGTGTCCAATTCCAAATTAGCAAAAGCAGATGCTGTTGCACTAAATATTGAAGAAGATCCCTTTCAAGGTGCCAGAAATTTTGTGGCCACATCGTTGTCATATAGATTGCAAAGTGTTTATCAACTTTAACTTCATCAAACAGGTCCATGTTATTACTTGGCCCAGGATGCTTTAGAAAGAAACTATTTTCATATGCTATGTGAAATCTTTGGGCAGATCGCTCACTTGAAGCGAGACTATTTTTCTTTAGAGTAAAGATGCATTCAGTCATGGGCTTATAACATGGAGAAATAGTACAGGTGACCAAAGACATAACACTACTGTTTAGCAAATGAGGGTGATGCTTACAACAGGACTGGATGTGACAGCTTTCAAAGCACCGTGTATATTTCTAGACATATGCATGCATAGTTCTGACAGCATGTCACTTATAATTTTTGTAATAATATGGATATAATTTATTAGAATTCAAATATAGAATAAACTAAGCAATGCTTCGGCCCAAAGTCTTAATTCGTCTCTTGCTGACAGTTTTGTATGTGTTTTAAGTAGAAACAAAGACATTATAATTGAATAAACATTTTGCTTCCACTAACCATGCCCTCTCAGGGTTAAGGGCGAGCAAATGGTGTAGTGCTGAATCTCTGCAGAGGTAACCACAAATAAGACAAGCTTGCAGGAGAGGTGGGTTTCAGTTTTCCTGGTTGCCTGCCATGGAGGTTTGCTCCTGTGTGATTGATTGCCCTGGTGACTAATACCAGTTGGCAGACATTAGTAACACTTTGTCTTGTTTTTGGTACAGTTGTTAGCTTTTCTATGTTTAGCATGTTTTCATATTTTAATAA
This sequence comes from Fukomys damarensis, assembly GCF_012274545.1. Lineage (NCBI taxonomy): Eukaryota > Metazoa > Chordata > Mammalia > Rodentia > Bathyergidae > Fukomys > Fukomys damarensis. Next base: position 4,865,125 of record NW_022900940.1, on the reverse strand, counting down.
GAAATGAATATATATATATATATGCATATATTCAGCATTAGCCTGAAACTTGACACATTTGATTCTGGGGTAATTTATAGCTTCATCTGTATTTGACATAACTACAAGATGCTTTCAACATATGGAATTATGTTTGTAAAATTTAACCTTATTACATTCCTTTTCCAGCCTCTGTACATTTTTTATACACATTTACTTTGCATTTTAAACATTTTGATTATACATTGTTACTGGTGTTGGCATGATTTTTCAGGACGGATGGAGAATGAGAGAAAACCAGGGGATATGAAGAGTTGTTTTTTGTTTTTTTGACAATTAACCAGAAGCTCCATTTCTTTTTTGAACCAAGATGGATGAGGTACCAGGCTGCAATCCTTTGTGATTTCGCCAACAACATGAGTACCGGGAATGTTTTCTACCCCTGCACTAAAGTATCCAATGAGGTGTTGGAAACATGTGGACCTTTCCAGTATTTCGCATGGTGCACTTGCTCCCTTGTGGGAGTTGGAACATGGCCACCAGGCAAACCATGTGAAAGTCATGAGCCTCCGACAATGGTGTGATGGAAATTTAAATAGGCGAGGACCTGTGCCAGGTTTGTGGAGTATTGTTTTAGGCTGACTTTAGCTCAAGCCAGTGAGTGGTTTGGCTTTCGTACTTTAGGGCAGAAGTCTAAAATGGCTTAGGTCTGTCTTCAAAGTCCTGGGAGTTTCCAGATATTCAAGAAAGCCTCCCTGTCTTCATTAGAAGACCGTTGTAACTGACTGGCTTGACCTAGGAAATCCCTGAGGAAAGATGTCTCTGAATGGTTTTAATTTACAATGACAAACTACAACTAAAATGGAGCAGATGACACCCCATTCTGTATTTGCTTATTTCCATTTATTGCAATGGAGAAGCACATTTTAAGTGCTTTATTATGTTCTTTCTATGAAGTTCAGTTAGCATTGCCTGGGGCCCAGGAGAAGAGAAAACTTGGAGGTTTTTCTTAAACAAAAGAGAGGAGAGCTTGCTCCTGAAACAGGTTTCCCAAGGTCATGGCCACTTCTAATTACAATTCTAATGAAACATAAGGAGATCTTCCCAGGAGATCATTACTTGGTAATTTTTCAACAATAGCTATACTATCTCCTTCCCTATTTGGAAAATACAGAAAAATGGCCCATCAGTGGCCCTACCATAGATTTCATTTTCATACTCAGTATTTTTGAATCCCTGATTAGTTCTCTGACAAGGAGCACAGTTATATACAGCATGAAATATGAGCATTATCTGTGCTTTGGTCTTAATTTAAAATTTGCATTATACACTATTTATGTAGACCTTCTCTGCAACCTTTCAAGTGCTCAAAGAAACAATTTTCCATTAGAAGAGTTTATCTTGAAATATCTGTCTGAGCATTGTAAATAGCATGTTATGGATCACGCGTTTATTTAGACAAGTGAAATACAACATCAAAAGCTATTGCTGAAAAACTAGGCTGATATGGGCATTAAAAATATAGCACCATATATCTCAGGGAAGAAAGTTCTCCGACTCCCACGTGCTATGATGGGGAATATTTAGACTCTCTAGCAAAGATTACATGTTTCTTGATTCATCTCACAGCACAAGTCTACTTCATTTGCAAAGTGATAACCTATTACCATAACTAAACCGCCTATTGCATGGAGGCTCAGAAATAAAATAAAAAGATTAGCCAGTTATCTTATTTACATATATTGAATTGCAGTAATACAGCCCGATCTCTGCCTCTCATTTGATTCTAATTAAAGCGTAGCAGAGAAACTGCAATCCACACAAGAGCTTATTTTAATAGTCAGAGCTGGCAAAGTCCCAATATCACAATGTAGCAATTAACAGCACGGCTGTATTTGCTATTCATGGTTTGATGTAAAAACTTGTTTATTAAGATGGGCTGGAGGCGCTGGTGTGCAATAGACCTGCATGTAATTAGATTCCAATTATTTGTCTGTTTCTGATATTGTAAACTGGCACTTAGCACATCAGTTAAATTGACACACGGCGCTGCATGGTTTACTCGGTAATTAAAACATGTTCTGTTAATTAGATGATGACCACTTTATTTCAGGGCTCTTGTGTTTGGGTTTTCTAGTGTGCTCTGTTTGTATCATGAGCCACCAGACGCTCCTCTAATGAGTCCTTGTTTTGTTTCAATTACCACCTGCTGTTCAAAAGCAAAGCTTGTTTTAACTAAACAAAATTAATGCTTGTCTCTTCCTTTGTAAGAACTTAAACGTTAGACAAATTAATACGCTTATTATCGAAGTGCTAAGCTCTGGTTTTAAAGACTGCTAAGGCAATTAGAAGAAAGTTATAAAATGTTGTAGTGTGTGGCATAAATATTGTTTAGCGTATTAAGAGGCTTTACAAACAATGAAATATTTGCTGGAGTTGAAAGGGAGCACAGGGACTCAGACTGCCCACCCCAAAATTAAATCAGCCCTTGCAGTTTATAAAGAGATCTGGAAACTAAAGAAACCAGGGACTTTCTAGGAGAAGGGATCAGATGAAGTTGAGCATAAAGACATGTGGTGTGGGCCATAAATACATCTATGAATGATATTGGAACTACTGGGGTGTTTTTCAAAACTATGCACTTGCTGCATATTGTCTTACATAAGCTATGTTGTTTAAATGCTGAAGAAACAGCAACAGCTGTTTCTTAAAACTTTTGACTACAAATACTCCTAGCAATGCCACTTTGTATTTCATGAGGCTCAGGGCTTATTCTGTTAATGAAGTTTCTTATTCCACAGCCACCTCCTCATCTGTGATTCTCCCATGAAACCACCAGAACACAATTCCTTTTTTATATTTCCACAGCCCTCCCCATTCCCATTCCAACAGCTTCTCATTGTATACCATGCATCACGAGCACTCCTCTGGTCCAGAGTTGGGAACTGTCATCACGCAAGGGTAGGGACCAAAGGATGACTACTTATTTCCCAGAATATCTTCATCACTGGGTTTGGAGAACTCATTAATGAGGATAATAAAGTGATGTCAGGCAAGTTAGCCACTAGTGTGTGCCTACGAAGCTACTGTAACTACAGACAGGTATTCTAAATTAGCATGAAAACCTCTCAGCTCATTCTCTTCCCCTGGTACCAAACCAACCAACTCAATAGCTGATTTGTCCTACACCAAAAAGCCTATGCAACATAACTTCAGAGTTGTTGAGATGTCCTCCTTTGCAAATTTCAATTCAGAATTATTCAGGGTTCAATTCCATGTCTATTAAAGTTGACATCTGGCACCTTTAACAAATCTTTACTAGCAAATCTTGAATGGTGTAGACATGATGCAAAGTTTCCTGGACAGTCTTTTAATTCCAAGGTGAATCATGTTCTCCTGCAGTGATGATGGCATTATTCTTACAGGTATTTGTCTAGAGTCTGAAACACCACTCCTTCTGCCTATTCAGTGATAGTAATGATGCAACATGGGTTGCGAATCTGAATTTCTGGACATCAGGGCCTAAGACCAAAGCCCTACCTGGGCAGGCGATACGCCTATGTACAAAAAATAATGCCACACTTTGTTTGGAATTTTAATTGAAAAAAGTTCTCTGCAGCGGAGTTTTATACCTTAGGGGTACATTTCCAAAGCAATGGGTGGCAAGTGAGCTGCAAGACTTCTATTGATATTAATGGCAACTATGGAGCTAAATCACTGAGCACCGCTCGGAAAACTTACTCCTTAATGCTGCAGTTGCCTTAAATTAATATTTTACAAAGACCCAAAGTAATTAGACTGTGTCTTACTAAATGCTCCATTTACTCATTAGATATTTGAAAATGCATCTTTTGCTGCAGGCCCATTGGGGCACATTAACTACTCTAAAATATATAAATGACTTCAGTGGGACCTTTTTAAACATGCTGGTGCAGGGGAAAGCCACGGGCTCCTCACTGGCGACCAATTAACATTGGCCCATTAAGGCACACACTGGTGGGACTCAAGGGATACGGTGTGGTTATAGCTACCCAGATCCAGGAAGTAATGAGTTCTTTTCAACCATGTCTCATGTACATACTTTAAATGTAAACCTTCACTTGCATCCTTGTGGTATACATGTGCTATTTGTGGCCTGGGAAGGTCTGTATTCTTTTGTCTGATTTTGCTTCTGGGTTCTCCTCCTTTCCCATTTCCTCTATGGGAAGCTGATTCCTCTCCCAGCTCCAGAGTGAGAAGGCCAAGTTAAGTCCACTGGTCTTGGTACAGGGATTGGCTCAAAGATGCACCTGTCAACCAAGATGGACCAATCCCTGAAACCAAGGATGCTTATTTAATAGTTGAAGGAAGAGAAGTTTTCTGCTGGATAGGGGACTGGGCAGAAAAAGCCTCCCAAAATGCTGGCAGACATTTTTTATTACCTCTCTTGAGCAAAGAGCCAACCCAGAGGAAGCAGAAAATCTAGGTCACATTATCTGTGACTTCTGTCAAGCCTCATGTGAGGTCAGTGCGTCTTTACATTCATGTGCATGATTATCTTCTCTACTTTTCTTCACCATTTGTTTCTGCACCTGAGCCAGTTTAGCTTATTTTTATTTTTTACTTACAAGTGGATATAATGGTACTTTTTGTATCACGGCTAAGCTATTTCATTTGTTGGGGAGAAGATAAGCTGAAGAGAAGGTAGATTCTTCACCTGGGGTCCAAATCTAAGTTCAGACAGTCATTCTCTAAAATAAGAAACAACATTTTATTCTATGTGCATTTTTCAGGGGAGTCAAATGTTTCCCATCTCACAAGTTTCAGAATAAGAATCCTAGAAGATCAGCAGGAAAGGGGCAACAACATGGAGAATGATTTGTTTGATGCTGCCTGCCTGGTAAGTGTCAATTTTAGGGTCTCTGCCTTAGCTAAAAGTCGAGAGAACACATAGAGGTTCTCTGAGTTAACTTTGCATAGTGAAATGGTGGAGCTTTTTAGAAACTCGAATTGGCTGTACAGGGAGATAAATCAGGCACACTGGCACTGCGTATGAATAAATGAAGTGGTTCTTTTTTTTTTTTTAAAGCCTAACAATTCATTTGTTTCAGAGTTTACTGTGTTTATGTGCGCATAATATACTGTACTTGTCTGATTGTATCTGCAGGAGATATATTCCAAGATACTTGTGGATACCTAAAACCACAGATAATATTGAACCCTATATGCTGTATTTTTCCTATAGATAAATACCTATGATAAAGTTGTTTATAGATTAGGCAAGTAAGCAATTAACAATAGATAATAATAAAATCATTATACTGTTATAAATGCTACGTTTCTATGGTCCCTTTCTCTCCTAATGCCAATTATACGTTCACCTTTTCCATTTAAAAAAAGCATTTTATTACCTGTAATCTCATCATTCTGGACGGCGGAGGCCAGAGGATTCCAAGCTGGAGACCAGCCTGAACAACTTAGCAATACCTTGTTACAAAAGGTTAAAAAAAAAAAGTTGAGGGCGGGCGATTTAGCTGAGTGGTTCCGGTGGCTGCCTCGCAAGCACAAGGACCTGAGTTTGATCCCCGGTACTAGAAAAAAAAAAAAGTAGAGATTGTAGTCCTGGGTCTAATTTTCAGTACCAGAATATCAGGAAAAACAAAACAAAACAAAACAAAAACAAAAACCCCACACATGATAGCTTCACTTTGGCATCTTTTTAATTAACAGCATCACTACTTTTATTCTTTGGTGTCATTATTAAATAAAATGAGGGTTATTTAAACACAAGCCCTGCAATCAATGTGACAATCAACTTGATGATTAATGCAACTACTAAGAGACTAACAGGTGGGAAAGGTTTACAGCATGGACACACAGGGCAAAGGAATGATTCACATCCCGGGCAGGGTGGTGAGATAGTGCAAACTTTCTTCAAGCTACTCCAAATGACACACAAAGCTGGTGTTTAATTTTGAAATTTTTAATTTCACATTTCCCTACCATGGATTTTTGCAGGTAACGGAAACAATGAAGCAAAATTCAGGATAAGGATTACTAATTCACATATACTTTTCCCCCTCCACATAACCTCACATCAAAGGGCTTGCAGTAAGGAAAAAAAAGAGCTATGGTCCATGTTGCACTGCAGTGAGAGTACAGAATCGAACTTTGTTGCATTTAGAAAATGCTCTTGGTAGCTGGTTTTTTGAAAGAATAAATAAAATTGACAAACCCTTAGCTAATCTTATCAAAAAAAGGAAAGAAAAGGCTCAGATCCATGCAATTAGGAATGAAAAAGGTGAAGTCACAACAGATCCGAAAGAAATCCAGAGGATCATGAACACCTACTTTGAGAACCTGTACTCTAATAAAATGGAAAACACAGAAGAAATGGACAGATTTCTAGATACTTATGAATTACCAAAGTTGAACGAAGAAGATAAAAACATTTTAAACACCCCAATCACAATCAGTGAAATTGAAAATGTAATTA
>NW_022900940.1:4840569-4856287 GCF_012274545.1 Fukomys damarensis | reverse complement strand
AAAGAAAAAAATGTGAGAGAATGAGAAGATGAAAATAAAGTGTTTGTAGATGGGGAGGGGAGGGGGGTGTGAAGGGAGGGCAGAGGTAAGGGGAAAAAAATGAGAATCAAGACTTGCCATGTAAAGGTACATGATCCCAACAATGAATGTAACTGTACTGTATCCCTAAATGTACCAATAAACTCAATAAAAAAAAAAAAAAAAAGAAAATGCTCTTGGTTCAGGTTCATTACTGATAGCCTTGAAATACTTTAACGCCACAGATATGGAGGCCAAGACAGTCAGGTCCTTTTCTAACTTCTCTCAGATGCTTATTGACATCTTTGTCATCTAATCTGGATGAAAATATGGTGATGGCACAAGCATAAGAAACATAGCAAAATTAAAGCAAACTTAACCTTCCCTTTTACTCTGGAAAGCTGCAAAATCATTTCATCAAAAGGATCCATCAAAAGCATGGGCTCTGGAGCAAGACTGAGAGTTCACATCTTGGCTTTACTTTTGGCTGTGTGATCTTGGGTATGCAGACTTACATTTCCGTAGCCTAGTTCATAATTTAAAAAGTGTTAATAGGCCGAATTATAGCAGGTGGCTTGGCATTCATCCACATGTGAAGAAAGAGCAATCCTGTGTAGCTCAAACAGACACCTATTACATACACGTGTTTCCCGGGGCTACTGTAATGAAGAATCACAACTAGGGGGCTTAAAATAGCAGACATGCATTCTCTCATATTTCCAGAGTTTAGAAGTTCAAAATTCAAGGCATGTCCTAGACCATGGTTGCTCTAAGAGCTCTAGGAAAGAATGTCTCCTTTCGCAGTTTTAGTGCTGACAATCTCTTTTGTTCTTTGGTCTGTGGATACATTGCTCCAATCTCTGTCTGCCTTCAGGTGGCATCTCACATTGTGGGTGTCCACACATCTAAACTCCTTTTTGTAAGGATGCTTGTCATTGGACTTAAGGTCCATCCTGATCCAATGTAACCTCATCTAACTTGATGACTCCTACAAAGACCCTAATTCCAAAATAGGTCCTATGCCCATGTATTGAATTTTAGCACTTGAACATTTCTTTTTGAAATTTTATTCCCGAAGAGTTCCTGCAGTACATCTAGAGTACTCTTATTTTTTTCCTTAACTGCACATTTGTTTGGTCACAGGTGAAGCTACTTGTCCTGTTGTTGGTTGTGTTTATAAAGATGTCCTCTACATCATTGTAATGGAATCTCCAATTTTTACCTCTTTTTTTTTTTTTTTTTTTGGTAGGGGGATTGAACTCATAACCTTGTGCTTGTGAGGCCCGTGACAGACCACTGAGCTAAATCCCCGGCCCTCCAATTTTTACTTTTATTTGTATGTTTCTTTGCCACTGTATCAGATTTTCCTAAAAATATATTTCTGAGAATCATAACTCCCCAGAAAAAGTCCCTCCTAAAAAGGAGTTAATTTAAAAAATTGTGAAATGTACACATTTCCCTTAGGAATTTCGCATCGTATATGCTAAAAGCTATAAGAAGTCCTCCATGAGAGAAACTTATCTAACTTGGTCTAATCTAATATTTGACTGTTTTATTCACAAAATAATGTGGTTTATTTTGTATTTATACTGGCTGAGGTTTGGTGAGTTTTTTGACACTATAGGTTGGAGTTTTTTATTACATTTGGAAAAATCTTCAACATAGTTTTTCAAATGTTTTTCTACTCTATCCTCTATTTTCCTTATAGGACTCCAATTATACAATTAGACATTTTAGCATTATTTCACAGATCATTGATGCTTTTTTTATATATTTAACTTTTCAACCTCTCTCTACCCCCAACTCTAGTTTGAGCACTTTTTATTAACCTCCATTTACTTATTCTTTATACTATGGTGGCCAGTTTGCTGCCAAAATTCTCTCATGGATTTAAAAAATACCATATATTCTATTTTTTGGTGCTAAATGTTTTGTGTGATTATTTGAAAAGTTTTTGTTTCTTGCCTAAAATTGTACCCATTATACCCACCATTTCTTACCAAACATTAATGTACTGATTATAATTAAGTGTTTGCCTCCTAATTTCAGCAGTGGTCATAAGCAAAAGTGTCCAGTTGGGGAAGGGAACCAACTCTTCCACCTGTAATACCAACCACCTCTAAAAGAGAGTGTCTTGAAGGCCCACACTTGGCTAGAGATTGAATATTCCACTTTTATTCTCCACAAGAATGGGAAGAGAACATATGCAGCTTTGGTCTCACCACCTTTCGTCTTTCAGACCCTGTATTTTACGTGGGTAGTTAGGAAACAAGAGTTTTTGAGATATGAGAAGAAACAATCGGGTTTAGGGTATAGTTCGGTGGTATCCCACTTACCTAGCATGTTCAAGGCCCTGGGTTTGATCCCCAGAACCACAGAAAAAAAGAAAGGAAAGAAGAAGGAGAAGAAAGTGACAGTGGAAAAGAAGGAAGAGGAGCTGAAGAAGAGGGAGAAGAATGAGGAGGAAGAGGGAGAAGAGGATGGAAAAGAGGAGGAAGATGTGCATAACCAAAACAAAGTGTAATTAATAAAAGCAAATCAATAGGTGACCCATTATAACTATTGTATACCTAGAATGTAGCAATAATGAAAAAAGAAAAAAAAAAAAGAAAGAAGTAATTCATGATTGATAGGATTACAAGCTAAGGAATTATTTGCACACCAAATATTTAAAAAAATAGTTGAGGAAAAAATAGAAAAAAATATTTGAGGGCTGGCTAAATGAGAGTTCATGCAACAGCTTAAGGAGATATAGTGAGCATTATCTTTGGAGAGGCAGCTCTTGTTTTATTTTTTACAAAAAAGTTTTAATATGCACAATGAAACAACATTATACTGAAGCTAGAGCTGTGGTATTTGTTTACTCAGAATATTTCTAGACTTAGAGCTCTTCCTCCTCCACCTTTCTCCTAAGGACACCAAGTAAAGAAGGGGTCAGCGGAAGAATGGTGCTGTCACTATCTTGTGACCGTCAGAATGATCTGATTTTACAGTGTTTGGAAACAGGTTGGTGGCTGTCCTCTATCAGGGTTGCTGTCTGTTCTGACATATAAAGTGAAGTTCGTATATGAATGTCTGTGCAGAGAAAAACAGAGGCGTTAAACTTATAACCCTGAGTTTATATAACAAACATCTTCCCATCCATGTAAGCCACTGTCGCAGGAGCCCACCATCTAGCTCTTTGCTTCCCTAATTACTGTCATCTAATTAAGCTGCAGCCCACCTACACATAGCCACCCTCACACCTGCTCATCAAAAAGTGGAATCAGGCAGGAGGACAAGTCACAACACTACGCTTCTTTTAGTCAAAGGTAAGTGGAAGAAACTTCTGTGAGATTTTCCTTGATACCTTAGATGGCTACTGATAAAACTTAAGGTAACTCTAGGACTTTAGGAACACCTATTTTAATAATCACATTTCCTAAAAATGTGTGCTCTGACATCAACAAGGTGTTGTTTCACCACGCAGGAAGTTAACCCAAAAAAGAATGTGCAAGTGGCAATTTCTACAGTAATAGATTTTGATGAATATTTTTTTTCAAAATGTTCTGCTGATGCTTGACATTGTGATGAATCATGCCAGATTACATCAATCATGTTGTGTCATTTAAAAAACAACAACCCCCAAACCACAATGTGGCTGTTAAAGATGGAGTTGTAATGGGCCACAGTTAGGAGGTATCCATTTTTAGAAAGAAAATAATACTGCAAATACTTAATAATTTCTACCCAAATACCAAATTGGAAAGGTTTCTAGACACTGTCTGAAAGGCAGACGTAAGAGAACAGTTTCATAATTTAATTTTTTAGCATAAAATATATGCTAAGGAAAAAATATCATCTAGAAAAATATTTTAAGGCATATATATTATAAATTCTCAAACTGTGATTAAGGACCATTCTCAAAAGATGGCTCAATTCTCTCCAATTTAAACACAATTCTTAGCTTATCAACTGTGTAGGGTGTAAAGTAACCCTTTCCACACAGACACAACTTTGTACCATACACTGATTCACTTGAACCAGGTACAGTTGAAGCACAAGAGGAAGGATTTATTCTAATAATTTCTGTACCACCCACAAAGTTCCTTGGGAATTTCTCTGTTACTGTAACCCTCTTTGGCATCATTTCTATGGAATGTCAATGAATGTTTCTATTCATCTTCCTTTCCTTTTTTTTTTGGCACTGGGATGGAAGTCAGGACCTTGGGGACCTTGCACTTGCTAGGCAGGCAGCAGCACCACTGAGCTAAATCCCTGGCCTCATATCCCTTTCAAATGCTGTTTAACTCAGCACCCTCTTTTCTTGACTCTAATAGAAACTGAACGGCACCTATTGCGTATTTCTTAAGATGCAAAAGTTGCCTCTTCGTTTTTGCATCTCCAAAACTATAATTCTCAAATTATTTTAGCCATAAAACTCTCTTGAAATAAAATTTTAATGTATAACTATTAAATCAAAGGGGATTGATTAAATTGAACACGGCTGATCAACTATATTAATTAGCATCACTAGGGACATAATTGTTGTTCTTGTTTTTCAAAGTTTTTGGCAGTTGAAAAGTTTTGAAAGATGTATGAGTTAGCTTTTTGTTACCGTAACAGACATTGAGGTAATCAGCTTATGAAGAGAAAACTGGCTCACAGTTTTGTAGGTTTCAGTCTACCACTGGGTTGGCCTCATTGCCTTTGGACTGGCATTAAAGCAGTGTATCATGGCAGCAGCATGAGACAAAGCTGCTGACCTAAAAGTCCAGGACACAAAAAAGAAGAAGAGGAAGGGGCTCCAGATTTCCTCTTCAACACAAAATCTGTCGTAAGTCTGCCTGGGGTTCAAATTCTCAGGTTAATTACTACTTTGGCAAGCTATCATCTCTCTCACAGCATCAGTTTCTCTCTGTAAAGCGGGAATGTTAATAGTGTCTGCCAGCCAGAGTTACTCTTGGGGGTAGATTGACATGGCACACAAAGGGGATTTCCCACAGGGGCCTCACTTCCAGCAAATACTCACCAACTACAGTGTACACTCTAAGAAAATGATAAGTCTAGGGCTGGGGATTTAGCTCAGTGGCACCACACTTGCCTTGCAAGTGCAAGGTCCTGAGTTCAATCCCTTGTACCAAAAAGAAATAAGATAATCTAAGGCAGTTTCTGCATGTCACTTTAAGTTTCCCAAAGTTCAACAATATAGTAATATTTTAAAATGATACTTAAGTTTAAAAATAACTATTTATCAGATTTTTATTACAGAATCAAAACATACAAATAAGAATTAATATTCATATTCACTACTTGAAGAAATAATAGATACCAAGACAGTGCCTTTTGACTGTAAGCTGCTGATAAGAACATCTCTGATTCTTCACACTTTTTCCCTTTAGCCATTAGAAAATATTTACACAACAGAGTTCTTCCTCATGGTTGGATTTCTTGCATTTTTGACCTTTGGGCACTGACTAGTAATGTTTGGGTAAACTCGGGCTTGCAAGTGGAAGTTGGAAAGACTGGAAATCCTTCATGGGGAATTGTGGCCATGGGCCTTTATAAAACTTATTTACCACCTGTTCTCAGCTGCTTGCTTCATGAAAACTGGTGGTGTTTTCGGTGGGTTGATGCTTCCCACTTGTAAAGAACTACTTCTACTACCTATGTTTTGCAACATGTGAGAGTAAGTTATATGGGAAGGAGACAGAATGTGGACTGCTTTGATGACAGTTGGCCATTACCAAGGAAACTGCTCCCTTGGAAACCATGGTCAGTACATCTTCTAGTTGCACTTCTAAGATTTACACAGTCACTACCATGCAAGACATATTTTAAAACACAAATACATAGGGAAGAACAATTGAAATACCAATAAAAATAATGATGTTGATAAGGAATTCTTTGCTTTTATGGAAAAGTTGTTAGGGTGGAATTACAGTGTTCAGTAGAACACCTCTAGGGGTGTTAACTCATAAATAGAAAACAAAATGTCCCCAGTTTAAGGCAGCCTATAAAACAAAACAAATCTAAACCAGATAATCATTGGGTTTGCTATTCAAAACACACATGGATTTTAAGACTTCATGAAAATATTTGTAAGGGGCTTATTTCATACATGAAACACCCCCAAGTAAGTTTAGTTAAAATTTGCCTAAATTTGTCTAAATTAAAGAGTGATGTGGTCAAAAGTAGAGAAGATAATGTTGAAGGCCAGTATGGGAAAGGATAGAATGTGAAGATCTATCAGAAATTAAGAAAAGCAACTCTGAAGTAAAAATCTAAGATGGAGAAAAACATGCTTTTAAAAGAACATTTGCAAACACTTTATTTTCATCTTTTCATTCTCTCACATTTGTAGATGGGGAGGGGAGGAGGGGGGGAGGGGAGGGCAGAGGAGGGGAAAAATATGGGGAGGGGAGGAGGGGGTGAGGGGAGGGCAGAGGTAAGGGGAAAAAATGAGAATCAAGACTTGCCATGTAGAGGTACATGAACCCAACAATGAATGTAACTGTACTGTATCCCTAAAATGTACCAATAAACTCAATAAAATTAATTAAAAAAAAGAACATTTGATTTATTTATGGTTCTTAAAGAGGACTGTAGCATGCCACCCCAGGAATGCCTACATTGACTCACTGATTTTGAAAGGTTAGAGAGAGTTAAACTTTGACCTAGAAATGTTTTTAAAAGATAGAAAAATAAAAATTTAATATACATTACAAATATAAATTTCATGGAAAGTGCATAGTTTCTATAAAAATAAATTATGAATTATAATTAATGCAGTAAATTAAGATTCATTGGAATTAGAATGTGAAGGGTTTATACCAAGAAGGAAGGTGTTTTTTCCAATTAAACATCTGTGTTAATATTTCAGAAGGCTAAAGAAAAGATACATAATGTGATTTATAGTTTGCATTCTGACAGCAGCAGAAAAATTAGAAAATTGAGATAAGCTATTGGGTTATGTTTTCAGATGCACCTTAAATAATACACAACATTTTCACAAATTCTGTGTGCTTCTTTTCGTCTTTACAGGGAGCGTCATGACATGCTGGCAGAGGGAGTGACAGAATTATCATCACCTGTGCTTGCTCATGAAAAATGCTGCATTTGAGAAGTCTGGAAAACAAGTCTTGGAAATAATAGTGGAACATCCTTTTAAGGGTTCTAATGCTTATGATGGTGCAGAGGACAGGAGCACGTGGAAAAACACAAACATCAACAACTGTGTCAAAAAACGAATTCAGAAGGGTTGGACTAAAAATATGCAGAAATTTTGGGAACACTAACCAATTTATTTTACTTATGTTTTTACTTTTTATGTTTTCACAAGTGTGAAATATGATAAAAAATATGTGTCTAAGTCTAAAACTGTTCTTTTGGTAAGTATAGAATAAAAATTCTAGGTGATAAGATAGCATTACAGTGTAGCTTAAGCAGTGCTCTTTTTTCTTTCTTAGTGGTAAATCTAAAAAGAAAATGGTGTGCCACACAATTTACAGTATCTGAAATGCAACGAAATGTGGGCCTATGTTTAGATATCATCTTTTATTGCCTCCAAAGTGACGTAGAAAGAGAGCAAGAGAAACTGAGATAGAATACTAACAGAGGCACTACCCACTCCCTGCCTCTCTTCCAAAACTGGAAGCACTGATAATAAAAGGGATTCAATGAATTACTGACTGGTAAAGATAAAAGCACAACGTTGGTAAGCAGCTCTTTATGGCAGGGCATACCACGATTAAACAAACTATTCAATCAATTTCATAGATGACCTTGGTGTTTAATCTTAGTCTGCCTCTGTCACTTAATCTGAAATCCAATTTAATGCCTGCTTTGTACATCAAAGAGCAAAAGTAAGTTCACACTACATATTTTCTCAAAGGAAAACATTAAATGAAAAGAGAAAAACTTTCCCAAATATTAAGGCAGATGTAGATGCATTAGGTAGAGAAACACTACATTTGGCAGTTCTATAGAGCAAGTTGATTTTTTTCTCAGATAAATTATTCTTTGAGAAGATCTTCAATGTCAAGTGTAAAATGGTGCCTTTACAATACTGCCAGACAGTTATTGTACATGTTCTCTTTCAACTGATTCATCTACCAGGGTCTTTTTGTGCCTGTTGATTGAAAAGTCAATCCTACATGCATTCCGCTTTCCTGATCTGTTTGACAGAATCTTAGGAAAACATTCAGGGAGAGGACCCTGCTTCCAATGTAACATCACTTTGTTTGCGATTCCATGGCAATTTATCAAGAGATAATACCAATTCTGACTTTATAGTGCAACTTCCATTTTGTGGAAAGCTATTTTCATTTTGGCACATAACTAGCACAATATGAAAATGAAAAATCCTAAAGGGAATATAACGATCTGTATCCCCTCCAGCTGATTCTTCAAAGTTCATTTTCAAAATGTACTCGTGAGATTCACTGGGATAGAAAACCTATATTTACCAAACCACTGTAGCACATTCTTAGACAGACACAATACCACTAAATCAGTCCTCCAATTCTGGCGCTCGTCTTACTGGAGAGTTTGGTTGTGTGGACTCTTCTCCTTTCTCTACTGGTAATTTTGGGAGTATCCAGTGAACGGTTGAGAAATTTTATTTACTCTAACTGCAAGTTGAAAAAAAACCAACTAAGATATGTTAGGTATATGAAGGTAATTATTACATACTACAAACATGTACTAATAAAATTAAAAATTAAAAAACTACATGTAGAGCTAGAAAGTCCACATTCCAAGCCTGCCTTGCGATTGTGTACAGTCATTTGACAGTATGCTGGCCAGTAGGATGTGGGCAGAAGTGTTGTATCCCATGCAGCCCTCACTCACCCTTTCCTTTCCTTTGTTGGATGGCACATGCCAAACATCTAGGGAGACTTCTGGGGCTCAATGGAGGAATGTGCCGTAGAAGAAAGACACCTGGGTCCACATATTACCGCAGAGCAGAGTAAACCCACACATGTGCCAAGAGAGGAATATTCTCTTTTGCTATGGTGAACTGCTGAATGCTAGTTCTGTTTATTTAGCAACCAGGGTTACTTAACCTGATTAGTAAAGATAAGAAAATAGAGAAGTCCCCAATTCTATTCCTTGGACCTCCACCAAGACCGTAGACACATGGCCTTTGTGACACACAGGAAAACGTAACTGAAATGTACCTGGACATTTATTTCTCCACCTTCGGTGCAGTTTTGAGTGCTACGTTCCAAACACTGGGATAAGTTCAGGAGATACAATAATAAATCCAGGAGACACCATTCTTGCTCTCAATGATCTTAAAGTCTAAGAGGGAGCTGTTAACCAACAGATCCATGTATAAACATAAAACTGTAACCACAACCATTTTATTGACACAGAGGATTATGGGACCATCAGACACAAGCACCCATGACGTAGGATTCCATACTGAGGGGAGCCAATAGGTGCTTACCATATGGAAGTCAGGCGGTGAAAGAGAAAATGGCAGAGGGCCAGAGTGGGTGGAGAAGAGGAGGTGAGGGGAAATTGTGTATGATGAGAATGAGAACAGGAATGCAGGGACCAAACTTGGTAAGTGCAAATATTTTCTCCTCACTTGGCCATTGAAGGGTCAGATTTGTCTCTCCACTTTTGAAAGACAATGCTTTGTTGAACTGTAGGAGAGTGGATTGGATGTAATTATACGAAGGGAATATGTTATAACTTGAGAGTCAACTGTCAACATACTAGTAGCCCAGGATAAAAAGGAAACATAGAAACAGTTCAGCAGTGCAAAAAATGTTTGGCATTGGATGATCAATATTTTACTGAACTTCAGTTACTTTTAATTTTGTGTTATTTTCTTCTTTTACAACACGGATCATCAAGTAGTTAGGTCTGATAAATTTGATAGAGGAGATGTGGACCTTCCGCCACCAAGAACATCCAAACAGAATGAAATTGAAGCATAACATAAAGCTGGTTTCAGGGAGATTTTTGTTACCTGCTACCCTAGCACCTAAGCTCCTTTAGGAACCAAGTCTTACATACCTAGCAATCACCGAGGAAGACTCCCTGTCAGAGGCACAGAATTCCCTAACTCTCACTCCTAGCAACATACTATGGTATCTCAACTTCCTTATAGAGTTTATGAAGGGTTATGCTTGCAACACACACGAGAAAGACCTCTTCAGTGTCATCTGTTCAGTCTCCCTACATTCTCCACATTTTTACCACTGATGTCCCTATTTCTGACTGTGTCCAATCCCCAAGAGAATTAATTATATGTTGATGTCTGGAATATTTTATACATTGTTTTCTCACTGTAAATGGAAACCACTGCTACAGGGAGTTTTTTTTTTCCTCTCTCTCTCTCTCACTTTTAAAATTGCTTATACAGGTTAGGAAGCTTCATTTTGGCAGATTCATACCTGCAGATAACATAACTTTGATCATTTTAACCATCTCGCCTCACTTTCCCTGCCCTGTTCTTCCCACCTGGTTTCACATTTGGGATGGGGAGGGAATTCAATATGTATAATATGTTTTTGCTCATATTCAGAGGTTTATGATTCAGTGATCGTACTGAGATGCTCCCATTCTTTTTCTTTGGGCCCCAGTCTTGTTTCTTGCCCTTGTGATTGGGGTTGTGGGGCCGGGCAGTCTCACCTTCCCAACCATATAAAGATAAGTACAGGTTCATACTGGCCCTTTCTCCTCTGTCCATGAGAGAAAGAGCGAGACACCCAGCCCTTTGCTACTTTTCATTTTAACACACATTTTCACCTTCCCAGAAGCAATACTATACAGAAAACTAAACAGGCTATTCTGTCCTGAGGTGCTCCTAAAAGGTATGTTTTCCCTGGAAGAATGCATGATAGATCCTGGCAGGTATTTTGAAGGGACGGTTGTAGAGCTTCAAAATCAGTCTGCTAATTTGGTGATATTAACTTTTGAGTCACTTGACTAGTCAGTTTAGGAAGCAACAATTCTCTTAAAACTCCTATAATTACATTTGGACAAGTTTGTGCGTAGGACCGTAAGTCCATCAGCTTATTATAACCATGGTGCATTTCACACACCATCTTCATTATCTTGTGCTAAAGATGCGCACACACACTCCTCGGTGGTAATTTTAGATTGGCCACCGACACACTCTACAGTGTTTATAAAGAAAACAAAACTTGGATGTTGGCCCTTTTAATTATAACTGGCAGAATTGCTACACCCCAAATCACATAATCTCTTCACCATATTATATCTCTGAAGACATCTGCTTGCAAAGCAGTAACAAGGAACTTGAATTCTAAAAACAAACTTTGTACTAGATTGATTGGTTTGGCGAGCCGCACTTCTAAATTACTGACGGATTCTAAAAGATATATTCCTGAACTTCAAGGAAAGTTTAAAATACGCTGTAATGGAGCGACACCAAATTGTCCTGGGTCTAGACATGAAGATGAGAGAAACTGAGCTCCGGTTTTATGGCTAAGGAAAGTCCTGTGGCCTAATGTTTAGTGCCATAAATTGTACCAGGCATTTCTGTATTTTTCTTTCGAAGTTTCCAAACAAAAGGGGAGCTAGGGAAACATTTGGCAAAGTTCAGCACGTGATTTCACTGGAGAAATGATCACCACACCAGGTGTTATGGTCTAGGGGCTTTATACATCGTTTTGAAAACAACTGAGAGTACCACTACTCCACCAAAGAATGAAACCTCATCTGTGACACCATCATGATTATTCATCAAGTATTTATCTCTCTTCACCTGGATTTGGAACACAGTTGAATTAGTCTTTGAGTAACTACATTGTGATCACAATCACTTGACGTTTGGGACAATTATTTTCCAGATCTTGAGAGTTCCTACACTTGTGACACCATGACCTAGAAGATTAAATGGAACAATTATTGGTTATCTGGCTCTGCAGATAAGTAGAAATCTTTCCTTTCATGGGTGATTTGCTTGTGGCTATTTGAATTCATGGTCTGAAAAAAAAAAATCCAATACAAAATCTTGAATTTGTTGCCAAAATAAAATTGCCTCCATCGTATGCAGTCATGTAGCTCATAGGGTCCCACCCTCCTTCCACAACTCTAGCCAAAGAGTCTGGTTTTCCTTCCCTAACACAGTGTTTCCTGGAGCCCAGGATGAATTGTTAAACACTAACAGGACTTTTGACTGCTGCTGGGAAAGTGAAAGCAGTCTCCTAGTGCTGCCCAAGTTTCACTGAAACACCTACAAATTTTGACATTTAGAATGTCTATGTGGACAAATATTTACTACCCAGTTGCTACTTTAATGTTAAGAATCTCTATCCAAAGTTACTTGGTGGTGATGCTTTGAACACTAGTTACTCTTAAGCGATGTCCTCCCTGATGTTAAATTTATATTAATATTTCAGTACGTTATCTCAAAAAATATGATTGCATGTATAATTTTTAAATGTTGAAAGTATTCACATAACTTCACTGATGCTTATTTATTTATATCTTTGCTATTTGAACACTAATTTTATTAGTCCAGAGTATTTTTTCTTGAATGTTTTTCCGAGAAGTATAGAGCAACTGCTGTTCCCCCAGAGCCCCAAACTACTTGCCACTAGTGGTGGGGGAATTTACAGTTTCCAATGTTTCAGCCATCTGCCTGGACGTGAGTTACTCTGCCCAGGTGTTCCCTTCTTGCAAACACCCAAGGTGGGAAAGTTCATAATTTTGATGGACATTAAAAACTTCTGAATGTCTTCATACGTGTAGCACAGACTCAGGAAATGTTATGAGAATTAGCAAACCCCTAGCACGATAGAAAGTATAAAAAAAAATGATGACAGCACAAGGAATGATTTATCTTAAGGGAGCTAATTCAGAGTTCCCATTTTGTGCACTTATGGTACAGTTCTTTAGTATGTTTTCTTTATTCTTTTTTTCAGGTAGGTTATACTAGAAAGACTTGGGCTAAGGAAAATTCAAGCAGACAGGAATGAGCAAGAGAAAACTGATACTTTCCCATGAGGATGCCTTCTAGAACTTTCTGCTATCAGGAGTGAGAGTAGAATATTTAGGGCAACTACTTTTGGGGAAAGCCTTCGTATCTTAGGATTTCTGCAGAACACTGTGGGACAGAAAGACCAGCAGGGGCTTCTAATTAGTAGAGTTATGTAGCATGTGCTAAATCTTACTTTTTTTTTTAGACTGTGTGGCTTTCTGCCCACAGATAGACATCCTGGTTTTAAGTCCTGGATGATTTTTTTTTCTTTTCTTTTCTTTTTGGTACTGGGGATCAAACTCAGGACCTTGTACTTGTGAGGCAGGCAGTGGCACCACTGAGCTAAATCCCCGGCCAAGTCCTGGATGATTTTTATGCAAGTCTGTTTTTCAGAGCTAGTTTTCCAAGGAGTTTTCGTGGGATAGGTAAACATCTCACTTATGAAGAGGATAAACTGCATGTATGCAGTATACAAAATAACTTGTCTTCAATGTTCCTATGCTAATCTCCTGGGCTCAGACAATCTCAAAAATCTGTGACTTTGGCATGGCTCTCTCCAGCGTGAAGGAAGCAAGCATGATTACTCTTTGAGTCTCATAGGAAATGTAAAGATGTAATTTCTGCAGTGAGTAACGGTGCAAATAACATTATGTTTATTATTTTACTCACAGCATTTAATTATAGAGGGAGATGGCTAGTCAGACAGCAAAACAGCTGTAAACAGGGGAAAGGCCCCTCTATTTTTTTTAAATGAATGCTCTGAGAGGATGGAAAAGAACAGTGATAGAACACCCAGTTCATAGAGAATCACAGCCTAAGCATTCACTTGGGGCTCATCATATAATGGACTGTCTCTCTGCAAGAACTTGACATTTGATAGGATCACCTTCAGATTTTGGTCTGAGTCTCTGTTATGCCTGAGACTGCCATCTTTTGATTTAAAGATAATAGACCCAAACATGTGAAACAGTTTTTCAGAGTCAACCTGTGATTCATAACCAAATATCAAAAAGATTTGTCTGCAGTTTGCTTTCTTACCTCACTGCTGTTAACTGAAATGATCAAATGACTAGTTTCCATCATAAATACTATGTATTTATTTTATAAAAAAGCTTGACATTCTTTAGAGATGAAATCTAATAGCTTCATAAAGCACCGAGGCGATTCTTTTCCCCTTAAGACTCACAGTATTTGCCGATTACAATTTTAACTCACAAGTTTCAACAGAAAAGATGAAACAATTTTGCTTACGCATAATGCTGAAGCATTAAAGAAACAAAACCCGAGAAGGTCAGGAACAGATAAAACCAAATTACGAGGCCATGGAATTGTATACAGAAAGACAAACAAAACACACCTTCATGCTGGCAATGTGTTTGGCCATTCAAGACGTAGTTAATAAGTTTCCAAACATGCAAATTCTAATTTTAAAATTAAGCCTTCCAATTGCCAATTTCCAAAAATGTAATGAGTTTAGAGTGGCCTTTTTATTATGCATGGTTTTATGTCTTTGGATTTCAAAATTACCTAGCATGCATTTTCAACTTTGCTACAATTTCCGGGCTGTTTTCATTTCTATTTAAAAAAGGCTAAACAGTAAGATGTGCCTCTGCTTTGCATTCTAATTGCACGTAACTGATTTGCACAGCAGAACAAAAAACTCATTTTCAGATTAAGAGTCGTGCACCAAGAAATAATTATTGTTCTACTAGAAAAAAATATTTCCCCACCTTCTCCCCTCATCTCTGTGAACTGTTTGCTATGTGTCCCCCAGGTTGCTCTCTTTTATAGACCACCATGCATTGCTCTTTAGGGACTAAAATAATGCAAATGGAAACAAGGCACATACAACTGTTTTGACTACATTTTTCTGCTTGCAACGTAACACTTGCCTTTTATTATTTTATCTTTAACAATCAAGGGGTGACTAAATGGTTGCAGGTGGTGATGAAAATAAAAGCCATCCATCATTATTTATTAGGCATGAAAAAGATACACAATAATGTAATTTAATCTCAGAGCAGACAATTATTTCCACATATTGATAATACAATGTGAAAACTGTCATGAATTCTAATATGATATTTTGGCTTTATTGGTACGCCATGGCCAGAATGACAAATAATGAAATTGTATCAAAAAGAAAAAAAAGTAATTATGTGCATATGTCAATATTGTGGATGGGAAACATATCACTAAATTTTTAAAGCTTCTTCATTACAACTTGACCAATTGAAAAGTTTAAAGTAGCGAAAATCACACTTTCAGTTTTCACTCTTTAAAGCACAATGCATTTATTACATTTGTAGCACAATCTTTATTCTAAGTAAACAGTGACTATGTAAAGTGTTTTACCATATGAAAGTTTTGAGGACCAGCTGTCTGCTAAAATATTTGTGAGAAGTATGTATATACCATCAGCTCAAATTTCTAATATGTTCTCTGGTTTAGTCTGGTAAAAGTCAACATATGAAAACTATGATCTTGATTTTGGGTAGCATACACATGACTATTAAATGTAGCAAAGAACCTACCTTTTAGCCAAATAAAGCAAATGGTTGAAAATAAACATCTTTGGTAGGAAAAATCTTGACTGATGAAATGCAAGGTCTAAAAAAGGTACAAGATGGTTTTTTGTTAGGTTAAATGATTTCCGTTGCTACTTGGTTGTAGCTCTTTCTCTGGGCAGGTCTTTGTATACGAAAATCAGACCAAAAAAAAAAAAAAAAAAAAAAAAAAAAAAAAAAAAAAAAA